>NC_056735.1:736954496-737264496 GCF_019279795.1 Protopterus annectens | reverse complement strand
GAATCCAATGATCTAGGCATCTTGAAAGCTGGTGCTGAAGATGTAAAAGAAGATGCAGAGCATCCAGAGAGTGCTTATTAGCCTCCTTGGCTTTTTCTCTGTATTTTTTCATAACCCTTTTCCCCCTTATTTCTGTCCAAAGAGTTTTTGGTAGATGAGAAAGTTGCAGACATCAAAGAAGAGGAAGGTGGTGGCAGGGATGACTCTTTCACAAAGACTGGGAGAAGTCCCTTCAGGACTAATCTATTAAGGCACGCCGTAACAGTCATGTGGGCCATGCAGTAATCCTCATCAAGATATCCTACACCCAGGGAAAAGACACACTTAACTTGTGCTTCTGAATTTGGTATTTTGTGGCCACAGGCTGCACATTTCTTGAAGTCAAAAGATTTCACGGTCATGTTGTAAAGAAAAAAAAAACAGGAATCACAACACAAGTAAAACTACACGGTTTCCACAAGTAAAACTACACAGTATTATGAATTAGTTAAGGAGACAGCTATCAAATTTAAATTCATACCTGACTACAACTAAGAAGAGAGAGAGAGAGATAAGTGCATCAACAGTGAGAGGAAAAACAGATGAAGGAAATTTTTTTTGTTTATACATAGGGTAAGGAGACATGGGAATCCCAGAAAAGGAGAAGTGGAAGAAGAAGAAATAGAAAACTAGAGGAAATACCCTAAACATAAATAGTTCAACTTAACCGAGTCAACTGAGCAGTGCCACGTCCTACTCTAATAGCCAACAAACATGATCTGAGGTAATATATTGGGGATAGGAGGGGATTTATGAATAAGGGGAGGAGCCTGAGCTTTCAATCCCAACTTCAGATTGGCTGAAGTTGGATTCAAGGTCAGACGTGAAGACCCATATGGTGAGGAACAGATTAAAGAGGCATCAGATCTGGTTCTATTTCTTTTGTATACTTTAATGACAAAATACAATAAAAACATCAAAATAATCAATCGTCCAGTGATTATTATGGGTTAGCATTCATCATTTTTTAAATCTTGAAATGCAATTCAAAAGTACAATAAAAGAAGAAAAAAATAATTTTTTCATGGAGACAAGCCCATACTTTGCCCTCCAACTAAACCCTTATTTATACATACCAACTCCTCTGTCCCACAACTACAGAGAAAAGTAAAAACCCCATTGTAACATATCCTGGTTAAACACAATACAAAGCAAAGTGGTTTTGACCAACCACAATAAAAAACAATTAAAAATTGCTCAATGAAACTACATGTGACTTGAGTTAATGATGCCCACATAAAAAAAATAAATAAATATGACTGTCACAAAAGCACTAAATGCAATCACAAAACAAAAACACAAATTAATATTAACTTATAAAAACAAAGTCAGGTAATCTTATTCATTTATATATTATCAAACTAGTCAAATACACATAAACCCAAAAAAACACACCACCAACCAACATCCTTCGCATAAGTCAAAATCAAGATATACAAGTACTTTTATTTATTTTTTTATTGACCTTAGAAACATAATACTTAATCAATTATAAAAAAACAGGCAATCAAAACTCAAGAAAAAACAAGTGTAAAACATATTAAACATCAAATAAAATAGACTAATATTACAGAATGCAGATTACTGCAACAGCAAAAAAACAGAAAAATATAAATATCATAAGAAATATTCGGAAAACGTCTCAGAAAAGCACTGCTCTGCCCACCTACATTAAAAACGAAAGTGAAACCTGACCTAAGGTAGCCTGATATCACTACCACAATCCCCCCCCCCCCCACAAACATTCACTCATGCACACACACATTTAGAAAACCAAAGAACACCACTACTACTGTACATCCACACAAAGTCCAAATCTGCATCACTGAAATGAAAGGGAAACAGAAATGAAAATAAAATATATGGAGGGGGGGTTCTCAGGTGTAATAATTAAGTATCATAGACTGAGGGGCATGGGAACTTGACTCATGATTCCACAAATCAAATAAATCATTCTCATAACTCTCAATAATCAATATTTTATTACACCACAAATTACCACATACTCCACAAGTGTATATGTATAATTGATGAAAAAATGTGTCACTCTATGGGTGCAAAGTGCAGAAGCTTGTCCTGTACAGGGCATAAACTCATCTCTGGATGTGCACACACATTTACTCAACATCTCACTGTATGCACAAATACAGGCACTTTTCAGCTGAGTAACATGCCTGTGGCACATTTATGACAGAGACCCAGAATACAAAGGGAAGGTATACAAACTGCACAGAAGCCACTCCAGCAATTAATTAAACTGGAGGACGAAGCTCTGTGAAGCAGCAATGCTAACTATGTAGACGTTTCTGAAACAGATGAAGTTATACACTAAGATTGGAGTCTTTGTGAAGAAAAAAGAAGTTATGTTCTTACCATAACGTTCCATGTGGAGTGTTCATCTCGCCTTTGTTCTTACACACGGGTTCGGAGCCGATCCTCGGCTCCGAGTTGGCCGCATAGCAAAGCTCTGCATCTTAGAGAAGCTCGAGACCAGGCTATATCCCACAATCCTCCCTGCCATTACTCAGATCTAGTTTGCAAGCAAACCAGACCAACCATAAACCTCAGGTGCTAAGGCTACACACAGCCACAAAAATCAGAGACACTATCACACTGACAAATTAACTAAAGGGTAGCAAAATATACCCCATGAGGTAAGAAACAATATACCCGGGAGGGGTTAAGGCATGTGGAACAGACTCTAGTCCTACTCGTTCTTCCAAACACGTGAGGGAGGGAAGGGAGGGAATGTAAGAACAAAGGCGAGATGAACACTCCACATGGAACGTTATGGTAAGAACATAACTTCTTTATGTGAGAGTGTTCAATCTCGCCGTTTGTTCTTACACACGGGTAGCGTCCCTAGCTCCGTCACCCCGAGTGACTCATGGAAGAACGTTCCTAAGCACAGTGGAACCAAAAGATGTCCTGTCTTTGGAGGCTTTGTCAACCTTATAATGAGCAATGAAAGTATGTGGTTTAGACCACGTGGCTGCTGCACAAATCGTGTCCAAAGGCAGACGAGCTGCATGAGCCAAGGAAGTGGAAATGGATCTGGTAGAATGGCCCTTAGGTTTGGTGGGCAAGGCCTGATTCGACTTAGAATATACAAAGGCTATACAATCAGTAAGCCATTTAGAAAGTGTACGTTTTGTAAATGCCATGCCCTTTTTATTGTCTGCAAATGCGACAAAAAGCTGATCTGTTTTCCTGTAATCTTTAGTCCTGTCCAAATAAAATCTTAGTTGTCTGTGGACATCTAACTTGTGCAGCATATATTCCAACTTGCTGGTATGGTTTTTGAAAAAGGTAGGGAGTTCTATGGACTGATTAATATTCGTGACAGAACATACCTTAGGAAGGAAAGACGGATTTGTTCGCAAGGAGACTCTATCTGGGTGGAAAATTAAGTAAGGTGGTTTGACTGATAGTGCTTGCAGCTCTGAAACTCTTCAAGCTGAAGTAACAGCTACAAGAAAAAGTGTCTTCCACGACAAAAACTTCAGGAGGCAAGAAGAGGCTGGTTCAAAGGGTGGCAACATTAGTTGCGACAATAACAAATTTAAATTCCATGGGAATAAAGGGTCTCTGACGGGCAGCCGAAGATGGAAGGATCCTTTCATAAAAGCCTTACAAATCCTGTGGGACATAATAGGAGAACCGTCCTCACCAACATGGTAGTTGGATATGGCCGCCAACTGTACTCTTAGTGTGGAAGTAGAGGCTCCTTTGTGAAAAAGGATGGATAGAAATTCTAGAACTTTATGTAAAGGAGCTACCAGGGGGTCCAAGTGTTGGCTAGATGCCCAGTATACAAAGCGTTTCCATTTACTCCTGTAGAGTTTTGTAGTGGAAGCCTTATGAGAGGCAACCAGAATGCGTTGAACTGCCGGAGAAAGAAGATCAGACCTGGCTAGGCAGGGAAGTGGAGCAGCCAAGCTGCTAGTTTGAGGGATAGAAGAGACGGGTGAGAAACTCCCGACGAATGGGTCAGTAGATCTGGTACTGGGTCCAGGATCCACGGTTCCTCTGTTTGATGGGCTCGAAGAAAGGGGAACCATATCTGTCGAGGCCAGAATGGGGCTATGAGTATAATTGTCCTTTCCAGGTTCCTGGCTTTCTGAAGAAATTTGGGAATCAAGGGGGTAGGTGGAAATGCATATAGGAGACCCGGGGGCCAATCGTATATCAGTGCGTCCCTGGGGGCATCCCCTGGAGGGGGTAGAAGGGCAAAATAGCTTCTGCATTTGGTATTGATCGGGGAGGCAAATAGATCGCAGCAAGGCTGGCCCCATCTGCGGAAAATTCTTTCCGCCACCTGTAGCTTGAGGGACCACTCGTGAGGTAACAGGATGGCTCTGCTCAACCTGTCCGCAATGACGTTGGATGACTCTGGGATGTGCGTTGCTATCAGAAAGCGACCTGTGGACTCTGCCCATTGCCAAATTCTCATGGCCTCTCTGCATAATGGGTAAGATCTGGTTCCCCCGTTTGTTTATGTATCAGACTACAGACATGCTGTCTGTCTGAACTGCTACTGTTCCTAGAGGTAGGAAGGTTTGAAAGTGTTGCAACGCCAGGAACACCGCCCTCATTTCCAGAACATTTATGTGCAGGTTGTACTCCATGTTGGATCATTCCCCTTGGACTGTTCTTCCCTGAAATAGTCCCCCCCACCCTATCAGAGAAGCGTCCGTGGTTATCGTGGCCGTCGGATTGGGTAGAACAAATGGATGACCCATAGTGAGATCTTGACTGTACACCCACCATGAGAGGTCTCGTTTGCAAGAATCTGTTATCAGAATCTCGTGCACTAGGGGTAACTGCTGGAACGACCACTGCATGAACAGCAGCCATTGGAGGAGCCTCATGTGCAATCTCCCCATAGGGACTGCAATCAGGGACGCTGCCATGAGTCCCAAAACCTTCAAGACTAGTTTGGCCGGGGCTTTCCTGCTTCGCAGTAGAAGAAGAACCTGTTCCTTGAGGGATGAAGCCCTTATTGGAGGGAGCTTTACCAGTGTTAAACGTGTATCTAGGTCTGCTCCGATGAACGAAATATGCTGTGAGGGCAGTAAGGCAGATTTTTCGAAGTTTATGGAAATCCCTAGGTGGGAACAAAGGTTGACTGTGTAGTCTCTGGCTTGTATGAGGCGACGCTCGGTGGTGGCGGTGAGGAGCCAGTCGTCCAGATAGGGAAACACCCGGAATCCTAGACGTCTCAAGTGAGACGCTACCACTGCCATGCATTTGGTGAATACCCTGGGGGCTGAGGTGAGCCCAAAGGGCAGGGCTCGAAATTGAAAGTGACTGGCTCCCAGCCGGAAGCGCAGGTGATCTCTGGACGGTCTGGCCATCTTGATGTGGTAGTAAGCGTCCTTGAGATCTATCGAGCACATCCAGTCGTCCTTCTGTAAAAATGGAAGGATCGATTGAAGCGTGACCATCCGGAATTTTTCCTTCTTCACGAAGGTATTGAGATTGCTGAGATCCAAAATCGGTCTCCAGTCCCCTGTCTTTTTTGGAACTAAAAAGAACCTTGAGTAAGTTCCGGATCCTTTTTGGTCCGCCGGGACTGGCTGAATGACTCTTTTTTTCGAGCAGCTTTGAAATTTCTATTGCTGCTAGGCCTCGCAGATGGGGTGGCACATCTGGAAACCTTCTTTGTTGGGGTGGAGTTGACATGAAGGGGATTTTGTATCCTCTGGTTACAATGCTTTTTACCCAAGAGTCCGAGGTGAGAGTTAGCCAGGCCTGTGGATATAAAGCCAAGCAACCCCCGACTGCCTCCAGAGCAGGACAGTCGGGCCCCCGTTCAGGAGTGCTGGAAAGGCTTACCAGGGATAGGATCCCCGTCGCCTTGGTTCTGCGGACCCCCTCTGCCACCGGGGCGACGTCTTCCATTTCTGCCCCCCCGTCTGCCTCTGGTGGGGGGGGGGGTCACTCTGTGTGGCCTGGAAAGATCCCTGAGTTTTACGGAACCACATTTTTCTGCCTCATTGCCCTTTGGGGTACGGCCTAGTTGGAGCAGAAAAATGGACTCAGACAGCAGACAGAGTCTTTCCTTCTTGCTCACACCAAGTTAGTGTCTCTTTCACTTTGGGCCCAAAAAGAGTGGCACCATCAAAGGGGGCGTTGGCGAAGGAAGACTTGAAGGCTTCCGCAAATGAGCACAGCCACATCCAGGATTGTCTTCGTAGAGCAATCGCTGAAGCTGCAGCTCTACTCGATCCTTCAGCCACAGACGAGATGAGCCTCATAGATGAGTTCACTATGGAGGTAAGGGTGTTAAGCTGTGCTGTTACCTTATCTGAAACAGCAGCATCTGTGTTACCCTGGAGGGTATTTCCCAGCTCCTTGATGAGATCCCTCTGCAGACGTGTAAAATGTGTCAAATAGTTTAGCGAACGCATGGAAAAAGTCGCTGAACTAAAAACACGCTTACCATATCTGTCCATAGTCCTAGAATCCTTATTAGGAGGATGAACAGAAGAGGAAGACTCAGACATCTCCTTTTTAGTGGCTGCAGCCACCACCATAGCGTCGACCGGGACTCCCTTGGTGAGATAAGCCTTGTCCTGGGGAGCGGTGATAAACTTACTTGGTTTTCGAGGGACCGGTTCCACTGTGTCCGGTGTCTCCCACGCCCTTCGAGCAATTAAATCCATTAATTCATCGAAGGGCAGAGTAACCCAGGAGGTAGAAGGTTGAGCACCAAAAGCCTTCAGCAACACCGACTCATCCTCAGTGGGGGCTAGGGACTGCCAATCACCCCTCTGTTTTAAGATCTCCAAGATGTCCGCAAATGAGACATCCTCAGAGGGGGATTTTGGGGACCCCTCTGCCTCATCCAAGTCAGTGTCAGATGTTAGAGATTCCTGCGGGGAATCCAAGTGCCTCCTCTTGCACAGTCTCTTCCTCGGAACCTCATCGGAGGGGGCTTCCGGTGAGGCCTCCGAGGAACAGGGGGCACCCTCTGGGGGTGGCTGAGGCAATGGTGCTCTATGCTTTGGATGGGTCGTGGGGGCAGAAACAGAGAGCGGCCCCTTAGGGGAGGGAGAAGACGCCTCCGATGAAGTGGTTGTCTGTGTAGACAAAACCTTCCTCATAAGGTCAAAAACCCCTGAACCCCGGGCCGAGGACTCCTCCGGTTCCGAAGAACATGGAAGGATCCCAGACACGGGGCCCGTGGGCCTCGACCCCGAAGATGGAGCCGAGCCAATCTGCGCCGAGGCCCCAAGATGGAGAGTCAGCACCGAAAGGTCGGTACGACTCTCAGTCCCGGAACCAAGGAGAGATCGTCGACTCCGCGACTCACCTACAGGTTCTGAAGGAGTTGAAGTCAATGGTGTCGATCGTGCAATGGACGGTTTCGGCACCGAGGGCTCCACTATCATTGGCTCATCCTCTCCCGGCTCCGAAGACTGGATGGGTCTCGAAGGAGGACCTGTTGGAGATAAAGGGAGGCCTTCTAGTTTCGACGCCAATTGGGAGGAAACTGTAATCAACTTGGAAAGGGCCGTGTTCTCCATAAGTTTCTGCATGACACGATCCACATCTGTATCGGATAACGGTCTGGAAGATCGGGGTCGAAAGGTGCGAAGATGGCACCGACCGAAGAATGGAAGGTGGCGGTAGCTCCTACACCGGTTCCAAGACCTGGGGCTCAGTGAAAGATAAATGTTCGACGCTCGGCCCCGAAGTCTGTGGAACCGGCGAACGAACTTTCGAAGATGAACTCGGAGCCGATGACATGGGCTCTGACATCTTCGACCCCTTCGAGGACTTAGAAGCCTGGTCCGACTTGTCCAAAGCCTCCTGGAAGGCAGGCTTAAGTAGTCCCCTATCTATAAGTTTCCTGCGTCTATCTGTCATGACCCTCCCACTGAAGGAATGGCATATAGAGCAATCTTCTTGCAGGTGGAGAGGGCCAAGACAGTAGACGCAGGAAGTGTGGTTGTCAGTGATGGACATTTTCTGCCCACACTGACATCTTTTAAAACCGGATTTGGCTTTTTCTGACATAACCGGTAGTAAGACACTTTACTATGAAAAATTTTAAAACACTAGCTATAACAAGTAATAACTATAAGAAAATATTTATATTGCTATAAGTGATAAGAAGAGGTAGGCCACAAAAGGGAACCTATGAAAAAATGACAGGACTAATTACAATAACACACACACACTAGTACTAATCAAAAACTAACTTCTCAAGAACTATAAGAACTTTTTAAAGTAGAAAGATAACAATCTTATCTGAATATACCAAAATTTTCTCTGGTCCGAGCTCTCGTCGATGTGATCCATTGCAGCGGCAAACTAGATCTGAGTAATGGCAGGGAGGATTGTGGGATATAGCCTGGTCTCGAGCTTCTCTAAGATGCAGAGCTTTGCTATGCGGCCTACTCGGAGCAGAGGATCGGCTCCGAACCCGTGTGTAAGAACAAACGGTGAGATTGAACACTCTCACATTATCTATGTTCCACATTGTGTTGTATAAAGTAACAGAAACAAAATACTCTTATTTGGCTGTTGAGAAAGACAAACAGAGCTACTGCTGAGTGTCCCTACATCCCTAGAATCTTTAGAAGATGCAAGGACCTAATTCCCCTGCATAAGCAAGTATCTTCCTGCTCAGGGCATCTGCCAACTAATCCTGCAGGCCTACAAAAAGACTGCTGAAAGATGTAGGTTGAAATGCAAAAATGTCTTGCAAACAATGACTTCCTCTTTGTACAGTTGGAAAGATTGAATCCCTCCTTGTTTGTTAACATACTTTGTTACTGTAGAACTATATATCCTGATCTGTAGAATTGGTAGAACACTGTCTGGAAAAGCTGATGACACACCTCTGTGCACAGATTTCAATTCTATAAAAATGATGCAGAGAGAAGTCAGTGCTGGGTCTAGTTGCCCTTGGCTGATAAATACTTTAAGTGGACTCCCCATGCATAGTCTAAAGAATCTATTATTAAGCACTAGGTCTCTGTTGGGGGAGGGAGTGAAACTCCCATACATAAGTATTCTACATCTGTCCATTATAAAAAATTAATTCTTTATGTAAGGAGAAACTGAGATCAACACTTTCGGTGAGTTGTTCGCCCATTTCCATGGTTTTTTTGGATGCTTCTGTTTCTCATCTTATGAAAAAGGTATCTGTATGGTATCAAAATCTTATCACCACAGTGTCATTTGAAGTGTGGGCATGTGGGGATAGATGACAGATCCCTTGTCTTGTGTGAGTAGGTCCACTCTGTGAGGTAACTTGTGATGACTGCCCTTGGCTAAATGCTGAAGATAAGGGAACCAATGCTGCCTGGACCAAAAGGAAGCCACCAGCAAGGTTTTTTTATTTTATTTATTTTACATTTGTTTACCGGGTAAGGTCCGACTGGGTTGGCAGCCCATTTTCAGTGGAGACCCAGGGAGAAAAGCTCCACAATATACAATACAATTTAGACAGTAGACTAAAAACAGTATGATCAGTACATATTACTCAATTTCAACATACAATACAATTTAGGCAGTACACTAAAAACAATATGAATCAATTCATATTAGTCAATTTCAACAGAACAGCACAGCATTCATAGCATTTGACAGAGTGCTGACAGTGTATATGTACATAATGTAAAAACTAGCTAACTGTTTACTCATGGAACTCAGAGGAAATTAAAAAATACAGACGGAGTAAGAAATTGAAAAGCTACAGTTTGTAACTATAATAAATTAGTGAGAAAGAGTATCCGTGAGTAGAAGAGGGTAGACAAAAGAAAAGCAAAAGAGGAAAGAGAGAAAGGACTTTAGACAAGGGTAGACAGACACTGATGCAGGAAGAGAGTAAAAGCGATGGTCTGCATGTAGGAGAAAAGGTGAGGTGGTGCTGAGCATTAAGAGTTATCCAGGACAGCAACATGGGCATAACCAGTTGTTTACAAGGTGTTCTTTCAGTTTTAGTTTAAAAGTAGGATAGGAGGGAGTACTCTGTATGTTTAGTAGAAGGGAATTCTAGTATTTAGCAATTTTGTTTGAATAGATGGAGTCTCCATGGGTGTTATGAGACTGTGTAATTTTGAGCAGTGGTCTGATGGTGGACCTGTGGGATCTGCTGCTGACATGTAGGTTGGACCAGGGATGAAATTGCAGGGCAGTCATTTGGGTTGTGAGTAATTTTGTGGGTAAGAGAGAGTTGGTTTAGTGTTAGGAGGTTTGGGAGTTTGAGCCAGTTCAGTTGTTTTAGAGCAATGCAGTGATGAGCTTTATGAGGGAGAGTTGTGGTGAACTTAGGTATTTTGTTGTAGCAGGACTCAAAGTTTTGGAGGTTAGCTTTGCATAAGTTGGTGAAATTTTGTAAACGGTATAAAACAGTGGAGAGAAGGTGATACCTAGCAGTGGCATCCTGTCATAATCTGAACTGGACTTTTGGAATGAGAGGAAGGGGAGCGAAGGCATAAAGAAACATTCCCTTTCAGAAAAGAGAAAGGGCATCCAACTTCCAAACTGGAGACATGGGACACTAGCACAAAAAAAAAGATGTTGTATGTTCAGAGGGGAGGCAAAAAGATCCAACTGAGGAGTACCCCACTGGTGGACAATGTCCAGAAACACATACCTGTGAAGCATCAACTAGCTGGGATTGTGTTATGGACCTGCTCAGAGAGTCTGCAACAAAGTTCTGACCTGAGGGAATGTAAACTGCCTGAAGTGTCACCCAATACTGGATAGCTAGTTCCCACACTAGAAGTGCCAACCAGCATACGAGATAAGACCTTGTCCCCCTTTGCTTATTAACATACCACATCATTTTGGTATTGTCTGTAAACACCTTGAGAGGCCCTGGGGAGAATACAGGATGAAATGCTTGAAGTGCCAGCAAAAGAGCTCTCATCTCTTTGACACTGAGGTGGTCTTTCCTTTGTCGAGGTGACCAAGGGACCCTGCACCCTTAGAGAGCTGAAGGATGCTCCCCATCCCACATCTGAAGTTTCTGTGAACAACTCCTGGGAGGGAAGAGGGGGTTGAAATGGAAGCCCCGGTTTGACAGCCAACTGCTGACTCCACAAATGAAATTCCAGCTTAAGGCATGGAAGTAGAGAACTATGAAGTCAAGGGGATGAGAATGCTGAACCAAATTAACTTTAGAAACCACTGAAGTTTTCTCATGTGGAGTATGGCAAAAGGGAGCAAAGAAATGTTGCAGGCCAATATAACCTAGAGCTATGAAAAACTCCCTGGCTGTGAGTGAGGCCAGAAGAAGGGACTGAAAGAAGGAAATGAGAATTTATGCCTTGGGAGGAGACAAGGATGCCGACATTGGAACAGTCTGGATCCTGCACCCCAGAAATACATGATCCTGCGAAGGAATTAGAAAGGACTTTTGGAAATTTATAGTGAACTCGAGGCTTTGCAAGAGAGAAATGGAAAAGTCAGGATGCTGCAGTAAAATCTCTGGACAGGGAGCTTGAAAAAGGAGATAGTCTAAGTAAGGAAAGACCTGTACTCCCCTTAGCCTGCAAAAAGCAATAACAGAAGTGAGGCACTTGGTGAATGCTCTTGGGGCAATAGAAAGGCCAAAGGGCAAAGCAGAGAACTGAAAATGCCAGGAAGCAATAGACAAATGTAAAAACTTCCTGGAAAAAGGGGATGAATACGGATGTAAAGATAAGCATCCTTGAAATCCAGAGACACTTGAAAAGCCTGAAGCAGCAGCATAAGGATAAAGTCTGAAAGGAAATCAACTGAAAGGAAGGAACCTTCAGAAAGGTGTTTAGGTGAGACAGATCCAGAATGGGCCTCCAAGTGCCTTCTTTTCTGGGGATCAGGAACATTCTGGAGTAAAACCCCTCCCCCTTTGAGAAACCAGAACTGCATGAATAGTTCCCTGAGACAAAAGATCCTGAAACACCACTGGAAAACATGCCAACTGTTCCTGAGGGGGCTGAGGAATGCCCATGAAAGGGGGAAGACATTTCCAGACCATGTAGTACCCTAGACAGATAACAGACAGAACCCATGAATCCTGAGTAATCTTTAACCAAACTGGAAGGGATACAGAAAGATGAATAGAAAGAGAAATTTGGCTAAGAAGAACAGGATAATCAGACAGCACCTGGTTTGTCAGGAAAATGTTTCAGTGTCCACCCTTTTTACCTTTGGGAGGAGGACAAGACTGCCTACAAACAAAACCCAGCTTATTCCTTTGAAACTTAGGCACAGGAGAGAAAAAAACATGTTTCAATTCCTGTAAAGCCTTGCCCTTATCATGAAGACACTTAAACAAATCAGCAGCAGCTGCACCAAATAAGTTTTTGCTATCCAGAGGGGCATCCATCAACTTAGCCTTAATATCTTCAGGCAAAGGTTGAAGCCGAAGCTAGGAACATCTCCTCATCACAGAACCAAAAGCAGCAGCTCTAGAAGAACATCTGCTGCATCAAAACTGCACTTAATAGAAAGGCGAGCCACTTGAGATGAAGTTCCTAACAGAGAGAGAGCAGAAGTCTTACCCTCAGAATCAGGAAGGTCAGAAATTGCCTGAGAAAGAAGAGCTAAAATATATCTTGACAAATTAGTCTGATAATTGATAACATTAAAAGCAAGGGTAGCTGAGGTATAAACCTTCTTACCTGGCCTTTCCACAGTTCTGCTGTCTTTATCAGAAGGAAGTAACTTCATAAAAGGCAGCAACCAAAATGACTTGTCAGATGCCGCAGACACCACAGAGGGGTCAGCAGAAGGACATTTATAGGGAAATTTGCAATCATTAGGCACTCTGTAAAACCTATCAAGTTTTTTGGGGGCAGGGGGGATGAGAGTCAGGAGCCTGAGACCCAGTAGAAAACACATCCAACAAGGCAGACAAAACAGGAGGAACAGCAGACAGTCTAGGAGAGTCCATTTGTAGAAGCTTGTAATACCTTTTCTGAACCTGGGCACAATCCCATTTAAAAAATTCCATCATTCTGGAAATTGTGTCCCCAAAGGAAATCTCTTCAAAAGTAGTGTCAGGAATAGTGGACTCCTCTTCTTCAGAACCATAGTCTAAGGGAGAAGGAATCTGAGAAGAATAAGCAAGGGATTCCTCATCTGAATCCCCCTCTTCCTCAGAGAAATCCTGTTCCCTAGGCCTTTGGAATGGAGTAAAGGACCAAGGTGGAGCAGGAACCTTGGGGAGGCTTTAAAGCCATATGGGCATTAAACAGCCCCTGAGTGAAATGCTGCCATTCACTCTGAGGATCCTTGTTAGCAGGAGAAATGTATTTTGTTTTGTATTTCTTTTTCAAGGGGACATCCGCCTTATAAAATTTAGATGGCTCAGACCCCAGATGGCATTCTACAGTTGTAGTTAGTATTTTCTCCCTAACCAAAATCTGAGGAACAGCCCTAGAACCTTTGGAAATAATCACAGTTCCTACAATTCCCCATGAACATCCGAAGCAAATGTCTGCAAGGCCTCTAGAAACGTGCATGAAGTCAGATCCATGCCAGCCTCTGAACCAGTCACAGCAGAGGAATCCAATGACGGAGCCAGGTGATCCTCTGGGCTTTCACTAGCCTCAGGAGAGATATGTGGTGGAGGCTGTACAGAGAAAGAATCAGACCTAGATTTATTGGCTTTCTTCTTCTTAGATGGCTGACTCTCGGAGTAGGAAGTTCCTTGCAGTGTCTTTGCCTAAAAGCTTAAGACATTGGTTCTCTAAGTAAATGGCCAAAGAGGAAAGATGACTACACAGAGTCTTTGGGACGAACGTCTGACAAATGGAACAGGAATAATGGTCGTGGGAAGCACCAAGACAAAACAAACACTGATCACGACAATCTTTATGGGGAATCTGTCTCCTGCACTGGCATTTACACTTTCTAGAAGACATGAACCCCATAAGCAACAAAACAAAAAGAAAAAAAGATAACAGCGGAAACCTCAGCAGGGCAGTTATCTGAAAATGGCTTGGTGAACCAGCAAACAAAGCGGGGGTTCAGACTGGCAGCAAATAAGTTCTGAGGATGGTACATCCAGACATCACCTTTATGCCTTACTCTGTATGTGGGGAGCATACATGTGAAGTACGGCATACCTTAAGCAACCTAAAGGCTTGGATATACTGGCCGGATATCGGGTCACCCTTGGCAGAGGATCCCTGTTGTAAAGAATACTGCAACAGTGAAATGAAGGACATCTTGTTTTACTTGATGGGAAGGAGAATATCGAACAAGCTACTAATTTGCGATGTATACATAATCTCTGTTGTACAACCTCTAGTGAATTATCTGAAGAAACCATTTGTCTATTGTCATTTGTTCCCAAGCAGAAAGACAATGAAATTTGCCTTACTGCACATTGGGATTGGTGGGAACAGGCAAAACTAGGGTAGCTGCCATTTTAAAAGTCTTTGGCTAACTCTTTCTCTCCCTATAGCCCTCAAATTAATTTTAGACTACTTCCTTTTGAATGTTTTTTTCATGTTCTAAACACTGATGCAAATTGGTAACTTTTTTGAATGTCTGAGGCACACAATTCCAAGTCCTAGAATGTGAAGACAGAATGACCAAAAATCCAGACTTACGTATTATACTAAGCCCAAGACTGCCATTTCTCAGAACATTTCATTTTGTCCAAGGTATGGCAATCTTGAAGTTGGTATATATAAGTTTGGGAAAATGAGGGGCTTTCCTCCCACATCAGGGGATGCAGGAGGGCTTAATACCAACTAATTTTTTTATTCTATTAGCAGTATTACTACTGTAAATAAAATGCTTTTCTGAACATGATCTAAAACAGCATTTTTATAAGCTACCATGTGTCCCAAATAATTACCTGCTTAACAGCTAGCGCACATGATTTACAACCCTTCTTCTCATATTAACTTAATAACTTTAAATCCTTATCAGTGAATGAGGTTTCTAATAGCACAGCTTTTCCATTTTTGTCTGATGTAGATAAACAATAGCAAGATCAGGATTATGAATTTTAAATACATTTTGCCTAGCCAGGGATGCTTTTATAAATCCAATCATCTATCTTAATGTCAGGAACCTGTGTATCACAAGTTTATCTGCTTTTAAAATATCTTTAGAAGTAAATTGCACTGGAGGCACTGCCCACTTTGCATCAAGAAGCATCATCATTTGTACATTTTTTTCCGGTAAGAAAGTGTTATCTGGAAACCAATTAAAGAAATAACCCAAATAATTCAAGGCATTGATTACATGAACTCTGGTAGATACATTTAGAGGAATGAGAGAAAATATTTCACTTTCAGAATCATGGCAGGAATGATAAAAAATCTGTTTAACAAAAATAAAAAAAATGTTACTTATCACTAAATTAATCATCAAAATGTGTTATTTTTCTTTTCATTTTTGCTACATCAAAGCTTTTCAGGTGCTTGCAAAATTTGTCTCTTAGTGTTCTATATAAAGATACAAGTCAGTCTAGGGATTGGACCCTGTTGTTTTAATACAGTTTAGTGAACAATAATAAATGGACTCCCTGTCAAAAGATTTACAGTCAAAGGAGGAATGAAATATGTCAGAAACCATATCAAATGCCAAGACAGAGGGCCTAGATTACAAAAATAACAGTGAGGTTCTAGACTCTCTAGTGTTGAAACCTTTATACCTAGCAAAATCTCAGAGGACAGTAATGTACAGACAGATGAAGGTCCTGCAAATGTATTACCTTTGGTGACCGTGTGGCTGTTACGGACAACTTTGGTACTTGAGAAAATTATCGTATGCTGCTATTGTAAGGGAGTCATTTGAAATTAGTACCTTCCTAACAAATATTTACAGACTTCCTTTCTTTCCAGTCTTAAAAGCCTCGACTGATAATTTTCCTCTTGACGGGTTTGCAAAATTTCTATATTTTCTTCTGTTTTGCAAGTCAGTGTTATTCATGACAATGAATACAGAAATAAAGACAAGCAGTGTTAAAAACAAAAACTGCAGTAATAGAACTGGCAATGGCCAATAACAATCACATTTTGATATTTATTATATGTTTCTTTGAAAATCTGAGAAAAAAAATAAATAGTAAGAGTGCAAGCCACTATGCAACATAAGAAATTCTCACTCTGATGAAGGATGTGAAGAACTTAAAATGAACAGAACAAGTAAGGAAGGTGCCTGGTTGCGTTGGCTTTATAAAACTGCCTTTCACAGAATGCCATCATGGGACTGCTATAAAGTCTTCATATAGAAAATAAACTGCTATTTAACATTCTGACAGGAGCAAAGACAAAGCAGCTGGAAGAATAATAAAATGTTATGATGGACTTTTACAGTGACCCTCATGAAAGAAAATGCCAGGTATGGAAAAGACGAAGGCTACAGCCCTGGGAGGCACAGTTGACTGCACACTGCCACAATTTCTTTAAGATGAGCTGCATTGCAAATGAGTAGCCGGTGGATGGGTGTTAGACTCACAAAGCCACTGTCTGAGGGAAGCCTTCATTATGGGTGTACAGAAGCCTGTAATGACATGGGAAAGATATTACTGACCTCCACAGTGATGTGGAATGCACATTCTTTTAATAGTAAAAATGCCGGGGATGGCATGCTGCAAATATTTGGCTGCCTGAATGACAGCCCCACCTGGCAGTTGCTGCTCTGATACTGGTGAAATTCCTGCATAAGGGAATGACTAGGCTATGCCCTGATGGAGATGGCCTGATGGTTAGCAACCATAGGGGCAAAAATCATACAGAAAAAAAAAACTTTCCTGAAGTAGAGAATCAGAATTTAAATAAAAATACACTATCTACAGAGAAGTTAAAAATAAACTCAGTGATGAGTACACATTTGCATAAACAGAAAGCACAGCAAGTTACTTTCTACCCCACCGCCTGTCAATCATTAGACTCTCTCCCAGTCAATCAGCCCATTCAGTCCTTTCAAGGAGCAGAGCTGACTGAGAGGGGTGATCAATCAAGCAGCTTCAGGGGGTGGTTTGAGTTTTTTTCTATTTTTCTCCCATTCCCTAACCTCATATCTGAAAGAACGTGAGGAAGGAAATGCAATGGGCTGTCCACAGTGGCAATGCTCTCATTTTCACAAAAGGCATTCCCTCAAAGCAGAACTGTCCCCTCCACTCACGGCACCAACAATGGTCTCTCCACTCTCTACCAAGGAGATCACATCTGTCTGTTTACTTCCAAGTGCATGCAAATTCTAAATTCACCCATTAGATGTGAACAGGCCACATCTCTTCAACCCACCCCCTCCCTAACTTAGCTCCTCCCATGTTGCAGTCACTAATTAAGTCCTGGTTGTTTCGTTGCAGTCGGGACTCCTTCCATTTGTGCCATGGAGAGAGGCTTGGCAGAGCAAGTTAAATAAAAAAATTAACAATATAAGCTACAAACACAATATTCTAACAGCCCCAAAATATTTATTTCAACAGCATCACAACTAAAAGTTAAACACTGAAGCAAAATAAAATAAAATAACCTGACATGTTGCAAAAAAAAAAAAAAACAACAAATGCAATTTCAAGTTAGAAATTAAGTTTCCTCAGCACTTCAATGAAAGCTCAAGACCACATCCACCTAGGACCATCCATATGAATACAATCCAAAGAATGAAGCTACTTAATGAGATGAGCAGAACTAGTCCTTAAAGAATACAGTTGAGAGAATCTACCAAAAAGGATCAGTGTATAGTTCACCACAGTACACTTCAATTACACAGGAAGTTCCCATGTATACATAAGGTCATCCTTCAGAGGAGCCAAAGTGACAAGAAGCAGAAAGTAATCAAGATTTTCTCTGCAGAAAAAACTAGATATAAAGACAACTAGCATCACAAGAGATGCAACACACAGACACTCAAAGATGTGAAAAAAAAATTGCAAACCAATGAAGTGAATGCTCTAACCAAATGGTGGCCAACAATATAAGATCCATTACATGTGAAGTATAGGTGCTCACAGATATCAAAATAACACTGCAAGCTATCTAACGTTTACTTAATACTAAAGTCAGTTATAGCAAGCCACTGAAGTGAATTATCATCCTAGACAGAGACCAAGCAATGTAAGAGACACTGCAAGTGTAGAACCTGCCATTCGTATATCCCAGTAAAAACAGCAGAATGTCTACAAATCATTCTAAAAATCAGAGAGAGCTTGGAGGGACACAGCGATGAAAAATACACCAATGTAATTAGAGTACTGTACTGTACTGTACTGCTACTTTACCTCAATTAAATATCTGAAAAGAAAACACAATTATTAATAAATTACAGACAGCACACAGAACAATGAGGAAATAAAAGATCATCATTTCCAAGATTAATTCAAATTTCAACAAGTAGAAGGTTTTCTCTAGTAAAACAGAAATGGGTGAACTTTCACCTAGTCCTTTTTTTTATTTATTTTAAACAGTGAAAGAAGAAGAATGGCTCTGAAATATAAACACCATCATATATGTAGATGGGAAAATCTGGTACTAACAGATGACCTTTTAGAAGTCACAAAATACACCTAAGATGTGGTAATAAGATATTGGGAAATAGGATAACTAACTATATTACATCTTATTTAAACTCTCTGCTTGTACAAGTAACAGAAAACAAAGACAATGAGGTTCATCTGAACTATTTTGTTGCTAATGCTAGAAACCTAAATTAGAAGTTCGAGGCACTGCAGACAGATTTACAGATAAATTAAATATATCTATATATAATTACAGAGGCATAGTTTAATAATAATAACCAGTCTTTTAGTAAAACTGGCTTTGAAGGGTATTACAAACCAAAGTTTGAAATTAATGGAGGAGGGGTTTCAGTTTACATTAAGAATAAATATCTAGCTCCCAGTTTTGGGGAGGAGAGCTTTCAGAAATAGTGGGGGTAAAGAAAACAATAAGATCCTCACTTATTAATCTAGCAGGTAGTAGAAGTCCTAATCGGAGTTGTGCAGAACTGGAAATGTTCATAAATCAGCTAATGGACATAGGTAGGTATAGAAAGACTATAATAGCTAGAGATCTAAATATGCCACAAGTAGCTTAGGAAAGTAGGAGTTCACCAAGGCATTTTGATAAAAGGTCTTATCATTTTTTTGCAGAAAATGGATGCCTATCAACCTTTTACTGCAAGAAATCCAGGCAAAGCCAAAAATAATGGGGGGGGGGGGCAAAGGCCCCAAATCAGGAGCAGATTTTAACTATTACTCTCATAAACTTAGAGGGCTGAAAGGATAAATAGGACGTGCTGGAGGGATAGATTTATCACTCAGAGACTCCCTATGCTGTGGAATAAAATCCCGGTCCATGTGAGGCAGAGCACCTCGCTGACTCTGTTCAAGAGAAATCTAGACCTGTGGATGGGAGATCGTAGGTTTACCCCGGGAATCATCTCTGTGTCACTGCTGGACAGAGGCACAACAAACTAATGGGCACAGTATTTTTTCATATAAGGAGTGGCGTAAGCCACAAAAATTTGGGCTAGGCTTATAAATGCCTTAGGGCAGATAGCCTAGTATAAACCTATGAACCTATGAACCTATAACAGGTTTTGCATTAGCATGCATTTTCTAAAGGATATGTGAAACTCAAATGTAACCATTACTTAGTGATGTCAATCCTCAGTGATTTGTTAGAAAACCACAAATCCTGTGGGGAACAGACCAAAAATATAAATAAAAAATGTGAACATTCTGCAAAATCCTGGACAGCTGAGAGGTATGCTATCAGTATGTGAGCTATAATACAATAAATTTAAGTATATTTGACACAGTATTATTAAGAACAGATGCTAGCATAAGTAGTGTGGAGATGACTGAACAGTTAGGGAGCTCAGAGCATCTGGGTCTCGTGAAGTGAAAGATAAATACAAATTTGGAGTTAAGGGGTAACTACAAAGAAGATTGTGCTACAAAAGAAAATAGGAAGAGATTATGGCAGATTAGCAAAGTGGAACTGGAAGAAAGACCTCAGGGAAAGGAGTATGAAAAAAAACTTGGAAAAGTTTTAAAACTGAAGATCTTGTGAACAGGTATGTTTCTAAAGTAAGGGTAAAATAAGAGAAGAAATACAAATGCCCCCTGGTGAAACAAGAACATGTTGCTGTTGTGTCTTTCGGCTTTTTCCGGTTAGGGGTCGCCACAGCAGAACTCTGGTCCGCTAATGATTGGTAGTTGATTTTTACGTGCCAAGTTACCAGCCCTGACGCACAACCTTCAACGAAGGTACGCCCATTCACGCATGTCTCCATGCAGAAGACGCTCTAGCTGAGAATCGAACCGGACAGCGTCTTACTGTGAGGCGACAACGCTATGCTAAATAAAAGGAATATAAAGATTTTGAGAAACTAAGGGTGAAAATATATCAGAATGAAATATTAAGCTATTTAAATTAGATTCAGTGGGATATAATAGAGAATTACAAAAGGCAAAGACAGAATATGAGTTCAAGCTTGTGATTAAAGAAAAGGATAACTGAAAAACATTCTACAAGCACATTAGAAACTATAATGTAAATGCCAATTAGATCTTTTCTGTGAAGGCAAGTAATACCAAGAAGTCAGAAGATTGAAGGAAACAGAAGAAATGTCTGCAGAACATTATGCTAAGCAGGGGAAGGAAAATGTTAAAGGGTTAGACTCATATGAAGTATGAAACATGGGGACTTGTCCAGTGATAATAGAAGATATGACATTTAATGCATTAAGTAGAATAAGGGTAGAGTGGTGAATCTGGGACAGATTGCCTAAAATGGCTATCTTACAACTAATATCAGTAAGCAAATAACAGTGTCTGATGTACTTGTTCCAAAAGGTGTTGAAACAGAGGTATACTTCAAAAGTATTGAAGATAAACGTTAGAGTGCCATCCACCATAGCAATACTACAAATGATCCATCTAATTACATACCAATAAGCCTGACTGGGATATAGATTCACAGACATCCCAAGGCCTCAGTCTCATGATCATTCTTGCCTTGCTAGTACCCTCCCTCAGGCTGAACATATTTGTCAGTTCAAGAGTAAATCTGTGGATACCCATCCAGTCTTCTACTTTATGTTAAAAGAAAGAAAGTGAGCCACACTGCTTAACATGCAGGGGAATATTATCCCAGAGGTTTTGTAGGCTCTGGGTTGTAAACCTGCTCCTCTATCGTGTTTGATTTATCTGATGGTGAAAATTTAAATCTCTGGTTCGAGTACTGATGGATATACTGGACTTGCAGAGAAAAAAGAGGTCCCAGCACAACTGTTCAGTGTTTCAGTCAGTACACAACACAGTATGATAAGCTCACTGCCATTCTTTATTTGAAAGTCTTAGTATACACTTGTATTGTCATATAAAAATTCAGCTGAATACTGAGTAGGGGTGAGGTTAGAAACTGAGACGAAAATTTTTGAAGGGTGTGATGTCAGAATTCAAAGCTTGTGGCAAAGACATGCAGAAATTGAAACACTATTTTATAGTGGGCAATGAGAGTTGTGAAAATAAGAGATATGAGAACATCTGAAGATACTAATATAAAAATACTTTTAGTTTATCACCAGCACTGCTACATCACAGAAAAATGTGGTGACAAATCAGCCAACTAAATGTATTACTGAAATGTTAAGTCAAATTATTCTGTACTGTACTATAGTATGCCATGTTCTGCTGGTAGTTTTAAAGTGTGGAACTTGCCTTCAAAAAGTCCATCAATTATTTCATATCCAGCCCGGAGATCTGATAAGGAAAACTCATAGAATTTAGTCCAACCCTGTCATGAAATAAGAGAAAAAAATTTAAATTACCACCAATATTGCATGAGCTATACCTCCAATGTACATCTGTTGCAAAAGGAAATAAATGGAAAATTACTTACCTTGCAAAAAACAAATTTTAAGCTTTTTTTTTTTTTTAAATTCTCCTTCTCGCCTGCAGTTGGCAATCAACTGCCACCAGCCCCTCTTCTCATTCACAGTGTCCACCAGACCCACCTCAGCCTCCAATGGGCTTAAACCAATCCACATATGGGGGCTAGTGAGGAGAATGAGTACAATAGTGCAGTAAATCAAAACAATAGAAGCAGTATCATAAGCGCTTTCGGGTAAATCCCTTCATCAGATGATAAAACACTAGTAAAAATATAGTATCTAATATAGTACAACACAGCCAATGAAAATCAGTTTAACTTCCTTTCTGCTAGAGCTGGTTTTAAAGGGACAACATCATTTAATCATGGGGCTTTGTCAGCTCCCAGTCTAAGAATCCATTGCATCTCTTTGTATTCAGTTTCATTATACAAGTCACCCATTCTTTGACTTCTATTTACAACACATATAACCATAAAGGCAAATACATGATCACTATGCAATTCTATATGCTTGTACAGTGCATTGTGTTCTTTTCTTAACCTTATATCTGACAGATGCTTAAAAATTCTATCTTTAAGTCTGCAATTTGTTTTTCCTACATATTATGCAGTACACTGTTAACAGTTCACAATATAGACAACATTTTGCATGTTACAGTCAGCATACATATTCAAAAGGTAATTCTTGTCGGTCCTGGGTTGTATAAAACAGTTCCCTTGTAAAATCTGCTTACAGGCTTTACAATGTAGGCATGGATAAGTTTGCTTCTTCTTAATGCCTGAATTTTTAAAATGCATAGGTTCTTGACACAAAATATCTTTCAAATTTTTATTTCTTTTAAAAATAAATCTAAGTTGTGACCCTACAACTCTAGTTATATTCTCACCTGTTAAAATAATTCTCCAGTTGTCTCTAATTATATTACATATACCACCTATATCATTACTGTATGTTAAACTTATTTTCAAACCTTCATTAGCTTTTTGATCCTGTGCATCTACCTTATTAGGCCATTTTTTACCTCTATGTAACCATGGTTTTGCACTTTGTTTTCTATAGAGACTGCAGTTTTCCATTTCCTTTTTCAGTAAATTTTTACTGTAACCTTGTGCTTGAAAATTATTCTTTAGAGAGTCCTATTCCTGTATAAAGGAATTTCCATTCGTGCAAAATCTGGATATTCTACAGACTTGCCCCTTGACAATGTGTTGGAATACATGTCTAGGGTGCATGCTATAAAATCTAAGCATGCTGTTGGTCCAAGAAGGGTTCCTATATAGTGAGGTCTCTACCTCCCCATTTTCTTTCTTAATAATACTAACATCCAGGTATTCAATAACTGAGCTAGAATAATTCAATGAAAATCTGAAAAAGTTGGTAGTAGACTCCAGATACTTAACAAGGGATGTTAATTCTGATGTGGTGCCCCCCACAAAAAGACATATTCCACAAATCTATTGTAAAAGAGAAGTTTGTCTTTCCAATCATGTGCTGCCTCAAATATCACCATATTTTCTCAGTATGCCAGGACTAGGTTAGCATATGTGCTCGCACAAGGCGTACCCATAGCTATACCTTGTCTCTGGCAATAATACTTTGTTTGACAAAGGAAAAACATTGCTCTCTAATACTAGCCTTAATAAGGAACATAACAGTATATTTTCATCTGTATATATATTCACCTTTTTGTTTAGTATTTCTTCTATGGCAGTAATACCATATTGATTTTCTATGACAGCGAACAAATTCTTTACATCTAAAGTAACAAACATATAGGAAACGTCACTGTTCTCTTGTACATAAACACCCAATGATTCCAAAAATGTAGCAGTATCTTTCAAAATTCTAGGGAAGGTTTGAAACATTGGTCTGAGAGTACATTCTAACCAGATAGAAATATTTTCTGTTACCCAGCTCCTACCCGATACTATAAGTCTCATGGGTGGTGTTTTGGGATCCTTATGAATTTTTGGTAAGGGTTTAAAAACTGGGATAGTAGGATGTTGTATATATAAAAATGTCAGCAGCTCATGGTCTATCAAACCAGTTTTTGCCATGATAAATAAAGATTTGTGCACTTTTTGTATATAAGAATTCACCATTAGTGGTGACAGCTGAAGAAAAGTCAGTCTGTCAGCTAGCAACAGATCTATTTGTGTGTTAAAAAACTCTTTGCTAAGTACAACAACAGCACCTCCCTTATCAGCAGATTTTATAACTATGTTGGTATTATTCTTTAGCTCTTGCAGTGCATTTCTATGTGGTTGGTCTATGTGTATTCTGTAGATACTGTTAAATTTTCAATGTTTAATGATACTAACAGTGTTCAAACACCTCATGGAGTGAAGCAAACTAGCACTTTTTCACCTACTTTAAATCCTACATTGTTGTTTGTTAAATCATGTGAACGTGAAAATGAACAGTATCTACAGAATATACATAGATCTATGTATTTCAACTTATTTCATGGTAAAAATGGTTTGATAGACCATGAGCTGCTGACATTTATATATATATATATATATATATATATATATATATATATATATATATATATACACAACATCCTACTATCCCAGTTTTTAAAGCCTTACCAAAAATTCATAAGGATCCCAAAACACCATCCATGAGACCTATAGTATTGGGTAGGGGCTGGGTAACAGAAAATATTTCTATCTGGTTAGAATATACTATCAAGACCAATGTTACAAACCTTCCCTAGAATTTTGAAAGATACTGCTATATTTTTGGAATCACAGGGTGTTTATTTACAAGAAAACAGTGATGTTTCCTATATGTTTGTTACTTTAGAAGTAAAAAATGTGTTCACTGTCATAGAAAATCAATATGGTATTACTGCCGTACAAGAAATATTGAACAAAAAGGTGAATATACATACAGATGAAAATATGGGTTCATATTACGTAGTCGAAAGACAACAATTTCTAAAGCTCAAAAGAGCGAAACGGCCGAATATCGAAACTTTTATTGTGGGAGAGGCTGCTCCCCCCACACCACCCGCTAAATATATATACCAACTCTGAGATCGCACTACAGTGAGGAAAGGGCAAATATTCCAATCTTCACTGTACTGCGATCAAGCAATCCGAACGTCAATATCCACCGGTTTTGTTGTTCTGTGCGTTCGACACTGCTGTCTTTCGACAACGTAATAGGAACCCTGAAAATATACAGTTATGTTCCTTGTTAAGGCTAGTATTAGAGAACAATGTTTTTCTTTGTCAAAGTATTATTACCAGACACAAGGTATAGCTATTGGCATGCCTTGTGCGAACGCATATGCTAACCTAGTCCTGGCATAATGGGAAGATATGGTGATATTTGAGGCAGGACATGATTAGAAAGACAAACTTCTCTTTTACAATACATTTGTGGAAGATGTTTTCTTTTTGTGGGGGGACACCACATCAGAATTAACATCATTTGTTAAGTATCTAGAGTCTACCACCAGCTTCTTCAGATTTTCATTGAATTATTCTAGTTCAGTTATTGAATACCTGGATGTTAGTATTATTAAGAAAGAAAATGGGGAGGTAGAGACCTCACTATATAGGAACCCTTCTTGGACCAACAGCATGCTTAGATTTTATAGCATGCACCCTAGACATGTATTCCAACACATAGTCAAAGGACAAGTCTGTAGAATATCCAGATTTTGCACAAATGAAAATTCCTTTATACAGGAATTGGACTCTTTAAAGAATAATTTTCAAGCACGAGGTTACAGTAAAAATTTACTGAAAAAGAAAATGGACAACAGCAGTCTCTATAGAAAACAAAGTGCAAAACCATTGTTACATAGAGGTAAAAAATGGCCTAATAAGGTAGATGCACAGGATCAAAAAGCTAATGAAGGTTTGAAAATAAGTTTAACATACAGTAATGATATAGGTGGTATATGTAATATAATTAGAGACAACTGGAGAATTATTTTAACAGATGAAAATATAACTAGAGTTTTTGGGACACAACCAAGATTTATTTTTGAAAGAAAGAAAAATTTGAACGATAATTTGTGTCAAGAACCTATGCATTTTAAAAATTCAGGCATTAAGAAGAAGCAAACTTATCCATGCCTACATTGTAAAGCCTGTAAGCACATTTTACAAGGGAACTGTTTTATACAACCCAGGACCAACAAGAATTACCTTTTAAATATTTGTATGCTGACTGTAACACACAAATGTTGTCTATATTGCGAACTGTTAACAGTGTACTGCATATTATGTAGGAAAAACAAATTGTGGACTTAAAGATATAATTTTTAAGCATCTGTCAGATATAAGGTTAAGAAAAGAACACCATGCACTGTACAAGCATATAGAAATGCATAGTGATCATGTATTTGCCTTTATGGTTATATGTGTTGTAAATAGAAGTCAAAGAATGGGTGACTTGTATAATGAAACTGAATACAAAGAGATGCAATGGATTCTTAGACTGGGAGCTGACAAAGCCCCAGGATTAAATGATGTTGTCCCTTTAAAACCAGCTCTAGCAATTTTCATTGGCTGTGTTGTACTATATTAAATACTATATTTTTACTAGTGTTTTATCATCTGATGAAGGGATTTACTCAAAAACGCTTATGATACTGCTTTTATTGTTTTAATAAAATGAAGTTGCTTCATATACAGTGTGGTAGTACTTGCCTTACTTTTGGATTTACTCGTTGGATTTTTTAGCAGCACTTTCAGTGGAAAGAGTCCTTTAATTTTTGTTCTTTACTTTACAATAGTGCAGTGTCATACTGTTGCTGGGGAATGTGCCCTAATCCCTTTCCACTCCAATGGCAGCCTTGCCAGTTCTACAATCGTTGCCCATTGGAGGTACTCTAGGTGCATGTGCACTTCGAAACGTGCACAACCACCCAAACCAAGAAGTATGCCTAGCTTTTAGTGTTGCTACTGCAGTGGGCCTAAGCAGACTCTCTTTTCCAAAGATGGCCATCAGCCAGTCACTCCCATCCTCCCCCTGTCCAGTCGCTTCACTGCTCATGCCACTAGTCAAACCCAAGTTATTTGCATCACCTATCTTTCTGCACCATGGGACCAACATTTTTAAGTTTTGATACTGCTTTCAGAGACGTATGGCATTTGTAATCAAGCTTTCTCCTGATGGCTGTTCCAGAATATACCCAGAAAGAGAAGTCAATGGCTTCAAATTATGGTATCATGCTAGTTTCTTCAAACTCTAAACTGGCAAGTTTCAATCAGCTATCACACTTCTGAATATAGTAACACAAGCAAAACAATGATGGCGATATGCATTCCCCTACACTACCCGTTCCCTTAACCATGTCTAAGATATACTTTTTATATTTCTTTTTGTAGCCAAGCATTAGCATATATAAGGAACTATAACAATTATACCACACACCCCTTTTCTATTTATCTTCTAAGAGGCAGAATGCATTGCATAACACTGATCATTTAATTAAGTCTTCATTCTAGAACATGCATATCATGTGCCTTTCCATCAAACAATTATGATGACATCAATAAATGCAATTTTTTTTTCATCTAGATTTATCAGTCTGAGCTTTGGGTTTGTATCTAGTACAGAAAAAAAAAACCTTCCTCCAGTAAGTAATGAATAATCATCTCCTTTAATCACTTTATTTAGATCTAGCATATCAATATAAATGTGAACCCCATCTTGTCTTACAACAGTAACAATAAATTCACCCTTTCTGTTGTCTCATATTACTTCTAATTGATATTTAAACTTTCCATTCAATTCAGTTTCTGCTCAGTTCTACTTCAGCTGTCTCCTAAGGATTAATGGCACTTTCCTTGAAGCATACATTCCTGGCACAGCATCAAAATTTAAATGTTTGCCAAGAGAAAATCATGCACTATATAAACAAATTAGAACAGCTGTAAAAGATAAGTTATTTTCAGTTCTATTTTATTATTCTCATTATGAGTGTTTTCTTGGACTACCTTATCACTGCCCAGGCAGATTGTTGTTGCCACTTTTTAGATTCCCACAAATTTACCTACCAACACCATACCAGAATGGCTGGTACTTGAGGTAGAGATTTGGGGGTTATGCCACTCATTAAGTTTTTGTATTTAGAGCTAGGTATATATACACCACTTGTTGGTATACTTAATAAATATGTCTTCATGAGTCCCATTCAATTTATTGATGGGGTAGAATGTTGAACTTTCAGAATACTGAAATGGCTTTTGGGCCGGTTGCCAGTATTTTGGGGAACTGAGAGCTTACCCTTTTCCCAATGTGATGTGATCTTGGAGTTGATATGTACAATACATAGGGGCATGCTGCGGGGTTGCAGGGGATGCTTGCCTCCATCCAAAAGCCATTTTTAGTGTTTACAGATCCTTTCATACAGACAGTATATGAATATTTAAACAATTAAACTACCAAGTGAACAGGAAGAACACAGATAATGGTTTCCAGTTTTTGTTGCTTTTTTTTTTTTCTATGACCAATTCAGTTTTTATTAGCCATGAATGTCAGAACAAATCACATAATAGTATTTTACCCTATTGACATGTTATATGCTAAATGTTCAGTTCTGTGCCAACCTCCTTTTCTCCTTATTTTTTAAACAAAAATCTTTATTAAATTATCACTTATGGTATAGGCAATCATACATTTATATAAATTTATTTATTCATTTTTATTTATTTTACATTTGTTTATTGGGAAAGTCTGACTGGACACAAGTCCTTTTTCAGAGGAGGCCCGGGGAGAAAAGCTCCACAAAACATATCAACAAAAAACAAAGAATATCTACATTATCAAACAGTAGTAGTAGCAAAAATGTTTACAATTACACAATGTAATAGAGTGCGAGATCACATATATATAATTGGTTTATAATAGGCAGCAAACATATTCAGAGAAGAGAATACTTTCAGAATAGATAGCTTACTTACAGAATGAATGCATTAGGCAGTTAAACATAGTATCCAGAATAGAAAAACTGTTTATGAGCATGCTGAATAAGAAAATTAAGTCTACCCAGGAGTTTTGCATGAACATAGCCATGATTTTGATAGGAAGATTTTCAGTAGTTTTTTAAATTGGAATTTGTTAGTAGTGGTTTGTTACATCTGATGGGATTGTGTTCCAGATTTTAGCGATATAGTTTGGGAAGACACAGTCACCTGCACCATTACTTGCTTTAGCTGCTTTAAATACAGATTTATTTGAGGAGCATAAGATGTTATTATTTGTGTACGGGAGTAAGAGATTCTGAAGGGAAGGGGTTTTCTCTGGTTGCTGCAGAATTTTATGGGCCATAGTGAGTTGATTATAGTGAAGAAGTTGGGTTAGTTCTAACCAGTGAAGTTGCTTAACCTAAAAGAAACATTTGTAGCAAACCATGCAATTTTATTATAACATGATTCTAGTTTTGCTGTGTCAGATTTCTTTAAGTTTGTGAAAACTGTTGAAACATACAGAAGAGTTGAGATACGATGTGTTCGAGCAATGGTTACTTTAGTACTATTAGTAAGGTAATGTTTGTTTCTATAAAGAGTACCCAATTTTTTGTGCCCTTTCTTTATGGTCTGTGCAATATGGATATTAAGCAAAACTTGCCAACGCTCACACCTCCGATTCAGTGGTGAATAACAGCTCTTAAAATCCAAATCCGCTGTAGCAAATGTGTCAAAATAGTAACGGTGAACGCCAATGAACGAAAATAATTTATTTAAGCCGAACAGCTCAATGTAGCTTTTCGTCGGTGCTCTGCACCAACTTCTTCAGAATTTAAAAACAGAAAATTTGCGCCATTACAATGGCTTACATAAATGCAATAAAACTAGACATGTGATCAACACGCCCCCCTCCTCCTTCCACCTAATTTAAAGGTACTGATCTCACCGAGCATAACTTTAAAATGACAATGGTCGCTGCCTAGAATCTCTCAAATTAGTTTTTACTAAATATGATTGATTTTATAAACACAACCATATATAAAATATAAAAAAAAAAAAACATACTATTATATACATTATAAATTATCAAAAATAATATTGAAAATCACAAAAAAAACATTTTTTAGACTGAATTATTACATTAACACAAGAACTCCTGGTTGTTTTGGAATCCCAAGATCCATAAGAAATATCCAGATCCATATCATGCCCAATTTAGTTGCTGCTAAAGGAGTATAACTTTGCACAAGCCAAAGTGGTCAAAGTGGTAAATTCAAATATTCAATCCTTGAACCTCATATCTCAATGATTCATTTATCTCAAGGTGGGTTGGGTTCATTTTGGTGGAGATAGTCATTTCTTAACCATCGATGTTATTGATTTATATTCATCTATTCTGTTCTTACTATGAGGATATGTTCATAAGTGGGGTGATTGACTTGGCTGTGTTTAATTTTATCTCCTCTTTAACACCAAGAATCCCGGTGTTGTTTGGGAATCCCAAGATCCATAAGAATATCCAGGATCCACCCATGCGCCAATTAGTTAGTGCTAAAGGGAGTATTACTTATGCAGCAGCCAAAGTGGTGGATTCAATCCTTAAAAAATATGTGACTAGTGAACCTCATATCTCAAGGGATTCTTGGTCATTTTTGGCGAAGGTCGGTTCTACTCCCTACAGTGGAGATAGTCATTTCTTAACCATCGATGTTATTGATTTACATTCGTCTATCCCTCATGGTGTAGCAAATGAATGGATCCAATTAGAAATGACCTCCAAACAAGCACCTATAGATGAGATTTCGATGGTTAGTGAGCTGCTGGATATCATCTTAACGTGTAACTTTTTTTCATTTAACAACCAATGGTTTCATCAATTGGTAGGAGTCCCGATGGGGTCACCTTGAGGGGCCAGTGTGGCCAACTTGGTGATGGCTCATTGGGAGAAGGAATTTGTTTTTTCTAACACCATCATTCAAGAAAAGGTGACATTATATACACGCTTTCTGGACGACATTTTTATTATCCTCAAGGGTGACCAAGAGGCGGCATATTGTTTGATTGATAGTTTCAACAGGTCAACTGATTTTTTTAAAATTCACTTCATCTTTCGAAACAGAAAGGATAGCCTACTTGGATGTGGAACTTTTTTAGGATAAATGTAGGTGTTGTTTTCTAGGCAGAATCCATCAAAAGGCTACTTTTTCCAACCCCTATTTACATTTTGACAGTGACCATCCTGCCCACCAGAAGAGATCTATAGTCAAGGGCCAACTGGTCAGGGCGGCCAGAATGGTTTCTAAAGAAAGTGACTTTCATGACGAGTGCAGGTTCATTTCGAATCTCTTTTTGTGTAGAGGGTATCCAGAGGAGCTCATTGTTGACCTATGTATAGAAGTCAAATCAAAGAGGTCTAATGGTTATTTCCAGCCCATTTTGGGGTATCCCAAGTCAGAGTCTTTCATACATCCACGGGTTGATCACAGTAGTGGCATGTACCACTGTAATTTTATCATCTCCTACAATTTGGATGCTAAGGACATAGTGTCAATTATCAAGAAGAATTGGTGTTTGTTATTGGCAGATCCTTTGGGGACCCCTGGGTTGAATCCTCAGCCTAAAGTCTCCTTCAGGAGAGGTCCAAATATTAAGAACATCGTGGAAATGAAAGTTAAGAACATACCTTGAAGATCTGGGATGTTCAAATGTAACATGTGCAAATATTGCAGATTTGTTAAAGCAGGTACATTTTTCTTGATAAGAGACAAGAAGTTTTTGATCAAAGGGAGATATAATTGTGCAAGCAATCAGGTAGTCTATTTGGCCCAATGCTCGTCTTGTCCCGTATTTTATATAGGTAAGACAGACAGGAAGTTACAGGAACGGCTGTATGAACATCTGTACGCAATGAAGAAGGAGAAGATGGAAAACGCCTTGGCAAAGCACATTAAGGATAACCCTGGTCATGAGTTCACCTTTTCGGTGATAGACCAAGTTTGCTCAGAGAATGGGGCGGGGCCCGGAATCTCTGAGATTAGAATTCAGAGAATTAATGTGGCAGTTAAAACTGGAGGCTTACCACTACCCTGGCCTCAACAACATGCTATCAATTAGTAGTGTTCTCAAACTGAGAAGCTTAGAGAGGTAGGGCATATCCTATTAGTGTAGCACTGGACATTATCTTTCATGGTAGCTTATGTTCCCTTGAGGCTCTGGCAGCTAAATACTCTCGTTAAAACAAGTGATAATAAGTTAAAGTAATTTAGTTGCATTTTTATTGTATTTTTATGTCTTAGATAGAGTGGGCATTTAAATGTTTGTACTTTGTAATAATGTAGTCAAATGTTTTTTTGTGATTTTTCAATATTATTTTCCAATAATAATTTATAATAGATATATATGTATAGAATATGTTTTTTATATTTTTCATATATATGGTTGTTTGAGGTAATCAATCATAATGATTAGTAAAACTTTAATTTGAGATTCTAGGCAGCGATCGTTGTCATTTTAAAGTTATGCTCGGTGAGCTCAGTACCTTTAAATTAGGTGGAAGGAGGAGGGGGGGCGTGTTGATCACATATCTAGTTTTACTGCATTTATGTAAGCCACTGTAATGGCGCGAGTTTTCTGTTTTTAAATTCTGAAGAAGTTGGTACAGAGCGCCGACGAAAAGCTACATTGAGTTGTTTGGCTTAAATAAATTATTTTCGTTCATTGGCGTTCAGCGTTACTATTTTGACAACATTTGCTACAGCGGATTTGGATTTTCAGAGCTGTTATTCACCACTGAATCGGAGGTGTGAGCGGTGGCAAGTTTTGCTTAGTTTGTCGTTTTTGTTTTGTTCTTGGTGGTGCAATATGGATATTACATCTCAAGTTACTGTCAATTATGACTCCCAATACTTTAGTGTGTGTGTGATCTTTCAGCTTTTCCCAGTTAGGGGTTGCCACAGCGGAACTCCGGTCCGCTCATGACTGGCAATGGATTTTACAGTGCCGAGATGCCAGCCCAATGCCCAACCTTCAACGAAGGCACACCCATTCATGCTCACACCTACCTGCATGCCTTTAACGTCACTCTACTGCGGGGAGGGCATGCAAACTCCACACAGAAGGTGCTCCAGCCGAAAATCGAATGGGAGAACCTCTTGCTGTGAGGTGACAACGCTAACTGCTGCACCACTGCGGCTGCTTACTCCCAATACTTTGGTATGGTTTGTGAATGAAATGGTGGTATTATTCTTGGATAGAATGTTAAATGTAGGTACAGATGTAGTGTGCTTTGTAGGTTGAAAAAGCATGACTTCAGTTTTCTTGGGGTTAAGACTAAGATGAGAGTTAGTTAGCCATGGTCTCTACTTTTGAAAAAAAAATCTTGTGTTATCTGTTGTAGTTGTTGTATAGATGAAGCAGCACATATCAATCAGGAGTCACCTACATACTGAATGACAGAAGCATGCAATGTAGAGGTTTGGATTTTATTAGTAAATAGTGAGAAACATAGGAATCCTAGGATAGATATTTAAGGAACTCCTATGGTAATAGGTAGAAGAGGAGAGAGGTTTTGCTGCCACTGAACAGCTCGTTTTCAGTGGTTAGGTAGTCAAGGAACCATACAAGAGTATCCTGGCTCAGACTCAGGTCTGCTAGTATGCTGATGAGTTTAGTATGCAAGACCATGTCAAAAGCTTTTGATAGATCAAGAAATATAGACGATACAAATTAGCCATTATTCCTGTGAAGATTAACTGTATTAGTGAAGGTCATTAGATCAGTTGTAGTGCTGTGGAAGGGGAAAGAAAATGTGTTGAGTGCTTGATATAAGACTATTAATTAGCAGACATTCCATGATTTGTGCATATATGCATCTCTCTAGAATTTTGGACAGGGGTAATAGTATGGCTATTGGTCGGTAATCTGACAGTTCTGCTGAATCACCACCTTTATGTAATGGGACAGTAGGGGAAGTTTTCTATATAGCAGTGACTTGGTGCTCAGAGACGGCTCTATTAATGAGGATGGATACAGGATAAGCGATTGCTTTGGCAGCAATTCTATGATAGTCAGTAGGTAGTTTGTCAGCTGATAATGTAGTGGGTTTAAGTTCTTTGAGCAGTTTTTTTATTAATTCAGTTGAGACAGGTCGTAAGGAAAATGTGTTAGTGTTGTTATTTGGTGTAGGAAGGACAGGAGTAGAGTTTACATTGCAATTATTAGAAAGACCTAAAATTGTATCTGTAAAGTATTTATTGAACTGGGTGGCTATGCTTTCAGTATAGTTGGAAGAAGTTGGGAGGGGGATGTACTGGCATTGCCCGGTAGTAGAATTTTATTAAAAGCTGACCAAGACTTTGGGATGTTAGTTTAGTGTTTAATTTGGATGTTATGATAGTACTTAATTTTATCTTGTTTGATTATTCTTTCTGCCTTATTTCTAAGCTCACAGCATGCCTGCTTGTCAGCTTTGTTTGTGCTTTTAAGGGACTGGGCCCAGGCTTTCTCTCTTGTTTTTAGTAGTGCTCTAGTTTCTTTGCTTGGCCATTGGGCATAGTTAACTTTTATTCTTATTGTTCTGAGTGAAGCATGGATGTTCAAGATATTTTGGAAGGTTGAGTTAAAATGGTTAACAGCTTCATCTAGGGGCAGATGCTTAAGTGGAGACCAACTGCTAAGTTTAAGGGTGGAGAGGAAATGTTGCGGGTTAACGTTTTTCTTGCTCCTAATTTGATGGCGAGTTTGCTGTTTAGCTGGAATGAATCAATGTCTAAGTAGAAAGGTTGGGAGATGGACAGGCAGCCTGAGTGATAGGAGAGGGTAGGTCTATTTGTTATAATCCAGTTGAGGATAGAATGTTCTGTTAGAAGACTTATCAATTCTGGTTGGGATTTGAATTATTTGGGTGTAGCCATTAAGATTAATGTGATTAGTGGGGTTTTGCGAGTTACAGGTTAACCAGTCTATATTAAAATCACCCATGATTAGTGTTTCGTGAGGCAGGGCTTTTGAGGTCCAGTGTAATATGTTTTCCATTGTGGAGAGGTTATTTCCAGGTGGTATGTAAGTTCCTATTATATTTTTATGTTTATTAGAGTTTACTGTAACTTTTGTATAAATCATTTCAGCATTATTAAAGTTGGGGGCATTATGATTAATGGGTTTTATACTGAAGCTGTTTTTGAATAATATGGTTATACCATCTCCTCTTTTAGCCTGTCTCTTCTAAGAATATTATAACCAGGAGGGAGAATTTCATTATTGTTAGTTTCTGGTCTTAGGCAGGTTTCAGTTATAGCATAACAATATCTGGTGAGTAGAGACAAAGAAGCAGCATGTAGTTCTTAAATTTTATTAGTTATACTTCTAATATTAATGTTTAGTAGTAAAAGGCACCTGTTTTTCTTGGCTGTTTTTGTCAACTGTGTGTGTGATTGGGAGGTTTTGAGTGGGATTTAGTGTTTTGTGTATGTCTTGGTCCTAGGTTTGGTTGGCTGTCTCCACTGAGAGTTAATTTAGCTGCAAATTAAAACAAACCACATCGACATAATCTTAGCTGCAAGCATTTTACATCACAAACCATACTGACATAATCCTAGCTGCAAACATTATACATCACTTATAATCTACCCAATCATTACATAGCTCATTCAAGTCCTGACTTCTTTAAAAACCTCATTCCTCCGCTGTATGTATTGTTCCTATAATTTTAATTTTCCTATGTAATTTGCTTCTACACTTTTTAAAGATCCCAATTCCATTTGTTTTATCTCTGTTACTATATTCACTACTTCTAGTATAGTTGGTTTAGAGTTTGATTTCCATTCTCTAGTAATTGCTTTTTTGGCAGCCACCATTATTAGACACAGCAGGGGCTTACCATGTCTAGGCAATTCCGATTCTGTATCAAAGCTCAGAAAAATCATTTCCCTAGTTACATGAACTTGCTAACCCATTATCTCCAACAGAGCAGTCTGCAGTGGATCTTTAAAGTCTGCCAACTCATTACACTACCCTAAAGTATGTTACCAATTACCTCTTTGTTCCCCATCACACCTCCAACACTTGCTGTCTACCTGAGGAACAATTCTCTGGAGTTTACTTCAGGTACAAAAATATCTGTGCAAACATTTCCAAGCAAATATCCTAAATCTTCTAGGTTTTGTTGCATATTTGGGAGTCATACATTTAATTTATTCTTACAGATAGCATGCAATATTGTATATGCTCTGCACATTATTCCTTTTTAAACAGCAGATTCTGCTCTAGATTCTACTAAAAACTCTACCAGTACTGGTCTAGCATTTAGGACACCCCTATTTCTTTCTGGTTGCCTATACTCTGATATCAATCCTTGATAGGGAAGGCAATCAGTAACCTGCAGTTGAAATAAATTCTTGGCGTCTTCCCATTCTATTACCTTTTCCTCTCTAGTTATTTGCTCCCAATACCTTGGTTCTTTTGCCAGTTTTCTCCAATAAATTCCAGTCTCTTCTTGCCTATTGTGTGCATCCCTAATTGCAGTCATCCCTATCGGCAGAAACTCTCTTCCTCCATTCCTGTGTTAGCTTAGTTCTTAGAAAAATGTCTGCTACTTTATGAATATAATATTCTGTATAATTATTGTTATTCTCCTTAACAATCTGCATGCAAAATCCAAGTATTTCCTTGTTTCTTGAACTTCTCCATTTCATCATCATCCTTTTCCACTCTGAATTATAAATTTCTGCTTGTGCTATGTATAGGAGCCTTAACTGTCTAGCTCTGAAATACTTCTTCAAATCAGGTAATCCCAATCCACCTTGTTCTACTGAAAGAAACAGCTCATCCCACTTTACTTTTGCCATCAACTCCTCCCAGATAAAATCATTCAGCTCTTTATTAATTGCTATCCACAGCTTCTCCTCTGGTTGATAAAAATATGCCTGACCTGTATACAAGACTAAAGGTACTAAAAACACTAACTGCTTGTATCTTGCTATCCATATCCACAAAATAGAGCTTCCAATTTCTCAGTGTTTGTATTATCTGTTTAGTCTCTTCCCACATATCCTTAGCTGCCAGAATAATTTTTAATCCATACTCCTAAATACTTAATTTTATCATGCTTCCATAAATATGGATATTGCTGAACTAATTCATATGTAGATACATAATTTACCATTATTGCCTTTGTTTTAGCTTCATTAATTTTGCATTCCAAAAAGATTTGAAACTGTCTCAAAATGTTCCACAACACTGTACTGTCCTTTTCTGGTTCCGTCAGGAATAAAGTGACATCATCTGTAAACAGAGCCAGCTTTTCTTGACTGCTATACCAATTATATCCTTGAATTTCTGAGTCCCTTATTATCTTTGTCAGTATTTCTATATAGAACACAAATCACAAAGAGGGAATAGGAAACCCCTGCCTGGTTCCTATGCTCAAGTAGAAATTATCAGAGAGGACCCCACCCACTTTAATTTTCACCTCCAATCCCTTACATATCCTCCTAATCAACCTTATAATTTTATCAGATAATACAAATGCATCCATTACCCTGCTCATAAAGTCCCAGCTTACACTGTCAAATGCTTTCTCTGCATCAAGACAAACCAACAACAGTGGTGTTTTCTTACATTCTTCTTCCCTCTGGATCATCAATGTTCAGTTAATATTGTCAAATGTCTGCCTCACCTCCACAAAACAACACTGATCCATATCTATCAATTTTGGCATCACTTTTGCCATTTTTTAGCCATTATAGACAAACACTTTATAATCATGGTTTAGTAGTGAAATGGGCCTGTACAAAGCTGGATCTGATGGATCTTTACCCTCTTTAGGTTATTACAGCTACCACTGCCTTCTTCCAGGATGTTGGTACTACTACTCTTAAAATACTGTTAAACAAAACTTTCCAGATATTTATCAGTTTTTTCCTTCCTAGCTTCCAAACTTACATAGGCATGCTGGCTATTCCTGGGGACAATCCTGCAGATTGGTTATACATCATGATTTTTATCTCATTTCCTCCTATCCTAGACTCATCTACTTCTAACCTTGGCATATTTAATTCTTCCATAAACATTTCCACTTGTACCTTTTCCTCGTTTCTATTTTTCTCTGTTTCATACAGACTTTCATAGAATTTCCAAAATATTCTAATACCTCTACAGACTCTCTTGTGACCTTCCTTGCTATAGGCTCCCTAAATTTGGTGACAGCCCTTTCTTTCTTTCTGTTGCCCGAGTCACTGTGCTAAACGTTTTTGTGCTCTAGCATTATTATCAGAAAAGTTTGCTTATCAGCAATCTTTCTAAACTCATGCATATTATCAATGTAATCCCTTATTTTCTGTTTAGCATTCTGCAGTTGCTCCTCTTCTTGTTCTCTGAGATTCCCCCTATTATGCAGTACTTTAACATTTGTCAGTCACTCTAAATAATTTTTATTACTTCTTAACCACATCTCCCTTTCTTTTATTTCCACCTTATTTTTAAACTCCACTTTAATTTTACCCCATTCCCTAGTTATATTTTCAGAAGAAATTTATATCTTTGCTAATAGCTCCTGAATAATTTCCACTACCCATTCCTTAAATTCCTCTCTTTTCAACAAATAGGTGGCGTCAGTGTCTCATTTTTATTTCATTACCCTGTGTTTTTATTTTAGCTATTACTGGCACATGATCTGACATAGTTATTGGGTGCATATCAAGACTGCCAATTGAATGCACATGTTCCTGTGAAATGTAAATTCCTTCTAGACTAGCCCAGTTTTTGTATCTTGGGGAATAATATGTAAATTCACTCAAAACTCCTAGTATTGAATTCACGTCTTCCATGCCAAATAGTTTCATAAATTTCTTCAAATGTCTACCCTCCTTTGATATACTTTCCCTTCTGGGCCCCAGATACATCTTCACTGCTGCAAATCAAATTCCAGTCCCCATCTACAAGTAATATTCATTGCTGAAAGCTGATTATTTATCCCATATTTTTTTTAAGCTCAATTATAGCAGTTGTCGAGTTGACGTCTAAAGACATGCAGGTAGGTGCACGCGTGAATGGGTGTGCCTTCTTTGAAGGTTGGGCATCAGGCTGGCAACTAGGCACCATAAAAATCCACTGCCAATCATTAGTGGACCAGAGATCTACTGTGGCGATCCCTAACCGGGAAAAGCCGAAAGACATTAATATAGTAGTTTTAGGTTGAATATAAATGCATGCCAATGTAATCCTCCTCCCTTGTCAGTAGCCCCATACTACTACAAATGTATCATTATCTTTTTTATCCTTTTCTATCACTACTGAAGCTCCCCCTGCAGTTAATATAAATACTCATTTTTCCTTTGTCCTGCGCTTTCTTCTGAATACCATCCTGAAAACCTTTTTTTTTTTTTTTTTTATCAAATTCACATGATCACTTCTCTCCAAGTGTGCTTCCTGTAGCATAGGTATTTGCACGCTACACTTTTTAAGTCTTTCTTTTTGTATTTATCTGTGAGACCACTGACATTTAAAAACATTACTGAAAGAAATTATTATTCCCACCTTTTATGTAGAACAACTTTTTTAAGCAGCAAAAAGTGGAACAAAAGTTCTGGCAGAAACATAGCACACAATAATAATAAAAGCAAGATGTAGTTTATTAAGTGCTTTCACAATGATCCACACTGCTTCTTCAGACATCAAAACACATCACCAAGACTTCATTTATATGATCTAATAGTCATTAATCATCCATAAGGAAACACCCACCCAATTAAAAAGGTGACTCTACACATATTAAAGGAATTCACTTAAAATGTTCACAAACAATATACACATAATCACAACTTTCTTGAGTTCAAGACAAGCTTCAAAGGGACGTGGTCATTCAAACCAGGTCCACGGTATGCCCAAAGTCTCAAGATCCACTGCAACTCTACATTCTCTGTCCTATTAACAAAATCTCCCAATCTACCATGTTCAATCAATACATGCAAAACCTGAAATAAAAATGTGTGCTCATTTCCTTCCTGCAGGGTGTATTTGGCTAAGGCACTGTAGTCATAGCCTTTCCTGGTGCAATAGACATGATCCCTCACCCGTTCCCTGAGACGACGATTAATTTTGCCCACATAGAACCTGAAACACATGCGGCAGTGAGCCACATATATAACATTTTTGGTGTTACAATCTGCTGCTTTTCTAAGTTCCCACAAATGACCTGTTTCAGGTTGTTTAAAATACCTGGATTCATCAGTAAACTCACAGTGGGCACATGCCCCACATCTGAGGGTGCCCAGTGGTCTCTCACTAAAAGTGCTAAGTGTTCAGTTAAAGTGATTGTGTATATTGTTTGTGAACATTTTAGGTGTATTCCTTTAATGTGTGTAGGGTTACCCTTTTAATTGGGTGGGTGTTGCCTTATGCTGATAGGATGATTACTGACTATTATACCATGACCCCCCATTAATATTCCAAAACGTGCATGCTGACTGGCCAGCGTGCACGTTATAAATCGACTTATACTAATGGAAAAAGGTCCGGTCGCCCGGACTTTTTCCATTAGTATAAGTCTTTTTTTAAAACACTGTCTCGCTATGTTAAAAGAGTTTAACATAGAGACACAGGTTTAAAAAAAGCAACGGAGATCTTCGTTGCTTTTTTTAAAGCTGTCTCGCTGTGTTAAACTCCTTTAACATAGCGACACAGTGTGTAAAAAGCAACGGACATCTTGCTTTCTCCGTTGCTTTTTTTTTAAACCTGTCTCGCTATGTTAAATGGGTTTAACATAGCGAGACAGCTTTAAAATAAGCAACGGAGATCTCTGTTGCTTATTTTAAAACTGTCTTGCTATGTTAAACCCATTTAACATAGCGAAACAGTAAAAAGCAATGGAGATCTTGCTTTCTCCGTTGCTTTTGGCCACAGCTCTGATGTACTGCGTAGGCATGCGCAGTACATCAGAACTGCCGCGGATACCAGACAGCTGCGGAAGGGCAGCAAAGAGGCATTATACAATGCCATTATTTAAGAAAAGAAATTATTTATTTTCTTAAATAATGTCATAGTATAATAGCAATAACCCACTTCTGGGTGTGGGTAATGCAGGATTTACACACGGTTGTCTTTGTTTGGTCCCGAGGGCGAAGCCACGCCAACCGTGGGTAAATCCCACATTACCCACACCCAGGCGTGGGTTATTGCTATATTAGATCGTATAAATGAAGTTTTGGTGATGTGTTCTGATGTCTGAAGAAGCTATGTGGATCAATGAGGAAGTGCTTACCTACCAATAAACTACTTCTTGGTTTTATTATTATTGTGTGCTACATTTCTGCCAGAACTTTTGTTCCACTTTTTGCTGCTTATTTGTTGGTTTGGTTTGTGGAACACTCACTGCTTGGTGACTGGTTTGCTTTTTTGTTATTTAATTTTGTAAACAGTGAGTATGACGGAAGGTTTTATGATGAATGCAGAAGGTGAAGCTGGACGTTCCCAGACTGCTGCCAGGAACCATAAACTACTTAGTTTTAATGCTGGACAACAGAATCCTTTGCTCTTGGGTGAGTTGCCTCTAGTTGTGAGTGAACAAGATTTATCTGATACTGTGGATTTTAAAGTATGTGACTTAAAGCGCAATATAGAAAATGATCTTTTCAAGTATAAAAGACTCCAATGTCAGCGCTTTCATCTGGAAGCCTGTCTGAATATGAATGTTGTACTGAGGGGCCTCAGAGTTTTAAATATGCCCACATATGGGGACACTTACCCTACGTTACTGGTCCATTGGCAGAAGATCAATTTGAAGAACAGTCGGGCATATTTGAAACTATTTGTGGACTTTTTTCAGCCTGTTGAAGTGGAATTGTGTCAAAAAATCACTCAGCAGCAGTTACAAGTGAAGGGTCTGCTAACTTATTCCTCAATGACCTGATTTAAAAGGCTGTGGGGTATGAGAAGAGATTATTGCAACAAAAAAGGAAAATGTTGGCCAGGGACATGTATGACTTTTCTCACCAGCACGTCTTTACCTGGCCCAAATCTCAGAAACACCAGGAGAAAGCTGTAACCAATTGTGGTGTGGAATCTGCAGTTATGGCCAATCAGCAGCCTCCAGAGAATGTTGTGACCAATCAGCGTGAACCAGGAGCCGTGATGTCTCCAGAGCCACAGTCATCTGCATATTCAATTCCATTGGCTGAGTGTCCACCTATGACTACAGCTTACCAGTCCTCAGTGTTGGTCGATGCAGACCCTGTAGTTAGACAGAAAATTATCCTGTTGCGGAGGGAGGAGGTTTTTCCAGGGATGCTCCTTCCTTATCGCAATCCATGGAGGAAATCATTCGAACAAAATGTTCAACAAGGAGGGCAGAAGAGGAAAGAGCTGCCGCCCTCCAACCATACAAGAACTTTCAAGAAGATGTGAGGACTTGATCAGGAGGTTTAGTATGGAACATTTCTTCCCACAATTAGAAGCACGCTGAGGAATCGCTCTTGGCGAAAGGTTTGACTTTTATTCCCCCAGCTAGAGTGAATATTACTGTTTTACGCGTAGAATTGCATTTGTTTGTACAGACTTTTAGTTTAAAAGTATTTTATGGTGATAATAGTGAATGCAATGGTTTAGTGCACTTTAGGAAACCCAGAATTATTGTGCTAGTTTTACCACCAGTGGAAGTTTTTTTATCAGCTTGTGAAACTGAATTGTATGACAGTTTTCTTCTTAGGGAACACTGTTTGTCTGGTAATTTAACTAAAACTGAGCAGCAAGCACTTTATGACTTACAAAGGAATGTGGATGATGTTATTTGTCCAGCTGATAAGGGAGGAACAGTGGTCATGCTTGACTCGGGCTGTTATCATGAGAAGATTTGCAACATGTTGTCTGATTTAAATGTTTGAGGCTGTTAATGCAGAAATAGTAACTATTATGAAGCAACGTATTGACAACAGCATTCTTGAATGTTTGTGCATGGGATTGATTCCTAAAGAACTTTATGAATATTTTAGGGTAGATGCACCCTTGATACCCCATTGCATGGTCTCCCCAAGATCCACAAGAACCCCACCCATCCCACTTTCAGACCCATAGTGGCTGGAAGTGGTTGTCTGACTGAGCCGATTTCTATCTACTTGGATAAACAGCTGTGGGTGGTGCTAGATGAATGTCCTATAATGCTTAAAGATACAGAGCACTTTTTAAGAGATCTATATAGTGTAACATCTGGTCATGACCAAGAGGTTTTCAGCATCCTGGTCACTTTAGATGTTGTCTCATTGTTCACCTGTATACCTAACCAGGAAGGGGTTAGGATAGTGAAGGCTAGTCTAACTAGGTATGGTAAATTTAACCTGGGCATGTGGATCGACTTTCCCTCTTGCTAGAACTAGTCTTAGATGACAATATTTGTGCGTTTAAAGACAAGTGGTACTGGCAGAAACAGGGGTTGCGATGGGCACGAGCTGTGCCAATTCTTATGTCAATTTGGTGATGATGGAGTAGGAATAACAGTACATAGTTGGTAATAATCCCCAAGTTGGGTTGTATAGACGGTTTGTTGATTACCTTTTTATTGGGTAGAAGGGTGATGAAGCTAGCCTTGAGCTATTTTTTCAGTACTTGAACAACAGCAGTGATTTTATTAAGTTTACCATCAATGTGTCCAAAGTAAGAGTTGATGTTTTTTTTTTTTTTGCGACAGTTATTAGAAGGGGCTCCAGGCTATTAACCCAAATGCATAGGAAGGAGTGTTATAGACCGTCTTACTTGCATAGGGACAGTATGCATCCCAAACACATCTTCAACAACATTGTGAAGGGGCAAGCAATGAGGACATCATGCTTATCCTGTGAGACAACAGACTTTATGAATGGCCTGTGTAGGTTGACGGATGAGTTTGTAGAAACGGGGTATGGTCAAACTGAAACAGATCAAACTTATCAGCTGGTACTCTGAGAGAGAGGGTAGAGCGAGACCCTACTTCTCTGCTCATGGCGGGGAGAGAAGGAATAGATCTGAGCACAAAAAAGATGTCCCAGTGATCTTGTCATATCAACAGGACGTGAGCAGGGGTAAGGGATGTGAATCGTAGTAACTGGCATATCCTCCATGTGGACCAGAGGGTAAGCAGGATGGTGGGTAAAAGACCCAGGTTCATCTATAAGAAAAAGAAAATAAAACAATGGTTGTGTTATCCAAAAATGCTCAGCATTTTTAGTCAGAGACCACTAGGCACCCTCAGATGTGAGGCATGTGCCCACTGTGAGTTTATTGAGGAATCCAGGTATTTTAAACACCCTGAAACAGGTCATTTGTGGGAACTTAGAACAGCACCAGATTGTAACACCAAAAATGTTATATATGTGGCTCACTGCCACATGTGTTTCAGGTTCTGTGGGCAAAACTAATTTGCTCCTATCCTATTATAAAGATCCCACTTTCAGTTCTTTTATCTAATATTCATTACTTGATTTCCATTTTGCAGAAATTTTTTTTTTTGGCATCCAACAGAATTAAACTTAGCAAGGCCTTAACTATGTCTAGGCAAATCAGACCCTATATCCCAGACAAAAATAAATAAATAAATAATTTCCTAAGTTACATCCATTTGTTCATACAGTATTTCATACAGTGCACTCTGCTGGGAATTTGTAAAGTACTTTTAACTCATTACACTCCTAAATCACATGTTCCTATTTACTTCTTTTTTCCTCATCACACCTCCAACATTTGCCATCCACTTGATGACACATTCTTTGGAGTTTGCTTGTGGTATGAAAAATACATAAGTAAACACTTCCAAGCAAAAATCTTAAATCTTCTTGACTTTGTTGCATATTTGGAAGCTGTGCATATATCTTCCCACCAATCTTTTCTAACCTCCTCTAATTGATTATTATAGTTATAGTCTATATACCCTAGTAATTATCCCTTTTATAAAAGCAGCTTCTGTACTACATTCAACTAAAAACTCAGCCAGTGCAGGTCTTTCACTTAGGATTCCCTTATCCTTTTTCTCTTTGCCTATTCTCTGATATCAAGCCATGATAGGGAAAGGCAGTCTCTAGCCTGCAGTCCAAATGTCTTCTTGGCCTCTTCCCATTCTATTACCTTTCCCTTTCTAACAATTTGTTCTTAAAACCTTGGTTGCTTTGCCAGTTTCTTCAAGTAATTTACAATCCCCTCTTGCATATTCTCTGTATCCTTATTGGCAAAATCTCCTTACCCTAGTCCTGTATTGGCGTAGCTCTGATAATACTTTGTTATTTTATGAATACAATATTCTGTTGTTATTCTCCTTAAGGATCTGCATACTAAACCCCAGTCTCTCCTTATTTCTTAAATCCCTCCCACCCCCCACTTCATCACCATCATAATCTATTTCCACTTTAAATTTCAGCTTTCAGACCATGTTATATAGAACAGCTTTAACTGTGTAGAGCTAAATATCCCTTCAGATCAGGTAATCCTAAACCATCTTGTTCTATTTGATGGATCAGCTTATCCCACTAGACACTTGCCCACTTCCCCTACCAAATAAAAACCTTCAACTCATTATTAATTACTGTTCACAACTTCTCCTCTGGCTGATAAAAATATGCCTGACCTGTGTATAAAACTAAAGGGACTGAAAAACATTTTCACTGCTTGTATCCTGCTATCCATATCCAAAGACAAGAGCTGCCAGTTTCTCAGTTTTTGCATTATCTTTTGTTTACTGTCTTCCCACATACCCTTAGCTGCCATAATAGCATTCTTTTTAACCCATACCCCTAAAAATTCATTTTGTTATGCCTTGATAAATATGGGTATTGCTGAACTGATTTATGTGTAGATACACAGTTTATAGCTACAGCCTTTGCTTTATCTTCATAAATTTTATATCCTGAAAAAAAAATTGAAACTGTCTCAGAATGTTCCACAACACTGAAATGTCATTTTCTGGTTTTATCAGGTACAAAATAATATAGTATACAAATACAGCTAACTTTTCTTGATTACCATACCAATTATATCCTTGAATTTCTGAGCCTTTTATTTTCTTTGTGAATGGTTCTAAATATACAACAAACAACAAAAGGAAAGGAGGACATCTCTAACTGGTTCCTCTGTTCAGACACAATTTGTCAGAGAGGACAAAATAACCTCTGATCCTCATATAACTTCCTAAGTAATATTACAGTAAACTCTCAGTTAATTGGCACCCATGGGGATTGGTAGATGCAGGATAAATAGAAATTATGCTTACCATAATGTTCCATCTGTATTGTTGATCCTCGTTCAGTCATTACGTACGGGTATCGGGTCTGACCTCGGAACCGAGCCGGCCATCTTCCAAGTTCGCGTCAGCTACAAATTCTCAAGCTAAAACTCTTACTCAGAATTCCCCTCTCCCTGTTACCTCAGATTGAGTTTGCAAGTCAAAAGAAGGTAGAGGCTCTACCTCTGTTTCAAATGACCTAAGAGAACCGGATGGTGAGATCCACTAGAAGCCACTGGAGGGGGAAGGAGGGAGGGTCGTAATGACTGAACGAGGATCAAGAATATAGATGGAATGTTAATGTAAGACATAACTTCTTTATCTGATATTGTTAATCCTCGTTCATTCCTTATGTACGGGACAGAGTCCCCAGCTACCTCTATTCCTGGGAGGCTCTCATGGAAGGATATTCCTGAGCACCATAGAACCAAAAGATGCTCTCCCCATGGAGGCCAAATTCAATTTGTAATGATGGATGAAGGTATGAGGCATAGCCCAAGTTGCAGCTGCACAGATGTCATGTAAAGAAGCTCTGGCATGGAAGGCAGCAGAAGTTGCCACCGACCTTGTCGAATGAGTCTTTATGGTAGTCGGCAATGGAATATTACGTTGTGTATAAATGAAGGTCACAAGGTCTTTCAACCATCTAGCCAATGTGACCTTAGCAGCAGCACATCCTAATCTAGGTCCAGAATAGGTCAAAAATAACTGGTCTGATTTATGAGAGGCCTTAGTCCTGTTCAAGTAGAAGCAAATTTGCCTGTGAATATCTAGGGTATGTAGGCAATACTCTCCTTTGTTTGAATGATTGGGGAAGAAAACTGGCAATTTGATGGTTTGATTAATGGACATTTCAGAGATCACTTTTGGCAGAAAGGAAGGATTAGTTCTCAAAGACACTCTATCTCTATGAAAAATCAAGTATGGACTCTTGATACATAAGGTTTGAAGCTCACAGATACATCTGGCAGAAGTAATGGCGACCAAATACAAGGTTTTCCATGACAAATATTTGAGGTCACATGAAGAGGCTGGTTCAAAAGGTGGCATTGTCAGAGCTTGTAGAACTAATGACAGGTCCCATGGTTGAACAGGTTCTCTAAAAGGGGGCTTCAGATGATTCACACCTTTTATGAAGGTCTTGCATAATTTGTGTGACATAAGAGAGGAGTCTCTGACAACCTCATGGAAATTGGATATAGCAGCCAAATGAACTCTAATGGTAGAGGCCGACAGACCCGATTGGAATAGATCGGACAGATACTCTAATACTATCGACGCTGGTGCTGAAAAGGGATCTACTTGCTTTTCTTTCAGCCAACAGATATATCTTTTCCACTTGCTTAGATAAGCAATTCTAGGGGAAGACTTATGAGATGCAATAAGAATGTCCCGTACTGGTAAAGAAAGATCATTCTGCCTAGCGATCAAGGGAATTGGAGGAGTCAGGCTGTGAGCTTCAGGCTGTCCAAGTTGGGATGAATTAGATTCTGCGGATGGCAGATCAACCCCGGGGTTGGATGGAGAATCCATGGTTGATCTAGCAGGTGAGGCCAAAGGAAGGGGAACCAAATCTGACGAGACCAATACGGTGCTATGAGGATCACCTTGCTATTCAACCGATGGGCTTTCTTCAGAAATTGGGGAATGAGGGGAAGAGGTGGAAAAGCATAAAGAAGACCCCGAGGGCCAATCGTGGACTAGAGCATCCCTGGGTGACTGTCCCGGAGGGGGAATCAGGGCGAAGTAGTTGCTGCATTTGTAGTTGGTCGGGGATGCAAAGAGGTCCCAGCAAGGATGGCCCCAGTGGTGGAAGATCTCCGCCGCTATCAAGGGATTCTGGGACCACTTGTGAGGTTGTAGAATGCACCTGCTGAGTGTGTCTGCTATCACGTTGGAACTCCCGGGAATGTGCATTACTAGAAGAAAACGGTTGGTAGCCATCGCCCATTGCCATATCCTCATGGCCTCTCGACAAAGGGGGTAAGATTTGGTTCCACCCTGTTTGTTGCTGTACCAGACCACAGCCATGTTTGTCTGCTTGAATCGCAATAGTCCCAGATGGCAGCAGAGGATGGAATGCTTGCAACGCCAGAAGCACCGCCCTCAGCTCCAGAACATTTATATGCAGTTGAGCCTCCAATTCGGACCAAGTGCCTTGGATTGTCTGACCCTGACATAGACCCCCACCACATCAAGGAGACATCCGTGGGTCACTGTAACCTTGGGCTGCTCAGGGGAGAAGAGGTGAGACTATTGTGACGGGTTGTTGGTCATCCACCAATTTAAATCCTGTTTGCACCTGTGAGTTACTTGAATCTTGACTGAAAGCAGATGCTGAAAAGGATACCATTGGGTGAGCAGTAGTCATTGCAGAAGCCTCATGTGAAACCTGGCCAGGAGGACAATGGTGATGGAAGCTGCCATGGAACCCAAAGCTGTAGGACAGAGTGAGCTGTGGATTTCTCCCGTGAAAGGATTGGGATCAGTTGTTGCCTTATCCTTAGAATTCTGTGCTCTGGGATGGATGGTCTGCAATTCTGTGTGTCCAGTATGCCCTATGAATTCTGTGGACTGAGATGGGGTGAGATTGGATTTTTGCCAGTTTATGGTTATGCCTATCCTTTGGAAACGAGGAGAGAGTATGCCAGGGCTTCTTCCAGTAGATGTTTGGTGGGATGGAGATGAGCCAGTCATCCCAATATTGAAATACCTGGAATCCTTGTAGTCGCAAGTGAGCTGTGACGACTGCCATGCACTTTGTGAACACTCTGGGGGCTGTAGAGAGTCCGAAGGGCAGTACTCTGAACTGGTAGTGACTGGCTCCCGCACGGAAGCGCAGAAATCTTCTTGATGACCTGTCCACTTTTATGTGGTAGTACGCATCTTGAAGATCTATCGAGCACATCCAATTGTCTTTTTCCAAAAGTGGGAGGAGAGAGTGTATTGTGACCATCCGGAATTTTTGTACTCTTACAAACTTGTTCAATACACTGAGATCTAAAATTGGTCTCCAGTCCCCAGTTTTCTTTGGCACCAAAAATAGTCTCGAGTAGAATCCAGATCCTATCTGGTCTGGAGGGACTATTTGGATGACTCTTTTTCTTAGCAGCTTTGCTATCTCTAGTGCAGCTTCGTCCCTTTGACTGGGTGGAACATCGGGTAAGTTTGTTGGGGGGACAGGACAAACATCGAAGGGGATATGGTAACCTCTGGTTACTAACCTTTGTACCCAAGAGTCGGTGGTGATGGTTAGCCAGGCAGATGGGTACAAGGAGAAACGACCCCCAACCACCTCCAGAGGAAACAAGTTGGGCCGCTCTTCAGGAGCGTTGATAGGATTGACCAGGAAAAGAGTCCCTGGAACCCTGGGTATGCGGACCCCCTCTGGCCCGAAAGGCGCGTCTTCCCTGTGAGTTTCCCCCTCTGCCTCTAGGGGAGAACTCGACCTGTGTGTCACGAAAAGGACCCTGAGACTTTTTGTACCATATCTTCCCACTCTTCTGGTTTCTGGAGAAAGCACGTTGACGGGAAGAATAACAGACACCTACGGCAGAAAGGGTCTTACCGTCCTGTTCACATCTGGTCAGTGTGCTTTTAACTTTGGGTTCAAACAATGAAGAGGCTTCAATGGGAGCGTTGAGAAAGGAAGCCTTGAAGGGTTCCGCGAAATTACATAAGCGCATCCAGGCATGCTGTCTTAAAACAATGCCTGAACCCACCACTCTAGCTGCTCCTTCTGATGCGTGAGATATCAGGAGCATGGAGGAGTTTGATATCGATTCAATGTTAGCCAGCTGAGAGGCCACTTTGTCACGGACCTCATCAGACACGGCACCAGCCAAAGTTTCAGAGAGCTCAGATACTAAATCCCTTTGAAGCCTGGTGAAGTGTGCCATATAATTGGGGGACCTGATTGCAAATGTCGCTGATGCAAAAGTATGCTTCCCTATTCTGTCCAGAGCCCGTGACTCTTTGCTGGGCGGATGGACAGTCTGGCTTTCTTCTTCCACCAGGTCTTTCTTGGTTGCGGCCGCCACCACCACAGCATCTACAGGAAGACTTTTGGACCAATGGGGGTCAGTAGCAGGAGGGGACAATTTTATCTGGCCTCTGGGGAATGGCCTCAATGGTGTCAGGAGTCTTCCATGCACACTGCACGACGAGCCGGACCAGTTTGTCGGCAGGTGGAGTAACCCAGGAGGTAGGGGGCCGAGCGCGAAAAGTCTGCAAGAACACAGACTCTTCAGAGGTCAGGTTAGAGGGCTGCCAGTCAACTCTCTGTTTAAGGATTTCGAGGACATCACAAAAGGATACCTCAGAGGGTGAACGAGGGGACCCTTCCCCATCATCAAAGTCTGTGTCTTCAGTGAGGGACTCCTCTGTGGAGTCCATGTGCTTCCTCTTGCACAAGTATTTGCGATGAACTTCCTCAGAGGGAGAAGCTGGGAAAGACAATGCAAAAGGGATTTCCTGTGGGAGTACATCCTGAGGCCCTTGCGGCCAGTGTCCGCTAGGAGCGACTTGCGTACATACTGGTCCAGAGATGGGAGGGGAGATTGACAGCACAGTATTGCCAGCAGATGCCAAAGCCTTCTCCATTAGTTGGAAGGCCAGTCCACCTGAAGAGGTTTGAGTGTTATGGACAGGGGTCACCCCTCACCTAAGTGGCTCAGCCTGACGACTCGGAGTCCCTGGATGGCTGTGAAATACCAGATTACGTACGGTACAGCCAACATCCTGGGTCATAGCAAAACTCTCCTGCCACAAAGGCAACTGCGGTTCCTTAGTGAGATCCATAAAGGGAACCGTAGAGAGGGAAAACTGTGCTATATCAAGGGGCTTCAAAGGCAATGAAGGAGGAGAATAAGTAGGGGGTCTTTGGCAAAGGGTGATCACCTCCCAAGGAAGAATAGGTCCTGGGGGCGGGATACCTCTGGCCAAAAGCAACTGATCCACAATACGCAACAAGTCTTATTCAGAGAGGCTTCTAGTGGATTTCACGGACATGGCTGAGGGGGAGTCAGGTCTAGCCACAGATGGGACAAGCTCGGTGCTCACATCACCAGTCTGCACTGAAAATAACAGTGCCATAATAGACTGTACTACAGCTGTCTGCACCAAGGAAATCATCGGTACTGAAGTCATGGTCTACACCGACAGTAAAGTCAGTGCCGAAGTGGTTGTCGGTGCCAAGGCTGGGACCGAAAAAATTGGTGTTAGTGAGTTGTCGGTTCCAGGTAAAGTATCGGAGGCGATGTGGATACAAGTCTGCGCCGACAGAATAGTCAGTGCCGGTAGAGAGGCCTGGACCGAGGAACTCCTTGGTACCGATACGGTAAAGGGCACACTGGTCGGTGCCGAAGTCACAGATGGCGCCAATAGCTTCGGTGCCGAGGGTGTAGGCAACGAAAGCGCTGGAGCAGAAAGAGTCAGATCCGAAGTAGAAAGCTTTGCTTTCTTGGGTCTCGGTTGATGGGAGTCCCCAGCCGGGGACGAAGGAAGAGATTTGGCCTTTGAAAGATCATCAGTCTTTTTCTTATGGGATCTTGGAGGGGTTGAAGCCTCAGACCCAGAAACAGCCTCTGAAAAAAGAGATTTGAGTAGCCCCTTCAGTAACAATTTATTTCCTCTCGATCAACATCCTGTTAGAGAAGTTCTTACAAATTTCACAGGGTGGATCAACAGATAAATGAGGCACACCCAAACAATAGACACACAGAGAATGTGCATCTGAAGTAGGTAATTTATGTCCACAATCTGAACATCTCTTAAATCCTGGACTACCTTTTTTATGCATGATAGAAATGAATGAAATCAGAGAAAATACCAGCAATGGTACAAGAAATACCTGAAGGTAAAGAAGAAAAGGGATCTACCAACGATGGTATAAAAGAGATACCTCGCGGTAAAAAGACTGAAAAATTTTAAGAAGAGATGGTCGCTAAAAGCAATAAGGTAAGAGAAAACAATTTAGAAACTTTTCTGAGAGAAAAGTTATTTTAGACTAGAATGACAACAAATATTGTACTTGGCTTAAGAGAAGTAGCTTGACACGACCGAATGGCGACACGGCAAACGAAATCTGAGGTAACAGGGAGAGGGGAATTCTGGGTAAGAGTTTTAGCTCGAGAGTTTGTAGCTGACGCGAGCTTGGAAGGAGGTCGGAACTGATACCCGTACGTAAGGAATGAATGAGGATTAACAATATCAGATCTGTAGTTTCTGGTTGCTTGAGAGTTTATATTAAAAATAGGCCTGACTAATACTGTACCCTATACTACACCACACCACAAACACTGTATTGATTTGATTTTAATTTTGAAATACAGTAATTAAAAGCCTGGCTGGGGAGGGAAACAGAAAGTGCAACACATGAAAACTGAGTTGAATTGTTCATACTGTACTTACTGTATTTCTTCGATTTTTTTTTTGCCAATTGCTTGAGTTCCGGTTAACTGAGAGTTAACTGTATTATTGTATCGGTGAATGCAAATGCTTCCATTGCCCTATTTATAAAATCCCAGCATACTCTGTTGAATGTCTTTTCTGCATCAAAATGTACCAAGACCAAAGGTATTTACTTACGTTTTTCTTCCCTCTGCATCATCACTGTTCTATTAATGTTATCAAATGTTTGCCTCCCCTTGGAAAAAACACACTGAGCCATACCTATCAATTTTGGCAACACCTTTGCTATTCTTTTAGCCATTATATGCATAAACATTTTATAATCGTGTTTTAAAATTGAAATGAACCTATATGAAACTAGATCTGATGGATCTTAACCATGTTTAGGTATTAAAGCTACCACAGCTTTTTTTCCAGGATGTTGATGCTTTTCCTCCTTTTAAAATACTGTTGGACAAAACCTTCCAGATCTTTATGATTTTCTTCCCTCCCAGCTTCCAAACTTCTACCCAAATACCATGTATTCCTGGAGCCTTTCCTGCAGATCGATTATATGTCATCACTATTATCTCATCTCCTCCTACCTTAACTTTTAATTGTTGAGTCTCCTCTACCTCTTACCTTGGCATATTTAAGTCTTCCATAAATATGTCCATGTCTGCTTTTTCTTGATTTCCACATTTCTCTGCTAAATACAAATTTTAATAACATTTCTAAGAGAGTTCTCATACCTGTACTAGATCTCTGTTTTTTATATATATATATATATATATATATATATATATATATATATATATATATATATATATATAGGCTTCCTAGGTATGGAAAAGTACAGCTGTTCAAAATGAACTTACCATAACAGCAGACGTTCAAATGATCATTATGAACTATGATTTACTGCCGCCAATTGTGTATGCTCCTCTGAGGTTTTCGATGATTGAGAGTTGGTCTCTGCTTTCCTTAACTGGGCAGATAAGTTCTCTTTGGTGAAAAACATTCCAGTTTATTATTTTTACTGATGTTTTCCTACTTTCCTCTTCAGGAAAGTTATTATTTTAAAGCTAGGAGTGCTGTGTATTAATGAAATGTCTCAAGACAGAAAGGTACTTTTAAATGGAATGCTCGCTTCTGTCAGTTTAAAATAAGTCCTAACTGACAAAATATTTTCTGTGGAGAAATAGTGTTTATTTTTCCTTTGTGGGGCTGCCATAGTATCTGAAAGTGCTTTTTACTGTGTTTTTTTTTTTTTTTGTCAAAAAAGTAACTTGTGGACTAGTAGTTTTATTGGCATTAATGCTCGTTTTCCCCAAGATAGAGGCAATATTTTCGGCTTGACCATGGAATAGACTTGTCAGTCCCACAGTTGGTCCTTTTTCCAGCTACAAAAAAAAAGCAAAGTAAACAGCCTTTGCCACCACAGCAGGCAAGCAATTTGCCTCAACCACAAGTGGGTGACATAGCTGTGGCCATTTGTTATATCTCAGACCACTCATCTTTACCTACAGCCACTATGGACCAGGGGTTATCTACATCCTCTTTGGCTGCTGGGATCATGTCAATGGGGCAAGGAAGAGCCACTCTTGTTGGTCCTGGGAAAGAAAACAGAGAAGGCTCCCTTGTTGTGTCAGAATGCTGTTCCCGTCCCTAGGGAAGCAGCATGTGCCATTAGTAATGCGGTTGGCCCCATTTTTCCTGTCAAAAAGAAAAAGAAAACCAAGCATTTACTTACTCCTCCACAAATTTCTTTAAACGGGAGAAGATTACTAGGACAGGCTCAGGGCTTGATTCACGCTATTGATCCTTCTTGTAAAGTAGTTTCTGGTGAAAGAAAGATGGACGCCTTATTTCCTGAAGAGATTTAAGATTTTGAATCTGAACAGGAAGATGCAGGGTCAGATTCAGGGTTTTTTTTCCACAGCTTTCTGATTAAGACTCAAAGTAGAGATCTCTTTTTGTTTCTCCCTGTGAGGGATTTCTCATTCTCTGAGACTATGGCTGGAATGTTCCAATGTTTTCAGTGGGAGAACATTGAGATTTCTCAAACACTCATAAAATACTAAGAGATGTTACAGAAGGATTTTCCAGAATCTATACCAATTCCTCCTTTCCTTTCGAGGACTGAGCGTCTTACTGCCTGCAATTTTCATGATAGCCAGCCAGCTGTCCCTAAAAAGCAGATAGGATGTATAAAGTTTCTCAGTCCTTTATTATTTGCAAACACTATTCTCAAACCTGACTGAGCAGCTACAGCCTTAGTCACTTTTTTCTGCTAAGCACTTTGTTAATTACAATCCTACTCTTTCTAATAAAAAAAAATTACTGATAGGTATAGGGAAAAAGTGTATACTTCTTCAACTGTAAATTTCAAAATTTTAAATTGTCAGGCTCATGTATTAAAGTTTATTCTGACATACTGAAGTATGAGGAATGTTTTGCCTAGTTTCTTCTTGTGAAGAAAAATCTGCTTTAAATAGCTTAGTTTCTTCTACTGTATAGGTCACTACCCATTGTTCACAGTGTGTATTTGACTCTGTTGATACTTCTTCTAGGGTTACAGCCATTGGTTCAGTTTTAAGGTGGTTTGCTTGGCTGCATTCTCAGGATCTTGCAGATGGTGTTAAAAGTGAGATTTTAAATACTCCCTTGTACAGTTTCCTATTCATCCAGACTTCAGGCGTTTCTTAAGTTTCTGTGCATCTGGATCACATTATCAGTTCTCTGCCTCACTCTTTGGACAATTCACTGCACCAAGAGTGTGTCCAGTTATAGCTCATTGCCTACTACAGGGTATCCTCATTTTTCCATATACAGATGACTTGCTTATCTTTGCAGAGTCTTTTCCAAAATGCCAGGAATCTCTCTCTCTCAGGTGAGAGATCTCTTGCACAAGCTGGGATTCCAAGAGAACATTCAAAAGTCTTTCTTGACTCCCTCACATCTGGGATGTGAACTAGACACCTCAATTTAAAAGGTCTTTCTTCCACAGGAAAAAAAAAACAGATCTTTATTTAGATCTATTTCTAAGGTTTTCACTCAGACTTCGGCCTCTGCAAGGGAATACATCAGGATTTTGGGGTCATGGCATTTATGATTCTCATGATACCCCTGGCAAGAATCCACATGAGAAAGATACAGTGGTATCTGAAATCTCTTTGGTCCAAGCATCAACACCACTTATCTTTTCAGATCCCAGTACTGGGGTTTGCAGAAGAGAAATCACTTGGTGGAGACAACTGTAATCCTAAATCTAGGTCTCCCCTTCTCCCTCCATGTTCGAAAGCAGTCAGTGACCAAAGATGCTTCAGACTGTGTTTGGGGAGCAGTTTCAGGAGAAAGACAATTGCAGGGGGTGTGGGACACCAAGGACAACACAGGCATATAAATATCAAGAAGATACTTGCCCTGATAAAGGCAATCAGTTCTGTGAACCATCTTTGGTCCACAGGACTTCTTCAAGTGGTTACAGACAATACCACAGTAATGTGGTACATCAACAAGAAAGGGGGGAAAGTCATAGCCCCTTTGCAAGACCAGGGCAGACTCTCATGAATGGAAACTGGATCCAGGGGTATTCCTCCTCTCTAAACAATAAACTGGCAAATTCTGTTCCAGGACTCCATGCAAGAAGGCATGGAAGACAGATGGCTTTTCTTTGGACAGGAATGTTCCTGTATGCCATTCTAGTAATATCCAGGGTACTTCTCAAGATTCAGAAGGAATGCCCCAACATCATTGTGGTGACTCCCTTCTGGCCCACGCAACCACGGCTCTCCCTTCTTTTGGAAATGACTAGAGGCAATAACCACAAGCTTCTTCACAGAATGGATCTACTCACACAAGAGCATGGGTGTTTGATACATTCCAACATCAATCATCTTCAACTGACTGCCTGGAAGATAGGGTCTTAATTCCTTTTAGGCACGTGTTTTCTGAGATCATGCAGCGGTACTAATGGAGGCAAGAAATCCTGCTACAAGAAAATCATATATTAGCAAATGGAAAAGGTTTTCTATCTGGTGCCAACAACATAACCAGCACCCATTCAGGGCTAGTTGTTCTTTGGTTTTACATTTGTGTGAGTTACTATCCTATGGACTTTCTTATTCCTCTGTCAAGGTTTATTTATCGGACATTTCAGCATGTCTGCCTATGGATCTTCCTCTTTCAAGGCAGTCACAAGTCAAAATGTTCTTGAAAGGGGTTTGCATAACAGGCCTCCAAGTAAACCAGTGTACCTCTCCTTGGGATCTTAATTTTGTGTCAAGGAACAAATACTTGCTCCATTTGAACCATCTAATCTGGCTAACTTGATGATGTTAATCTGGAAAACAGTTTTACTGATTGCTCTGACTTCTGCAAGAAGGGTGTCTGAGTTTCAGGTTCTTATGATGAGTGGGTCCTACCTAATTTTTCACAAGAACAGGGTTTCTTTGAGAACTAAGACTTATTTTATGCCTAAAGTGGTATCCAAGTGTACTTTAAGCCAAACTATCCATCTCCCATTTTCCTTTCCTGAACCTAAAAATAAGGGAGAAAAGATAACCATTATATCACAGAATAACCATTAGTGAGTGGGATAACATTCCATATGCTGGATGTCCACAGATAACTCAGGTATTGTCTTAACAGAACTAAATCTTTCAGATCATTGGATCAATTGCTCATTTTTTTGTAAAAGTAAGAAGAAGGGACAACCTATGTCATAGCAGAATATTTCCAAATGGTTGTCTAAGACTATTACCTTTTGCTACACTTACCCTGATAGTATTCTAGAAGCTGCTACTTGGTACTCTGTACATACTTTTACAACGCATTATAAGCTGGATTCATACACTAGGTTTAGATCATGCTTTGCTAGGACCATTCTTCAGGGACTTTTTTACCCTTTTTCTATCTCCAGAACACTGTTACCTATGGTTATCTACCCATATAGCTATGGCTACTACAGCAGTGATCAATATGAAGAACACAGTACAAATCTGTAAACTGACCTTACCAGAAAAGCAGATGGTTGAATGATCACTGCTGCAGTAGCAACTCTCTTCCTCCATTCCATTTGTTTTTTCATGTGTTTTTATGTCAGGATGTGGACATTTTTTTTGTTATTCCCAGCCTTATCCTTTCAGAGATCAGCCTCCCTGTCCCTGCTGGCAGTAAACCTCTGAAGGGCCTTGCACCCAAACTTGCCTTTTAATCAGTTTAGCTCGAGTTGCTTGACAGTTTTGCTGCGTGGAAAGTGCCCTGAAGCTTTGGAAGCTGGTCAGCTGTTATATCCTTAGCATAATATAAGCCATATAGCTAAGGTTAATGCAGAAGTTATCAATACGACTATCAATCCTTTCTACTTTCTGTTACCCAAGTCATTGTGCTAAAAGTTTTTGTGCTCCGGAGTTATCAAAAAAACAGTTGCTTAACAGCAATCTTTCTAAACTCATTAATATTATCCAGGTATTCCCTTACTTTCTCTTTAGCATTTTGCAGTTGTGCCTCTTCTTGTTCTGTGAGATTCCTATTATTCTGCAATACTTTAACTTTTGTCAGCCCTTCCAAATAATTCTTATTACTTGGTAAACATATCTGTTTTTATTTTATGTCTTTCCTACTTTTACACTCCACTTTCATGTTATCCCACTCACTAATGGTTATTCTGTGATATAATGGTTAAAAAACTTTGAACTTCAAAGCTCAAAATCTGACATCGAATCTACAAAAAAAAAAAAAAAAAAAAAAACACTAAATACCCAAAACAAAAAGAAAAACACTCTATGCAGGGGAGGAAGCCTCCCTGCACCCCCCACACTCCCCGCTACTTAAATATACCAACTACAAGATCGCACTACAGTGCAGTAAAGGGAAATCTTCCCTTCCTACACTCTATGGCGATTCCCATTCTACGGTTCGACGTTTTTGAACTTTGAGCTTTCCAGTTCAAAGTTTTGTGCATCGGACTTTTCAGCTTTTGAGTTTATAATATAGACCCGCATATAAATAGTGAGCACATGCAGGCAGCAGTGCCATTTTCAGAGAACAGCCAGGCTGTTAACATGTATATGTGTGGTAGTCAGTCTGTTTATAAGTTTATTTAAGGTTTAATAAAGGTGTAATAAAAGCTGCTTGAACTGAACCCACGAATGTTAGTCTGTTTTTTCCTGACCGGACGAGCGACATGGTGTCAGAACCGGGATTAAGAGAGCAACTTCTTCAAGACATGAGGTGCAGAGTTGAAGGTGAAGGCAAACTGAGCTGGATGAGTGAAATGGAGCTCAGAGAAACAAAAGGGCCAGAAATGAACTCAAGGTAACCAAAACTTGCACAAATTATTTATTTTGCAAAGAAAATGAAACGGAGCACTTGTAAGGCACAAAACACATTATTAATCAAACGAGTAGCGCAAAACGCATTATTAATCAAACGATAGGCATAAAACGCATTGTTAACTAAAATGTTAAAAACTCCAACATTTGATAAAACTAGCAGAGATATTCATATGGGGCTCAGAATTACCTTTGATTTGCATAATGAGCATTTTTAATGTAAAATGGGCACAAGAAAAGTATATTGAGCATGATAAGAGGTTAAAAGGGCATAGCAAGTGCAATAAAAGGGCAAAATAAGCTTAAAAAAGCAAGGCAACTGCTGTTTTTTTTTTTTTGGCAAAAGACCATGTTTGGGCATAAACTACTATTTCTCATTGACTGAAGCCATTCAAGGCATAACTAGAGTTGTTCGATGTACAGTGAATATAAAAAGTGTACACACCCCTATTACATAAAATGCCAAGTATTTGTGATATAAAAAAAATGAGACCACAATAAATCATTTCAAAACTTTTCCCACCTTTAATGTGACCTATAATCTGTACAACTCAATTGAAAAAAAACAAATCTGTTGGGGGGGGGGCATACAATAAGCTGGTTGCACAAGTGTGCACACCCTTAAACTAATACTTTTTTGAAGCACCTTTTGATTTAATTTCAGCATTCAGTCTTCTTGGGTAGGAGTGTATCAGCATGGCACATCCTGACTTGGCAATATTTACCCACTCTTCCTTGCAAAAGCACTCCAAATCTGTCAGATTGCGAGGGCATCATTTGTGCACAGCCCTCTTCAGGTCACCCCAGATATTTTCTATTGGTATAGGTCTGGGCTCTGGCTGGGCCATTCCAAAACTTTAATTTTCTTCTGGTGAAGCCATTCTTTTTTGATTTGGATGTATGCTTGGGGTCATTGTCATGTTGAAAGGTGAAATTCCTCTTCATCTTCAGCTTTCTAGCAGAAGCCTGAAGGTTTTGGGCCAAAAGTGACTGGTATTTGGAACTGTTCATAATTCCCTCCACCTTGACTAAAGCCCCAGTTCCAGCTGAAGAAAAGCAACCCCAAAGCTTGATACTGCCACCACCATGCTTCACCATGGGGACGGTGATCTTTTGGTGATGCAAAGTGTTGTTTTTGTGCCAAACTTACCTTGTGGAATTGTGGCCAAAAAGTTCAACCTTGATCTTATCAGACCCTAACACATTTTTCCACATGCTTTTGAGAGACGTGATGTATTGTTTTGCAAATTTCCCACATGCTTTTGGGAGACGTGATGTATTGTTTTGCAAATTTTAGCCGGGCCTGGATGTTTTTCTATGTAAGAAAAGGCTTCTGTCTTGCAACCCTACCCCATAGGCCAGACATATAGAGAACACGGGAGATTGTTGTCACATGTAGTACACAACCAGTACTTGCCAGAAATTCCTGCAGCTCCATCAGTGTTGCTGTAGGTCTCTTGGCAGCCACCCTAACCAGTTTTCATCATGTCTTTTCATCAATTTCGGTGGGATGCCCAGTTCTTTGCAACGTCACTGTTGTCCCATATTTTCTCCACTTTTTGATGACTGTCTTTATTGTGTCAGAATCTGTGGTATATTCAATGCTGTGGAAATTTTTTTATACTCTTTTCCTGACTGATACCTTTCAACAATGAGATCCTTTTGATGCTTTGTAATCTCTCTGTGAACCACAGCTTTTGCTGTAGCAGGCAGCTGAGTAAATGTCAGGAGAATCCTACTACGACAGCTGAGTTTTATTTGGGGTTAATCAGTCTCTAACTGATGGCAGGTGTGTACCCAAGAAGACTGAATGCTGTAATTAAAGCAAAAGGTGCTTCAACAAAATATTAGTTTAAGGGTGTGCACACCTATGCAACCAGCTTATTGTACATTTTTTATATTTTCCCCTAACAGATTTGTTTTTCAATTGAAATGTACAGGTTATACGTCACATTAAAGGTGGGAAAAGTTTTGAAATGATTTATTGTGGTCTCATTTTTTTATATCACAAAAACCTGGCATTTTAACAGGGGTGTGTACACTTTTTATATCCACTGTATCTCACAGTGTGCAAAGTGTTTGCAGAGTGAGTGCTTTATTACGGTGCAATTATTTCAAGAAGTTGCTGTGTGCAAAGTACAGCTATATTGCAAAGTGCAGTCAAAGTACTGCCATTTCGAGTGGGTGCTTTATTACGGTGCAATTATTTCAAAGAGTTTGCTGCGTGCAAAGTACAGCTATATTGCAAAGTACAGCCATTTTGAAATGTTTCTTGTGCTGTGTACATTTGTTCACAGAGTGCCACCATTTCAAAGTGTTTCTTACACTGTACAGAGCTATTTTGCAAAGTACAGCCATTTTGAAAGGTTCCTGTGCTGTGTACAGTTTATTTGCACAGTGAAATCATTTTGAAGTCTTTCTTATTCTGAGCTTCTTCTGCTGTGTACAGTTTATTCACAAAGTAGTTATTTCAAAGTATTTCTTACACTGATAAGGAGTGATTTCGCAAAGTAGAGTGATTTTAAAGTATTCTCGTGCTACGGAGAAGTGCAGTTATTTCAAAGAGTCTGCTGTATTATTGGGCATAAAGTTCTGGTATATATATATATATATATATATATATATATATATATATATATATATATATATATATATATATACACACACACACACACACATATATATATATATATATATATATATATATACAAACACACATATGTGTATGCTCGTACAAAATTCTAAGCACCTTCACTACTGTGTTGATATGGCAAAGGCATTATACAGACCTAGACCACTTGTGTTTGATCATAATACTGCAGAGAACTGGACAGCATTCAAGCAGAAATACAATATTTTTCATACAAGCAGCTTTTTCAGATAAAGATGCATGTACAAGGGCATTAATTTTGCTTAAATTAGCTGGGTCAGAGGCCACTGAATGAGAGCATTTATTTTGTGTATGCACTAGCAGTGTATGCAGGAGAAGGGGAAAACCACCATACTGTTGTACCGGCTGAATCAAGGTAGGACCCTGAGTACTTGAAATGTAAATTTAGAGAAACGTGCAACTCCCAGAAAACTGTTACATTACAGAGTCACCTATTTTATACAAGAGACCAAAAGCCAGGTAAAAGTTTTGCACCTTATATCACGGACTTGAGAAATAAGGCTAAAACGTGGAGATGTGGTGATATGAAAGATGAGTTAATAAGGGACAGGCTTGTGTATAGTGTTAACGCTGCAGTGAGAAAGATTTTGCTTTGTGACTGTGATTTAATGTTAAGCAAAGCCATAGAGATTTATCAAATCCATGAGCTCACAGAAAGAAAGTGATAAAAGCATGGCTTCAGCAATCACTAGAGCAAGCACAGTGTGCAACACGTGGCAAGCAGAAGCAGGCCTAAACACGTGGCAGCTGCAACCCCTGCAGGATTCCCTGGGAAGAGCTGTAACTTTCTAGCAAGTTCCAAGACTAGCTCAACAAAACGGGCATGCTCAGTACAGTACAAGGGTGAGTCAGCAAAACCCAAGTCAAGTCTTATTGTTAACTGCCGTAATTGTGTTGCCAATCATGAGTCTAAAAGAGAGAAGTGCTTAGCATTTGGTCAGCAATGCCACAAGTTTAAAAAATGGAACCACTTTCAAAAGTTTTGTAAATCAAGCAAGCCTCATTCAGTTATTAAGAAAGGTCACGCAAAAAAGCAAGTTGATCATACAAAAAGCTGCAACCCCACTTTCTACTTAGATGTTGTATCAGTGGTTGGTAAAAGGTTAATGCAGTAGATTTACTGGCAAAGAATGAAGTATTTTGTATTGTCCTGATCAACGGTAAACCCACAGAGCTCAAAGTAGACACTGGTTCAAAGTGTAAAGTGATGTCAGCAGAAACATTTGCTAAGTAAGAGATGGTGAAAAACTTAATATGGCCAATTCTGCAAAGCTTGTTGCTTATGGAAGTGAAGAGATTCAAACCAAAGTGCTTTCATGCTATTCGGCTGGGAAAAATTACAGCTTGCAATTTTAAGTAGTCAAAAGATCTGTGCAGTCATTATTATGTCTCAGAGAAAGTTTGAGAATGAAACTGCTTTCTTTTACTAAAGAAGTACATCATGTAAGCACATGTCCCAATTCCAGCATCAGTGACGCTATTTCCTCACAGTATGCAGTTTTCGACGACAAGCTAGGCAAACGTCCAGTTGTGTACTCCATGAATGTAGACCCAGAGTTCAGTCCAGGATCAAACCAGTGAGGAGAGACCCTACAGCTATGCAAGACAAGATCAAAGTGCAGTTAGACAAAATGGTGCAGCAATGTGTGATTTGTCCAGTCACAGAACCAACTGAGTGGGTGTCTTCCATGGCAGCTGTTTATAAGAAAAATTCAGATGAAATCAGAATATGCACTGACCCAAGAGACTTGAACAAGGCAAGAGACCTCACCATCCTATGCATACAGTTAAGGAGGTTGCAGCCTTCATGCTAAATGCCACTGTTTTTTCTGTCTTAGATGCAACAAGTTCATTTACGCAAGTAATGCTTAATCACAAATATTCACTACTGACTACATTCAGTACCCCATTTGGTAGATACAGATTCCTCAGGATGACTTTTATAATAAATTCTGCCAGTGAAGTCTTTCAGCTTGCAATGGAGCAAATGTTTTCAGGCTGTGTGCTATAATAGTTGATGATTTACTGGTTGGAGGTAGTGGTGAAGCAGAGCATGACAGAAACCTCAGGAAAGTTCTGGACAGGGCACGTAAAGTGAACTTGAAGCTTAATCCTCTGAAATGTAAATTCAGACTACCAGACGTTACTTATGTAGGTCATTTATTTACTACTACAGGCTTATGACAAGACCCTCCTAAACAAGCAGCCATTCCTGAGATGCCAGCTCCAGACAATGTCCAAGCTTTACAGTGTTTTCTTGGTATGGTTAACTATTTGGGCAAATTTATGCCTGACTTTAGTGAGTTGAGAGCTGACATGCAAAAATGTTTCCTAGTCATGGTTAGAACACCACCAGAGAGCATTTGATAACCTCAAACAGCACATTGCAGGCCATCCTACATTAAGGTAGTATGATGTTCACAAACCAGTAATTCTTTCCTGTGATGCTTCAAAGTTCGGTCTTGGTGCAGCTATTCTGCAAGAGGGCAGACCTTTTGCCTATGTGTCTAGAACTCTTACCCAAAATGAAATGCAGTATGCTCAAATTCAGAAGAAACTTTTGGGAATTGTGTTCACATGTTCAAAGTTCCATGATTATATTTATGGCCAAGCTATCCAAATCAAGACTGATCATCAACCTCTAGTCACTATTTTAAAGATGCCTATGCATACCACTCTAGCAAGACTACAAAGAATGATGCTCAGATTACAAAAGTAAAATTTCAAAATGTTCTATACAAAAGGTAAACTTCTTTATCTGGCTGATACCTTATCCAGATCTCCCAGAAATACCATGGAACAGCTTGATGCAGAGAATTCTGACTTTGATGCCAAGAAAGTGTGTCATTGTTTTACCATGAAACTTGATGAGCTAAGAGATCATACAAAGACTTATCCAATTTTGCAGAAGCTCAACCACTTCATCAATGTACGATGGTCGTCAAAGCAATCCTGTATACTGCCAGAAGTGCAACCTTAATTTCCATGCAGAAATGAGATGCTGATGGAAGATGGTATTATTTTCAAAGGTCCAAAAGTTATTGTTCCTACTTCCTTACAACATGAATACATTCAGATTTTGCATCATGGTCACTCAAGTTCCGATTCTAGCAAAAGGAGGACAACAGGACTAGAATTTTGGCCTTCTCTATCAAAGAACATTGATAAAGTGTTTTTTTCTTGTTCAGTATGCAACAGTAGTAAACCCCATTTGTAAAAAAGAGTCACTTCGGCTAAGCCAAATTCCTGAACTATCTTGGTCAACAGTAGCCATTGACATATATAAAGTAACTGGAACAATCAGCATTACTTATTGTTGGTAGACTCTTATTCAAATTGGTTTGAAATCAGTTTGCTATCTAACCTAATGTCCATTGCTGTTATCACTAAGATGAAATCTCATTTCTCAGTCCATGGTTATCCACACAAAGTTATTTCTGACAACAGTACCGAGTTTACCAGTCAATTGTTTCAGAGATTTGCAAAATAGTTGGAATTTATCCATGTTACTAGTAGTCCTGAATACCCACAGTCAAATGGCCTTGCTGAATGTGTAGTGCAGAGTGCAAAGCAATTACTAGAGAGGTCAAAGCATGACATTACCAATATCTTCTTGAATTTGATTAATCTCAAAAATATATCCTGTGGCAACGTACTTGGCTTGCCTGCTCAGAGACTTCTATCTAGGCAAACCAGTACAACCTTGCCAATCAGTTCTAGTTAGTTGGTGCCTAATGTTAAAAACACCAGAGCAATCAAAGCCCAGCTTTTTAACAAGTGTTCCTTTCAGACGTCCAGCTATGATAAAATGAGCAGATTTCTTTGTCCGTTAAAAAAAGGAGAAATAGTGAGGATGCAAACGGTGAAAACACTTTGAATTGGTCAAGTGAGAGGTATATGTGCTCAGCCAAGATCCTACTTCGTGGAATCTGAGGGTATAGAATACAGGAGAAACCACAGGCATCTTTCTTCCTGTATCAGAAATGATATCACAGCATCATACCTATGATACAGACTCTAGATCTCATACCGAAAAACATGTCTCAGTATCCATTCCTGTTCCTGATGAGATCCCAGCTGTCCCCAAAGATGAACATTCCTTGAAGACACTCCCCGTTGCTAGATCCAATTCTGACTTTTATGTTACACAATGTTGTATTTCTAGACCTATTGTAAAATACACAGCAACCTGGACATGACTTGAATGCATGTCAAAGAATTAGTTCTGTATAACTGCATGTCAAAAGATCAGTTCTGTGTAAACTGCATTTCACTGAGTACTGTCATTTAGTATAACATATATTTCTCAAAGAGGGAAGATGTAGAACAGAGCATATGCATGTAGCTTTAAAAAGCATTTCCAAATGTAGGCATGTGCATATAAATACTGAGCACATGCAGGCAGCAGTGCCATTTTGAGAGAACAGACAGACTGTTAACATAATATAAGTGTGGTAGTCAGTCTGTTTATAAAAGTTTATTTAAGTTTAAGGTACAAAGACTCATTCCTGATGTGTTTGTATGTAATAAAGCTGCTTGAACTGAATCTATGAAAGTTTGCCTCTTTTATCCTGAAGGACAAGTGACACCTGTTATGTATGACACCTCTTTTAAATGTCTATTTTCAGCTTTTCTGATTCATACACCCACTAGTGTTTGACAGGTTGATGACAAGTTATTATTCCCACCTATTATAGATGGCAGCTTTTTTAAGTGTCTGTTTTCAGCTTTTGTGGTAAATGTACTCAGTAGTATTTGCTGAAGGGCGACATGACTAGTACTTTGGCTTCTCTATCAAAGAACACTGATACAGTGCTTTCTTCTTGTTCAGTATGCAACAGTACTAAACCACATTTGCAAAAAGAGATCTTCTATACAGTTGTTACTTGTCATTTCCATTTGAACCTATGTTACTTTTCACAATACTTTTTGTTTTAATCAAAACCCTCACAAATAATTTCCCATAACCTGTTAACATAATATAAACAGAAAAACTATGTACACCTTCGAACAATGAGGTTTAACCACACAAAACTATGTACACCTTCAAATAATGAAGTTTAACCCAAATGACAGGAACAATTGTCCTAAGCAGCTACAGGCACTGTACAACCTAAAAATAAGGTTCTCCATAAAAAGAAACAGAAAGCAATTAGTGCTTGTGTTCCTACTTGCACTAATTGCTTTCTGATCCTTTTTATCTTTATTCCCCTACCAGTTGTGAAAAAACAACTTGCTGGCTTTCAGAAAACATTAAAGCTTAGCCTCAAAGCAACCAATGTCCTGGCTATGTATTGCCCTATAAAGTACAGTTGTGTACCTACCATAAATGTAGATGTTCGAGTGTATTCACTGTTGCAGTCATTACTCTTGGGGTTATCCTGCTGGCAGGCTACCCGCAGTCGGCCCGAGTTCCAAAGTCTAGGTCCGGTGTCTGATGCTGTCGCCTCTTCCCTGACGTCAGTGCGCCAGGGGTATAAAAGATACAGCCAACGCCATTTTCTTCAGTTTTTCTTGCCCCAGATGTCAGGTGCCCCAAATAGGTAGGCTGAAAAAATATCAATAAGAAATGCATACACAAAAATAACATTTCCTTCATCTACAAGCAAATACACCAAAAAGGGTGTATAGGATAGAGAAGTGCAGATAAGTCCCAACAAAGAGAAGGGGGAAGGTGGGTGGGTAACCTGGACTGCAACAGTGAATACACTCGAACATCTACATTTATGGTAGGTACACAACTGTACTATGTTCATCGTGTTTCACTGTTGCAGTCATTATTCTTGGGTTGAATCCCAAAGCTGAGGAAGGGTGGCTGGGCTAAATAGGATTAGGAGAGGCTATGAGGCCCTGCAGAACTGCAGTGGCGAAGCCTGCTCTGGACTTAGAGTAGAGAGGCAAGTGGTAGTGCTTTGTAAAGGTGTGCACTGAACTCCAAGTTGCAGCCTCTAAGATTTCTTTGGTTGGTACTCCCCGAGGAAGGCTGCTGAAGTGGCTGCTGCTCTGGTGGAATGAGGCCTAATGCCCTTAGGCACTGATTTGCCATGTTGAGAATAGCAGAAACAGATGCAATGGCCTATCTATTTAGAAATAGTCTGTTTTGAGATAGCCTTTCCTTGTGATCCTGCAGCATATGACACTAGAAGTTGCTCAGTCTTTCTGAAAGCTTTAGTTCTGTCCAAGTAGAAATGTAACAGCTTGTGTATGTCCAAAGAATGCAGAATTTTCTCACCCTTGTTCTGTGGATTTGGGTAAAAGGTAGGCAAGTGAATGGTTTGATTGAGGGCCACACTGGACACAACCTTAGGCATAAATGTAGGGTTTGTCCTCAGAGAAACCCTGTCTGGATGAAAAATGATGAAAGGTTCCACAGCCATGAGTGCTTGTAACTCCGAGACTCACCTTGCAGAGGTAATGGCTAGGAGCAGAGCTGTTTTATAGGATAAGAATTTAATATCCGCTATTGATGCTGGCTCGAAAGGAGGCAGTGTGAGTTTTTCCAAAATACAGTTGAGGTCCCAGGCCAGAATTGGTGCTCTCCTTGGAGGCCTAATGTTTTTGGCCACTCTAAGGTACTGCCTTATTAAAGGGTGAGAAAAGACAGGTGGTTCCGTACTGTAATGTGCAGAAATGGCAGAGGCATGAGTCTTAACTGATGAGAAAGAAAGGCCTTCGTTTAGCATCTCAGTCAGGTATTGTAAAATCTGAGGAATGTTTGGTACAGTCGTGTCAATGCCTTGTTCCTGGTTCCAAGCACAGAATCTTTTCCATTTTTCCTGCATAAGACTTTCTGGTACTGGGCCTCCTAGCCTCCAAGATAGCATCCATAACAGCTTTTGAAAGAGGAGTGTTCAGAATGGCTACATTATCCGCCATGCTGCCAGATTTAAGGTCCTGAGTTGGCTGTGCAGGATCTGATTGTTTTGTTGGGTCAGCAAATGAGAAGTTTGAGGCAATATCCATGCTGAACCTTGAGACAAGCTCTTCAGGATTGGGTACCAGTGCTGGCGTGGCCAGTCTGTTGCAATCAGAATCATTTTTGGCTTCTCTTGTCTAACCTTTAGGAGTAGTCTGGGAAGGAGAGGTAGTGGGGGAAAAGCATATACTGTTAGATTATTTCCAGCTGAATGATAGGGCGTCCACTTTCCATGCTTGCTTGCGGTAAATCCTTGTGTAAAATCTCTGCAATTGACAGTTGTGAGGGGAGGCAAATAGATCTATGTCTAGACATCCCCATGTCCTTATTATCATCCTGAAGACTTGTGGATCCAGTTTCCATTCGTGGGGATCCATGAGGTTTCTGCTTAGTTCGTCTGCCAGAGTATTTGTTTTTCCTGGCAAGGATTGTGCTTGCAGGTGAATATGAAAAGCCAATGCTGTGTCCCATAATGTCATTGCTTGTCTGCAGAGGGGGTAGGAATGAGTACCTCCCTGCTTGTTTATGTACCACATGACCGTAGTGTTGTCTGTCTTTATCAGTAATTGTCCTGAATGAAGCAGGTCCTTGAAAGCTGTCAGGGCGTTTTGAACAGCTAGCATCTCTTTTTGATTGATGTGAAGATGCATCTGGTTTACAGGCCATGTGCCCTGAATACATTTTCCTGCCATATGGGCCCCCCAGGCATAATCTGATACATCCGTTGTCAGTGTTTGTCTGGCTGTGGGTAAACTGAATGGCAGACCATTGTTGTGGTGACGGTCTTCTGCCCACCATTGAAACTCCTGTTGTAGGCAGGGAATGATTGCAATTACTGTCTCCAGGCTGTGGCAATGCTGAGTCCAAACACTTTTCAGATACCATTGTAGTTTCCTCATATGCAGTCTGGCATATGGAATTAGTAGAATGCAGGATGCCATGAAACCCAAGACCTGCAGGATTTTCCTTGCAGATAAGTGGGTTTTTGTTGTCAATTTCTTGAAGTAAGTAGTCAGTTGTTTTTGTTTGTCTGGTGTGAGATAAGCCATCTAGGCAGTTGTGTTTAAGCTTGCGCCCAGGAATATTATCTCTTGAGAGGGCACTAGTTTTGATTTCTTTTTGTTTACTGTGTACCCTAGGCCAATTAGTAATCTTTTTACAAACGGCAGATGCTTTAGAAGTGTGTCTTTGTTCTCTGCTTGAATTAGGCAATTGTCCAAGTAAGGATATATGTGAATTCCTTTTTGTCTGCAAAACGCAATTACTGGTGCCAGGCATTTTGTAAAGACCCTGGGCACAGTAGATAAGTTAAAGGGCAGTGCAGAGAATTGGTAATGCATTGAGCCAGCTATGAATCTGAGGTATCTTCTGCAAGATGGTCTGATTGGGACATGCAGGTATGCCTCTTTTAGGTCCAAAGTTACTAGCCAAGCCCTCTTGCCCAGCATGGCCAGTAGCTGCTGAAGAGTCAACATCTTGAATTTTGGAACTTCCAGAAAAGTATTTAGTATAGATAGGTCCAGAATTGGTCTCCAGGTTTTGTCCTTCGGTACTAGAAAAAGTCTGGAGTACAATCCTTGCCCCTGCTCTTGTGGTACTTGCTGAATGGCCCTCATGTCCATGAGGGCTGTAATTTGTTTTTGTGCCTCTGCCCATTGATTGTGTGGCAGGTCTGGCATGCCCTTTGACCTTGGTAGGGTGTGAAAATGGAACCTGTAGCCTTGGGACACTATGTTCAGAGCCCATTTGTCTTGGGTAATTATTTGCCAATTTGATGAAAAAAGTGCTAGTTTCCCCCCCAAGGGGGCTGTCAAAAGGAAACTGCTTGGAACTGGTAGGGGAAAGTCATTGGGACTGTTTCCTGTAAGGCTGTGATTTGTCTTCTCCACTTTTGGAGGAAGGAGCACCCCATTGTTTAGGCCTGTATGAGCCTTGGGGCTGAGATCTGCCTCTGGGACGCCTGTATCTGCCTCTTTGTGGTCTGCCTGAGACTGGAAAGGACCAATTTTTAGAAGGCCAGTTCCTGCTAAACCTGGGTGGCTGTACCTGTAAGAAATCCTTGACTGTCTGCATGGATTTTGCTTTATCCTCCATTTTTTTCAACTCTTCTTCTGCTTTAGTACCAAACAAAGTATCATGCTGTAATGGTGCATCTAATAATTTTGCTTTAACATAATCAGGCAGATTTTGTTCCTTTAACCAAGCATGCCTTCTAATAACAGAACCTGTAACAGCAGCCCTGCAAGAGGCCTCCAGTGAATCATAACCACATTGCAAAGTATGCTTTCCCACTTGTTCAGTTGCATGCAATAAATCCTGCAATTCCTTGTTCTCTGAACATTCAGTATTTGTCAACATTTTTTGTTTAAGTTGTGACATTAAATATTGCTGACATTTAAGCATATGAAATTGACAATTTAAAGCCCTTACAGCCAGGGTGGCAGAAGTGTAAACTTTTTCCCCCATCTGTCTAGAGCCCTAGAATCCCTATCAGAGGGGACAGGGTTTTTTGCAGTGGAAGCCTTAACCTCCTTGGGACCCTGAGATATAGTTTCTGGGTCAGCAGCAGGATTTTTATATAGGAATTTATGAGAATCCGGGACCCTGTAGTATCTGTCTGGCTTAGCAGGTGCAGGGGGCAAAGAGTCAGGGGATAGTCCGGACTCTGAAAATACATCATCTACAATGTCTAAAACAGGAGGAATGGCAAGGGGTCTATGCTAAGGAAGAAGCAGGAAGTCTCTGAGCCTTTTCTTAGACTCAGAATAATCTTGGCTCTCCCAGTGGAAATTCTCCCTCATAGTATGCAGTGTTTCCCCAAAGGAATAGTTCTCAGGAGGAGAGGCTGAAGGAATGGATTCTTCAGCATCAGAATCCCCATAGGGAAGCATGGAGAAATCCTGTTCAGAACAGCAATCAGAGGAAATAGATACCTGATCAGAAGAATCATACTCTGTCTCTTGCCTAGGCCTCTTATCAGGAGAGGGATTGGAGCCCCTGATCAAAGTAATTAGGTCTTCGGCCATTTTGAGCATCTGTTTTTTAGGCATGGAAGTCTAAATAGGAGAATGCTGTACTTGTCTCTTTGTCTTTAGAGCTGATTTAGTCTTTGCCTTTGAAGCTGAGGATGGCTTAATATATAGTTGAGTAGGTCTGAAGACACCCTCAGAAGCTGATGCCTGCTCAGCGGCTCCGGACCCATCTGAGGGATTGATTTCCGAGTGTCCAATACCTTGAGTATCCAGAGGCCCAGTCAGCTCCACGTGGGAGTCGGTAGCGGCCTGTGGCTCTGAGGTAGCGGGCGCCAGGGGCTGCGAAAGTACCTCACTGAGAATCGGCGAACCGGCGACTGGCCTAGAAGAGGCTTCGTCGGTTTTGGACCTCGGATGCCTATCCTTGTCCTTGTGTTTTTTGTAAGCTCTGGTTGTCGGCTGTTCCGCCGGCATTATATAATTAAATCTTCGGCCAAAGTAATGAAAAGCAAAATCGAACCAACGCTTGATAGTGCGTTGGTTTAATCTAGCACAAAACCGACAGCTAGCAACGTTGTGATCAGGGCCTAGGCAAGGAATACAGTAAGAGTGAAAATCCTTATGAGGTATTTGCTTCCCATAAGAAATACAACTGTTAACTTTTTCTGACATCGGTCTGGAGCAAGAAAAAAGTTTCCCCAACGGGGTACTTAGCTTTAATGAAGACTTCAGTTCTGAAATTCAACTTTGAAAATCTCAGGAGTCGGCCGACCGGCACTTGCGAACTGCTTTTGCTTCGGGCACCGTGCGGCAAGAAAGACTGAAGAAAATGGTGTCGGCTGCATCTTTTATACCCCTGGCGCACTGACGTCAGGGAGGAGGTGACAGCAACTGACGCCGGACCTAGACTTTGGAACTCGGGCCAACTGCGGGTAGCCTGCCAGCAGGATAACCCCAAGAGTAATGACTGCAACAGTGAAGCACAATGAACATCCAGCTTGTCTCCATGAAAACTTAAAAGAAAAAAAAATGTAGCCCTCAGCTGTAAACTTCTAAAAATGCACATTTATTGCTGAAGGAAAAGTTTTAATTACATTCAATTTTCTCTTATTTAGTTGTTGCCACTTAAAACTTGTTAATAGATTAAGCCAAGAGTCTTAATGCAGACTTTCACCTATGCAAAAGTAGGAGAAAACAATCAGCTGTACAAATATGATTTATGTACTTTTACATCCCATCCCCACCTCAACAACCAAACAAGTAAAGCATTACGATTTTACTTCCAAAGCTGAACAATAAAATTCTTTAGGTAAATAAATATAATTTTATATTTGAAACTTAAATATGCAAACAGATCTATTCCTGAATAGTGTGTGTAAAATAAGATCAATACTTATAATGTTTCAATAATGGCTAAAAGAATGGCAAAAGTGATGCCAATATTGATAGATATGGATTAATGTGGTTTTGTGAAGGGGAGGCAAGCATTTGACAATATAAACAGAACAGCGATGATCCAGAGGGAAGCAAAATGTAAGAAAATACCACTGTTGCTGGTGGGTCTTGATGCAGAGAAAGCATTTGACAGAGTAAGCCCTGACTTTATGAGCAGAGCAACAGAAGCATTTGCATTCCCTGATAAAATTATAAGGTTGATTAGGAGGATTAATGAAGGATAGGAGGAGAAAATTAAAGTGGGTGGGGTCCTCTCTGGTAATCTCTGCTTTAGCAGAGGAACCAGGCAGGAGTGTCCTCTCTCTCCCCTTTGTTATTTGCATTATATTTAGAACCATTAGCAAAAAAAATAAATAAATAAGAGACTCAGAAATTCAAAAATATAATGGGTATGATAGTGTTCGCGGTGGTTGTGCTGCGGTAGCGTTGTCGCCTCACAGTAAGACGCTGTCCGGTTTGATTCTCAGCTAGAGCGTCTTCTGCGTGGAGACATGTGTGAATGAGCGTACCTTCGTTGAAGGTTGTGCGTCAGGGCTGGTAACTCGGCACGTAAAAATCAACTACCAATCATTAGTGGACTGGAGTTCTGCTGTGGCGACCCCTAACCGGGAAAAAGACGAAAGAAAGAAGAATTGGTATGGTAGTCAAGAAAAGCTGGCTCAATTTTGTAGATGGTATTATTTTATACCTGACAAAACCAGAAAGGACTATTGAGACAGTTTCAAACCTTTTCAGAATACAAAATTAACGAAACAAAAGCAATAGCGGTAAATTATGTACCCAGATATGAATTGCTCCAGCAATATCAATATATCAGCTACCCAGTCTCCTAACATTATTAAAGTGCTATTCTACTGTATGGTACCTGGTCAACTCAAGACATCTCTGCCTAACCACCACCCCACTTATCCAGTACTACACCCCTATAGCATCCTACTATACTCCTAACCACCTGCCCTGTAACTTACTTTACTATCTCCCTATCTTCCCCTGTCCTGCTCCCACTGGCCTAACCCCCATCTCGACACAAACCTTTTACCTCCTCACTGAGTACTGCAACCAATTTAGGCCTGCTCTCTCTAAATCCTGACACTCCACTACTCCCCCTCCACCACCTCCCCTCTCACCTCCCTTGCCTTACTTTCTGCTAAGTGCTGCTACATCCATACCTATCTCTGCTTCCAGTGTAAGGGCTGTAGATTCATCCTCACAGCCTTGAACATACACTCATACCTCACCCTGCTTCCAGTCTATGTAACTGTCCACATTACCTTTAGAAGTTTGTGCTAAAATAAATTAAATCAAAAGCACAACCCTAGAGCAATTCAATTAGGTTTTTTCCTCTCTTAGCTAGCCATCTCTGATTGTTTTTTGAACAACAGGGCTGCTCCAAGGATGGTGCATACCCGCTCCGTTCGCCCTCGCTCCTGCTTGGGCTCACTTCGCTCCCCTACCCTACCCCCATTCACACCCACCCGAGCTCCTGTAACTTATAGCTAAACACCACACCCACTAGCAATTCTCACACACCCCAATTATCCTATCACTTCTCAACTATCAATCATAAACCCCTCCTCCCACCTCACCCTTAAACATACATACCCCGACATCCAACACACAGAAACCAAACAGACGTCCACTTTAAAAATCACTTATAACTTAATAAATATGATGCTCAAAGCACATACAACTATTTTACTACAAACATCAATCTATCCATGCACTACACTTACCTTACTCCTACTCTCCTTTCACTCCTCCTACCAAACCCAACTCCATTTCAGTAACCCACCACCATGGCAAACTGAACCCATAACTAATCAAAATCAGCTAAAAAGCTCCATAATGATTCCCAGTGACCATACCTCCCATCAACCACACACACACATCTACTGCCACCCGAAACTCTCTCCTATCAAAAGCAATACAAAATACTGCACAAGTTAACCAAACTATATCATAACCTACTACTAACACTTACTTGTTGAGGTGACATACACCCCAATCCAGGACCTACACCAACTACTACAACTAACCCTAACATAGCAATCCCTTTAAATAACCGGCCCACCTCATCTCTCCTCTTCCTAAATATAAATATACAAAGCATACTTAAAGTGTAGGACCTTCATGCCCTATTAGCCTTATATAAACCTGAGATAGTCATACTGACTGGAACCAAACCACATCATCATAACAATGAGATCATAGCCCCTGGCTACAATATTATTAGGAAAGATAGATTAAATAAAAAAGGTGGAGGAGTAGCAATATTATTCCAAGACCATCTAAACAAAGAGCAGTTTGACTTTATTAACCTGGATGTAAAAGACATAGAAATTATCCTAGCCAAATTCAAACTAAACACCCACAAACAAATGATCATAACAGCAGCCTACCCTCCTCCAGGTAATAATATTAATTCAACAGAAAACTTACTAAACTGTTTCTCTAACTTCCTTCCTCATGAAACTATACTACTAGGAGACTTTAACATAGACTGGCTCAATTGCTCTAACCACAACCCATCTAACCACATCAACCTCCACAGGTTCACCCAAATAATACAGACGCCCACCAGAACCGACAAAACAACCAAATGCCAGTCCATCCTGGACGGGATTCTGTCATCCCACCCCACTCTTGTACAACAGTCAGGGTCTCTCCCAGACAGTCTAAGTGACCACCAACCAACCTATCTAATCAGGAACAGATCCAACCAACAAATCAAACAACTCAGCCTCAGGGTTATACTTAACAAAAGAAATTTCATTGCAGCTGATTTTAACAAATCACTAAAATCTTGCAATTGGACACCCCTTAAACACCTACCACTAGATGAGGCCATGCAATACTTTAATTCCACCTTCCTATATATCTTGAATTTCCACACACCACCCCCCAGAACCATCAGAATCAAAAACAACTATGCCCCATGGCTCACAAAAAATACTAAAACTACCACGAAAGACAGGGATAAAAGCTGGACAATTTATCAAAAAAACAAAACCCCGACCCTAAGGCAAAACTATTTAAAACTTAGGAACAAAGCCAAAAGACAAATTAAAGCAGATAAGACCAACTACTATAAAAAAAACAAGAAAAATTTGCCTACAACCCCCAAAAATTCTGGACTACCATATCAGGAATACTCTACCCAGGAAAAGCCTCCACCCCTACTCCTGTTCTACCAAATAACGAAACTAATATCCCCACCCAGTTCAACAATTTCTTCACTGAAACAGTACTAAACATCACCAATGCCCAAACCAACACAAAATCACCAACACAACTAACCACCCTAACACAGCAGAATGACCAAAACACCCCTGCCGCCTTCTCCCTGTAGCCAGTCCCTACCAAGACAATTTTAAAACTGCTTAAGAAACTAAAACCAACCACCTTAGCTGCAGACAAGCTGCCTGCTGATTTCCTTCAAATAGTAGCAGAAGCTATATCCTACCCTGTCTCCATCCTCATCAATAGATCATTATCTGAACACAAAGTACCCACCTTGTGGAAAATCACACACATCATTCCACTTCACAAAGGAGGTACCTCTCTAGAACTGACCAACTACCGCCCAATTGCAATCATATCCCTCTTATCCAAAATACTGGAAAGGGTTGTGCATACTCAGCTAATACAGTTCATTCTACAATATAATCTCCTCTCCAATACACAACATGGATTTAGACCATCACACAGCACCACCACCGCACTTCTCTCTTATACCAACATAATCAACCAACACAGGAACAATGGACTATTTGTATCCTCCATTTTCTTAGACTTATCTAAGGCTTTTGACATGGTGAATCACAACATGCTTCTTCAAACCATGTCCAACCTAAACATATGCCCATCTACTATACTATGGTTCACCAACTACTTATCAGATAGGCAACAAGCAGTTCTATGGCAAGATAAATTATCCCCCTTACTGCCTGTCTCTATAGGAGTTCCCCAGGGATCCATCTTACGCCCACTTTTGTTCTCCCACTTCACCAACATCTCCTCAACCCTACCCACAGCCTCAGTTGTGCAGTATGCTGACGATACCACCATATGTGCCATCCCCACGATAAGTGAACTACACTCCCTTACCCAAACTAACTTCTCCCAAGCCGAAACCTGGTTTACCAACATCAAACTTGTACTCAATCCCAACAAAACAAAACTGATCCTGTTTAAACCTGGAAGACCCCAATCTTTAAATGATGACTTTAATTTAATAGCCAAAGGTGATATCCAGATAAAACCTACATCACACACAAAACTGCTAGGTGTAGAAATCGACAACCAGCTAAAATTCAACATCCATATAGCCCAGACTATCAAGAAGTCAACAAAAACTTGGACTTCTCTATAGTAACAAACAATTTATGACTAAACAAACCAAAGATTCTATCGCTAGAACCCACCTCCTGTCTATTCTGCTCTATGCCTCCCCCATATTAACCAACATGAATGAAAAAGAACTAAATACAATTGAATCGTGCTATAACAAGATTGCCAAGTTTGCCACAGAATCCACACATAGGTCCCATTACTGTTTATCCCTAAAGCAACTCAAGTGACTGAAAATGCCACATGCTCTACTATTCAATCAAATATCAACAGCACAGAAACTCTACTACCACCCAGATTTAACCCCAGCACGCCAACATCTTATTCAGCCATACACCACCTCCAGAAAGCTAATATCCAGTAACCAGAACCTAATAAAAGTTATTAGACACAAAAATGAAGCAGGTAAATCTCTGTTTGCCTGTTCAATCGCCCAAACTTGGAACGCTCTCCCAGGCCACATAACTTCTACTACCTCGACTAAAATATTCAAATGCAACCTTAAAAACCACTATACTAACAATTGGCTCTGTTCATGCTACTCCCTTGGGTAAGCCACACTAATACTCTGCTAACTTCTCCAACAAAACTAGTATCTACCACCCTCTAAAGGAACAAACCTTCTAATCTCTATAAACTTCACTACATTATTAACATCTACAACCTCTCTAGTATACCAACAATCCTACTGCTAACTGTATCTTATTTACATGGACAACTTTAATTACTGTTTGAATGTAAAATCATTGCTTTTCCTATTCCTCTGTGATATGACTTTTGACCCATGTAATATTTTGAGATGATTGTTACATACATGTAAATGTGTTATTTGTACCAAAGCCACTGTATTATATTTTTTGCTTGAACTATTTTGTAAATGATACTTGGAGCTTTCCTCCACAGGAGGCAAAATACCCTGTATTGTACTTTCTTGCATGAACTGTACTGTAAAAGATACTTGGAGCTTTTCTCCCCGGGCCTCCGCTGAAAATGGACCAATGTCAGTCAGTCCAGACTATCCCAGTAAACAAATGTAAAATAAAAAAATAAAATAAAAATAAATATTTCTGGGGACATGATAAAATGAAGTATTTAGGAGTATATATTAAAATGATACTGGTGTGGCAGCTAAGGATATGTGGGAAGAGACTAGACAAAAGTTAATGCAAAAACTGAGAAAATGGAAGCTCTGTTTTATAGATATTTATAGTAAGATGCAAACAATTAAAACATTTTTAGTCGCTTTAGTCTTATACACTAGTAAGGCATATTTTTATCAATTAGAGGAGAAGCTGTGGATAGCAATTAATAAAGAGATGAAGGACTTTATCTGGGAGGGGAAGATGGCAATTGTCAAGTGGGATAAGCTTATTTTTTCAATAGGGCATATTGGGATTACCCGACCTGTAGGGGTATTTCAGAGCAACACAGTTAAGGCTCCTATACATAGTACAAGCAGAAAACTGTAATTTAAAGTGGAAAGACATGATGATGAAAGGGGGGGGGGCTCAAGTAACATGGAGAGACTGGGATTTTGGATGCAGACCTTTAAGGAGAACAACACTAATCATACAGAATATTATATTCATGAAGTAGCAGAAGATCTTCTAAGAGCTAAGTGATCACGGGAATGGAGAAAGGAGATTCTGTCGATAAGGATGACTGCAATTAGGGATACAGACAACAGGCAAGAGAAAGTGAAAATACATTGCAGAAAACTGGCATAAGAACCAAAGTACTGGAAGCAAATAACTAGAGAAGGAAAGGTAATAAAATGGGAAGATGCCAAGGACTTATTTGGACTACAGGTTAAATATTTGAAATATGAGCAACTAGACGGCCACAACCATCTGTGTAATGTAAAATACTGCAGCGGGTATACAGAACTCGAACCAGGGATCAACGTGTTTAATGAAGCAAGGCAAACAAAAAAACTATAATAAGAAGTTATGTACCTACCATAACGTTCCATGTTAGTTGTCTTCTCTCGCCTTCTTTCTTGCTTGATGGGTTCGGAGCCGATCCTCGGCTCCGACTCGGCACTTGCTTTAGCTCGAGAACTCCTTTTACCAGCTCGAGGCAGCCCCATATCCCATGATGCAAGGCAGTAAGTACCCAGATCTCGTTTGTTGACAAAGGGCAATAACACCAAGCATAAAATACTTCCCAAAGGAAGAAGAAACTTACAGATGGAAAAAGGACCAGGTCTGAATGGTCTTTAGCATAACAGTTTCTTATACAAGGTCTGTCCAGGCCAGGGGAAGGAGGGAGGGTCAAGAAAGAAGCGAGAAGACAACTGACATGGAACGTTATGGTAGGTACATAACTTCTTAATGTTAAGTTGTCAATCTCGCCTTCATTCTTGCTTGATGGGACCGCGTCCCTAGCACCTCTATCCTGGGTGGCTCAATGGAACAAACTCTTGAGGACAGTAGAGCCAAAACTGGCTCTGTCCCTGGAGGCCAAGTCCAATTTGTAATGGGAAACAAAAGTGTGAGGAGTGGCCCAAGTGGCCGCTGCACAAATAGTGTCCAAAGGAAGTCTAGCTTGAAAAGCTGTAGAAGTAGCTAAACTCCTAGTTGAATGAGCTTTGGGTTTTGAGCACAGATGTTTTCCCCTGAGCGTATAAATTTCAGTGATGACCGAAGAAAGCCATCTGGACAAAGTCACTTTAGAAACAGGAAGGCCTTTTTTATTATCCGCATATGAAACAAAAAGTTGATCAGATTTTCTAAATTTTTGTTCTGTCCAAATAATATCTAAGTTGACGGTGGACGCCAAGATAATGTAGCTTTTGTTCAGCTCTATCTGAATAGTTAGGAAAAATACAGGAGATCAATGGATTGATTCAGATTGTTCTTTGAAGCGACCTTAGGTAAAAGGATGGATTAGTTCTCAAAGATACTCTGTCTTTGTGAAAAATCAAATAGGGGGGTCGAACCGAAAGAGCATGAAGTTCAGACACCCTCCTGGCAGATGTAATAGCCACTAGGAATAAAGTTTTCCAAGAAAGATATTTGAGGGAACAAGAAACAGCTGGCTCAAGGGGGAAGAATCAAGGATGTCAGCACTAAATTTAGATCCCACTGAGGAGGAGGATTCCTGATTGGAGGCTTTAGTAGGAAAATTCCTTTCAAGAAGGCTCTGCAGAGCCTATGGGACATAATATTATGATCTGCTATCCCGACATGAAAATTAGAAATAGCAGCCAATTGAACTCTGACTGTGGAAGAAGAGGAGCCTGCATGAAAATCTCTGCTAAGAAGTCCAGAACTGCCTGAACAGGGCAGTAAAGGATCAATATTTTGGGCCTTAGCCCAATAAGAGAAACGCTTCCATTTGCTTGTGTAAATCCTCCTGGTAGAGGATTTTAGTGAAGCTACTATGATGTCTCTAACTGGGTTAGAGATCAAAGGAAGCCTGGCTAAGGAAGGAAGTGGAGCAACCATGCTGTGAGGTTGAGAGAAGGGATTGACCGGTGCAGCTGACCGGATTGGTGAATCAGTAGATCTGGCACTGGGTCCAGATGCCACGGCTGCACCAAAAGGTGATGATGGAGGAACGGGAACCAAACTTGTCGAGGCCAGTAAGGGGCAATGAGAATCAATTTGGCTCTCAAAACGGTAGCTTTCTGGATCACCTGAGGGATCAGAGGAAATGGAGGGAAGGCATAAAGAAGTCCCTGGGGCCAATCCTGGGTCAGAGGGTCTCTGGGGGGATGGCCTGATAGAGGGAAGAGGCTGAAGAAGTCTGGACATTTGCTGTTTTGGGGAGTAGCAAAAAGATCGCAACATGGACGACCCCATTCCAGAAAAATCTCTTCCGCTATAGATTGCTTGAGAGACCACTCGTGAGGCATGAGGATAGCTCTGCTCAATCTGTCCGCTATAATGTTGGTTTTCCCAGGGATATGCGTTGCTACCAGAAACCGATGAGAGGAGATCGCCCACTGCCAAAGTCTGAGCTTCGACACAAGGGGTAGGACTTGGTTCCGCCCTGTTTGTTGATATACCAAACTACAGACATGTTGTCTGTGTGGACTGCAATTGTCCCTACGGGAAGAAAGTCGTTGAGGGCTTGCAACGTTAAAAGCACTGCTCTCATCTCCAGGACATTTATGTGCAGATGGTACTCGAACGGTTGCCACGTCCCATGAACCATCCTGCCCTGATAATGACCCCCCCCACCCGATCAGGGAGGCATCCGTGGTGACAGTGGCTATCGAGGACGGAGGTACAAAGCACCTGCCTTGGTGAACCTGAGACGATGTGATCCACCAAGCAAGATGTTCTTTGCATGTTTTGTCACCAGAATCTGGTGACGCATTGGAAGTTGCTGGTATGACCACTGTGTGAACAGCATCCACTGAAGAAGGCGCATGTAGAATCGAGCCAGGGAAGAAGTGTAATGGCCGCAGCCATGAGACCTAATACCTTCAGAACCATTCTGGCCTGTATTTTCTTGCTGGCCAGAATGATTCTGACATGAGTCTGAATGTCTGAAACTCTTTGTTCTGTAAGGGTAGCTGACATCCGAACAGTGTTTAAGTTTGCCTATGAAGGTAATAGACTGGCAGGGCGATAAGGATGACTTTTCGAAGTTGATTGAGATGCCCAAATGAGAACAAAGGTCTATTGTGTAATCCCTGGCTTGCATAAGCTGATGCTTGGTGGTGGCTGACAGGAGCCAGTCGTCGAGATACGGAAACACCTGGAATCCTTGACGTCTCAGGTGAGCCGTGACCACTGCCATGCATTTGGTGAACACTCTGGGGGCTGTAGTGAGACCAAAGGGCAGGGCTCTGAACTGGAAATGACTGGACCCCAGCCGAAGCGGAGAAATCTCCTGGAGCGCCTGTGAATTTTGATGTGATAGTACGCATCCTGAAGATCTATTGAGCACATCCAGTTGTCCTTCTGTAAGAAGGGCAGAATTGACTGAAGAGTGACCATTCGAATCTTGTCTTCCTGACAGACTTGTTGAGTCTGCTGAGATCCAATATTGGTCTCCAGTCTCCCGTCTTTTGGGGACCAAAAGAACCTTGAGTAGATTCTGGGCTCTGAATGGTCTATTGTAACTGGCTGAATGGCTCTTTTTGCAGTAGTTTTGATTTCTAACTCTGCAATGTCCCTTAGACCGGTGGTACATCTGGAAGGGAATTTGAGGGGAAAGGACTGTCCTCGAAAGGACTTATCTAACCCTTGGATATGATCGACTGTACCCATGTGTCTTGAGTGAGGGAATGCCAGGCTTCTGCGTAGAGTGATAATCTTCCCGACTGCCTCCAAGGAGGGACAGCCGGGCAACACCTCAGGGATGCTGAAAGGGCTTGTCAGAGAGAGGCTCCTGTTTCCCTGGTTCTTCGACCCCTCTGCCTCTAGAGCGCGCCTGTTATTGTTACCCCTCTGCCTCTAGGGGTAACCTCACCACGTGAAACTGGCGTGACCCCTTGGGATTTACGGAATCACATGTTCCCACCCTTCTGTCCTTTGGGATAAGGCCTAGAAGGTGTGGAAAACGGACTCCAACAGCAGAAAGAGTCTTGCCGTCCTGCTCGCACCTGGTCAAGGTTTCCTTCACCTGAGGGCCAAACAAAGCTGACCCATCAAAGGGAGAATTTGTGTAGGACACCTTAAAGGGATCCGAAAATCACATAGCCGCATCCAGGCTTGGCGCCTAAGAGCCACACCTGTGCCTGCGCTCTACTCGCCCATCCGCAGCATAAGATATTAGCCGCATGGAGGAGTTAACAACGGAGTTGAGGGTTCCTAGCTGCGAAGCAATCTTTTCTTGAGCCCCTGCAGCTGTAGGATCCTGAACTACTACTCCCAGCTCCTTAAGAATATCACTTTGGAGTCTTGTGAAGTGACATAGGTAATTCAGCGAACGATAGCAAAGGTCGCTGAGGAAAACATCCGCCACTGCACCTATCCATGGTCCTAGAGTCCTTATTAGGAGGATGGACGGGCACGGAAGGATCTGCAAGTTCCTTTTGGTGGCCGCAGCCACCACCATAGCATCAGCGGGACACCCTTGGTAAGGAATTGTTTGTCACCTGGCAGTGATAAATTTAGAAGGCCTCCTAGGGACTGGCTCTACCGAGTCAGGAGCTGCCCACGCCTGCAATAACCTGCATAAGGGGGTCGAAGGCGGAGACACCCAGGAGGTGGAGGGCCGAGATCCAAACGCCTCTAGGTATACTGACTCATCCTCAGAGGGATTGTTGGTGGGCCAGTTTCCCTCTGTTTCAGAAGTTCTAGGATGTCTGAGAAGGAGACATCCTCAGAGGGGATCTAGGGATCCCTCTGACTCATCAAAGTCAGTATCCAAGTGACAGACTCGGGAGTCTACATGCTTCCTCTTACAAGTCCTCTTCCTAGGAGGATCTCCAAACATCAGGAGAATCCTCGAAGAGGGGAAATTCCCAATGGGGAAACCTGAGGCGGAGGATCTCTGGGTCCTGTAGCAAGAGAAGTGGCAGAGATGTCAACAGGTACTATAGAGGGAGGAGCTACGGGAACAGACTGCTGACTGATACCAGTGGCCAGTACACTCTTCATCACCTCGAATGCTCCCTCCCAGGCAGATCCGAGAGAACCCGCCCAAGAGCTAGGAACTCCAGGGACCACCGAAGGGAAGTCTCCGAGGCAGATGTCGGAGCCGAGCTCACCAAGGCCGAGGCTCCAAGGGAAGAGCGGGTTCGACAAGGGTCCGATGCCACTCACCCTCGGAGGAGACCATGGAAGCCCGACCACCGAATCCCTCTAAGGAAGGTCTCAAGAAGAGATAAGAGTCGAGGTTGAAGGAACAGAAGGGGTATCCGTCCTCCAGCGGTAGCGGTAACGATGCCCGAAGAGTCCAAGTCCAAACTCTGGGGTAGAGTTGAAGGAGAAACTGTAACGGGGTGTGGACCAACAGTCGCCTGCTGAGACGGACTGTGTAACATTTGGGCCAGTACCTGTGACTTGAGTAATCTACTGACCACTCTCTAGGTCATGATCTGACAACCTGGATGACCTTGAAGATCGGCTCCGATGGCTCCGCTCCGATAGAAGAGGTGAAGCCGAGCCGAAAGTATCGGCTCCAAGGAAGGAGACCTCGACCTCTTCCTGGAATGAGCCATCGGAGCCGATACTATAGATCCTGTCGGAGCCGACTTCGGAGCCGACAGGAAGCTCGATGTATCGGCTCCAGCCGGAGCCGATACAGCCACCAAAGTAACGGTGTCGGAGCCGATCGGAGCCGACACCGATGCCTGTGCCACATGGGTGTCGGAACCGATTGGAGCCGACATCGAAGTGGACAATACAGAAAGCTTTGTCAAGCCAGAATCGGCTCCAGCCGGAGCCGATCTCGACTCAGTACGAAGTCGGAGCCGAGGCCGCAGGCTTAGATACAGAAGCCTGGGCCTTGGCAGGTTTTGTTGATTTTGGTGGAGCCGACTTAGCCGGAGAGCCCTCCGCTTAAGAAGGCCCCTAAGAATCAACTTATTTCTCCTGCAGGACTCTCTGGCTGAAGGAGTGACAAATAGCACAGGAGTCCTGCAGGTGAAGAGGGCCCAGACAATAGGTAAGAAGTGTGACCGTCTGTCAGAGACATCTTCTGACAGCACGAGTCACACTTCTTAAAACCTGAGACCCTCTCCTTTGACATGGTGCTGAAAAACACAACACACACACACACCAGTCAAAATTAAGTTAAACAAAGTACCAAGAGGTATTCTATAAAAAACCAACACACACACCCTAACAGGGGGGGGATGGGATAGGGAAAAAATTGACTAACAAAAATTTAAGGAGACAGGGAATTTCTGTCAGAAAGGGTATAAAAATAAATTTAAACTATCAATAAAAGAGTTTTAGACTAAAAAAGGGGCTAAATATCACAAATGTGAACAACTTACCAGGAGCTGGTAAAAAGAAGACCTCCCAAGCGAAGCGGCAAACGAGATCTGGGTACTTACTGCCTTGCATCATGGGATATGGGGCTGCCTCGAGCTGGTAAAAGGAGTTCTCGAGCTAAAGCAGTGAATCGGAGCCGAGGATCGGCTCCGAACCCATCAAGCAAGAATGAAGGCGAGATTGACAACTTAACATCATTGGTTTTAAAATAACTTTGGTTTTAAAATGACTTCTGGTTAAGCGCTTTCATCTGTTCATACAGACTTCTTCAGAACAATTCATACATAAAACTGACATACTTTTTAAAAACTTTATGGCGCCAAAGCTGCCATCAATTCAACAATTTAAAGTGCTAGTGTAAATAAATATTCTGAACTATATGCCATTACCAGAATGACTCTTAAAATGTTCCCTAAACATTTTATATACATTATATTCTAAACACTCTATCATAATGTATTACATCTAATACAAAAATAAATAAAATTAAATTATGAATAAAATAAAATGATTGATTGATTATATATGCGTACATACTCTAGTTCTAAAACTAACAAAACATTTAAAACTGTTATAAAATGATGATGAACTAATATGATTTAATTTACATATATATTGTATGAATTTATACTTGTTGCAAAAAAGGTTTAATAGTAATAAAATCATTAATTCCAGGCTCTCTAGTAGCATCAGTCAGTATTTGCCATACACTCTCCCTTCTCCCAAGGAGTGTTTTATAATTCCCCCCACGAGGTGATGTATTTAATTTGGTCAATTATGGCAAATTTGAATACATGCTTGTCTCCACATTTATCAATATGTCGGTACAAAGCAGTACTCATATCTTTAACCCTAATTTTGTATAAATGATCGTATATACGCTTCCTAAATTGTCTTTCGGTCTTTCCTATATAAAATGCTGTGCATAATGTGCACTTTGCCATATATATGATATTTTTACTATTGCAATTACCTGCTCTGAATTTAACATATGACTTACTGACATCATTCAACTTACATCCCTCTATTTCACATATAGCATGACATTGTTTACAAAACCCACATTTTTTAGTAGTAATACTTTTACTTGTATTATACCTGTCAGTCTTATTCTCCTTTATTTCTAATTGTCTCTTTATATTCATACCCATTTTACTGATAAAACACAGACTTTCTCCTATTACTTTCTTAACGTCTTCATCAACTATTAACATATTCCAGTGTTGTCTAATAATATCTCTTATGTATTTCACATAAGGTGAGTATGTTAACACACACACACTGTTGTAATTCATTTCCTCTGACAATTCTGTACTTAACTTTGTATTTGTCATATCTTTCCCCAATAAGGGTGGGTATTTTTTACCCCATTCACTAATAACATAAGTGGTGACATCATTCAATATGGTTAACGGATATCCCCTATTAACAAACATAGATCTAATATACCTGATTTCCTTTTCCATTATCTCAAACTTAGATGACATACAGGCAGCCCTTATACACTGACCTTTAAATATGTTTTTTAACATTTGCTTAGGATGATTACTACTATATTCCAGATACCCATTGGAAAAAGTATCTTTCCTGTATATTTCTGACTGGAATCCTTCATTAGTGTGACTAATATATGTGTCCAAATAGGCAATGCCATTTCTACTAACATTGTATGTAAATTTTAAAAAATCACTGGTGTTATTTAAATATTCAATGAACTGGGTAATCATATCTATTGGTCCATTCCACAACACAAATATATCGTCAAGAAATCTAGAATAATAAGATACGTATTGATAATACTCACTATTAAACAGATGCTTTGTTTCCCATTTAAGCATGACCAAATTTGCAAAAACAGGGGCACAAGATGCCCCCATAGTCACACCCCTTGTTTGTCTAAAATATTCCCCCTCAAAATATATGCAATTGTGATCCAACACCAGACTCATCATATCCGTAATCAAATTTATACGATCCCAACTCATCTTAGAGTATTTTCTCAAACTAGTGCTAAAATCTTCAAGTCCTTGTTGTTTGGGAATACATGAAAATAAATCATTCACATCTATAGTGATGTAAATCAGATCTCTTTTCCATATATTGGGGGTAAGATGGGCCAAAAACATCCATGAATCCTTTATCATATACGGTATATTAAGATATATGGGTTTAACACACCTATCTATAACTACCCTATTGGATATGTTTTAGATTTACTTCCAGATATTATAGGTTGGAAAGCGGGGTTCAATATATTTTTATGCACTTTAGGAATTCCTACTATCGCCACCATTACGGGGTATTCTACCTTTAAAAAATTATATAGTTCAATAGTAATCCTGTTATCAAGTAGGTATTCTTCCAATGCTAAATCTATCTTCCTATAACCAATACTGATTTCATTTAAAGATAACGTTTCATAGTTTCCAGATTCTAACAATATTTTGTATACCTCATTGATATAATCCATAGTGCTACATAAAACTATACCTCCTCCTTTGTCCGGTTTCATCACTCGGATATCTTTATTCTTAATCAACTCTTCTAAACATTTTCTTTCATTTATGTTCAAATTGTCCCTTGTTTTCTGTTTTTATTTAGTCTTTTAAACCTATATACATCTTGACATACTACTTTCTCAAAACTTGTCACCTTATTGTGAGCTGGGGGTATAAACGTACTTCTTTTTCTAAGCATGTAATTATCTCTTGACATAACATTGTTATTGTGCTTAAATAATATTGCCAAATTCAATCTTCGACAATATAACTTTATTTCCATAATAGTATCTACTAAATAACATTTTTCTGTGGGTATGTATTTCATTCCTTTAGTGAATACAGAAAAATGTTCATCCTTGATGTCAATATTGGTGTAATTATAAATCTTTAAATCATTACAACAACTAATAATTTTCTCTAGTTCATCTCCTTCGTTATTCATTGTAGCATATAAATCCTGATTACTTTTTTCCAACAATAACGTCATACTGTCTTCCAACAGATCATTTTCTACTACTTTAACTTCAACATCTAATATCTCTCTTGTCTGTTCCACTGGTTGTAATTTCTTTTCGGAGCTGGATAATGTCTACCCCCCTGAAAATTCACCCCCTTGTCCCTATGTATTTCTTCAACCCATTTTGTCATATTTCTGTTGTCTTCTTTATACTCTCGTTTCCAATTATATACCCTATTGTCTTTATATTGTTCAATGTCACGCTTAATTTTTTTACTTTTTCTGTCAAATATCCCTTTAGCCTTAATCTCAGCCATTCTATACTGTTTATCATATAATTCATGCCACTGTGAAAACAATAAATCACTAACAATGTCCTTATTCAATTTCTTAACTTCAGTAACCAAATTGCTTAGTCTCTCATCGTTCTTTTTGATAAGCAATTTCATATAACTAACACCAAAACTGTTAAATAATGTATTAAATTCAGCTCTAGTGTTATCTAAACTTAACCCCATAGGCATTTTGAAAAATCTTAAACTCATGGGTACTATCCCTAAAGTAATGCATTTCAACAAATAAGCATTATCTATTTTAATATTCTTAACTGTAAGCAAACATCTTCCCAAAGTGTAGATCATATCCTTCAGAGTTCCCTTATCACCATCAAAATATTTTTCTTTCATTACATATTGATCATTCTTTTCATAAACAGTAAAATCATAATTACTAGGGAGAAAATTGTCCAAATTGTTCATTTCACGATCTTCCTTATTAAACATATTTTCTTGCCTCTAGGGCTAGAAGAATTTATCACAGTACCTTTGGGTGGATTGAGATTTGATCTAGTAGTCGAAGCATATGTTTTTGTAGGTGGCAGATGCTTGGGACGGGCTCCCATGCGTTCAACATCTTCATCCACTTGAAATAGTGAAAAATCAAAAGCAAACTCATTGTCCGATGTGTTACTAATCTTGCTATAATGTTTTAGCAACATCGGAAGTTCATTGGAATGTATTTCCACTCGATTTTGCAGTTCACCTTGCCCATTCGGTATCTCTACTTGTGTAGACACATGACTCACCGAAATGGACATGTCTCTCCTTTGTGGAACGTTCAACGGACTCACAGCTACATTCTGAATCCGTCCTACGGCATCTGCTAGCCGAGAGACTTGCTCTCTCAGTATATTCATTTCAGTCCTTAGCTGGTTAGCCTCATCCCTGCTCAATGAAGTCTCGGTCACCTCGCTGACATTATCCATTACAGTCCACTTGTAAAACATCCACAACGAGCACACAAACACCACCTGAAATATGAGCAACTAAATGGCCACAACCGTCTGTGTAATGCAAAATAATGCAGCCGGTATACAGAACTCGAACCAGGGATCAATATGTTTAATGAAGCAAGGCAAACAAAAAAACTATAACATTGGTTTAATAATAACTTCAGTTTTAAAACGACTTCTGGTTAAGCGCTTTCATCTGTTCATGCAGACTTCTTCAGAACAATTCATACATAAAACGGACATACTTTTTAAAAACTTCTTGGCACCAAAGCTGCTATCAATACAACAACTTAAAGTGCTAGTGTAAATAAATATTCTGAACTATATGCCATTACCAGAATGACTCTTATGACTCTTAGAATTTATATGTTACAATGAATAATGAAGGAGATGAACTAGAGAAAATAATTAGTTGTTGTAATGATTTAAAGATTTATAATTATATAATTACACCAATATTGACATCAAGGATGAACATTTTTCTTTATTCACTAAAGGAATGAAATACATACCCACAGAAAAATTGTATTTAGTAGATACTATTATGGAAATATAGTTATATTGTCAAATATTGAATTTGGCAATATTATTTAAACACAATAATAATATTACGTCAAGAGATAACTACATGCTTAGAAAGAGAAGTACATTTATACCCCCGGATCACAATAAGGTGGCAGGTTTTGAGAAAGTAGTATGTCAAGATGTATATAGGTTTAAAAGACTAAATAAAAAACAGAAAACAAGGGACAATTTGAACATAAATGAAAGAAAATGTTTAGATGAGTTGATTAAGAATAAAAATATCAGAGTGATGAAAATGGACACAGGAGGAAAACACTATGGATTATATCAATGAAGTATATAAAATATTGTTAGAATCTGGAAACTATGAAATGCTATCTTTAAATGAAATCGATATTGGTTATAGGAAGATAGATTTAGCATTGGAAGAATACCTACTTGATAACAGGATTACTATTGAATTATATAATTTTTTAAAGGTAGAATACCCCGTAATGGCGGCGATAGTAAGAATTCCTAAGGTGCATAAAAATATATTGAACCCCGCTTTCTGACCTATAGGGGTAGTTATAGATAGATGGGTTAAACCCATTTATCTTAATACACCGCATATGATAAAGGATTCATGGATGTTTTTGGCCCATCTTACCCCCAATATATGGAAAAGAGATCTGATTTACATCACTATAGATGTGATTGATTTATTTTCATGTATTCCCAAACAACAAGGACTTGAAGATTTTAGCACTAGTTTGAGAAAATACTCAAAGATGAGTTGGGATCGTATAAATTTGATTACGGATATGAGTCTGGTGCTGGATCACAATTACATATATTTTGAGGGGGAATACTTTAGACAAACAAGAGGTGTGGCTATGGGGGCATCTTGTGCCCCTATTTTTGCAAATTTGGTCATGCTTGAATGGGAAACAAAACAAGAAGTTATGTACTCACCATAACGTTCGATGTATGTAGTCCATCTCGTCTCACATTCTTACTCACGGGTTCGGAGCCGAATATCGGCTCCGACTCGGCCAACTTTTATTTTCTAGCATTAAGTCTCTTATTGGCTGAGCTAAACAGGTATCCCATGTTGCACTGCTCCATAGCCCCAGATCTAGTTTGCTGCAAATCCACAATCACACTTCATGCATAGCAATAACCCACTACAGTAGAACACTATCAAGGGGAATAAGAAAAAACAACTACCATTGAAGGGTACTCAAACGCCAATTCCAGTCTCCAAATCCTCCAGGAAGGGGGCAGGTGGGAGGGTATGTAAGAATGTGAGGCGAGATGGACTACATACATCGAACGTTATGGTGACTACATAACTTCTTGATGTTATGTAGTCCAATCTCGCCTACATTCTTACTCACGGGACAGCGTCCACAGCACCTCTATCCTGGGAGTCTCAAAGGAAGATACTCCCGAGGACTGTGGAACCAATGGAAGCCTGGCCCCTAGAAGCCACATCCAGTTTGTAATAAGTAATAAAGGTGTGTGGGGAAGCCCACGTGGCTGCAGCACAAATATCATCTAAAGAAAGTCTAGCATGGTAGGCTATCAACGCAGAAACAGCCCTAATAGAGTAAGCCTTGACTGGGAACGGTAGATTTCTGCCTGCAGAGGAGTAAATAAAGGAAATACAACTTGAAAGCCATCTGGAGATTGTAACCTTGGAAATGGGGGATCCTGCTCTACTTTCTGAAAAAGACACAAACAACTGGTCAGCTTTTTGTAGTTGTTTTGTCCTGTGTAAGTAGAATCGTAATTGCCTGTGCACGTCCAATTGATGAAATCTAAACTCTGCTTTGTTCCATAATTGAGGGAAGACAACTGGCAGCTCTATAGACTGATTGAGATTAACAGTGGATGTTACTTTAGGAAGAAAGGACGGATTGGGTCTAAGAGAAACCCTATCCTTATGGAAGATTAAATACGGGGGTTTGATGGACAGAGCTTGAATCTCTGACACCTGTCTAGCTGATGTGATGGAAGGGGGCAGGTGGGAGGGTATGTAAGAATGTGAGGCGAGATGGACTACATACATCGAACGTTATGGTGACTACATAACTTCTTGATGTTATGTAGTCCAATCTCGCCTACATTCTTACTCACGGGACAGCGTCCACAGCACCTCTATCCTGGGAGTCTCAAAGGAAGATACTCCCGAGGACTGTGGAACCAATGGAAGCCTGGCCCCTAGAAGCCACATCCAGTTTGTAATAAGTAATAAAGGTGTGTGGGGAAGCCCACGTGGCTGCAGCACAAATATCATCTAAAGAAAGTCTAGCATGGTAGGCTATCAACGCAGAAACAGCCCTAATAGAGTAAGCCTTGACTGGGAACGGTAGATTTCTGCCTGCAGAGGAGTAAATAAAGGAAATACAACTTGAAAGCCATCTGGAGATTGTAACCTTGGAAATGGGGGATCCTGCTCTACTTTCTGAAAAAGACACAAACAACTGGTCAGCTTTTTGTAGTTGTTTTGTCCTGTGTAAGTAGAATCGTAATTGCCTGTGCACGTCCAATTGATGAAATCTAAACTCTGCTTTGTTCCATAATTGAGGGAAGACAACTGGCAGCTCTATAGACTGATTGAGATTAACAGTGGATGTTACTTTAGGAAGAAAGGACGGATTGGGTCTAAGAGAAACCCTATCCTTATGGAAGATTAAATACGGGGGTTTGATGGACAGAGCTTGAATCTCTGACACCTGTCTAGCTGATGTGATGGCTATTAGAAATAGCAGCCAACTGCACTTTAATGGTAGCAGGGGCAGAACCCTGTCGAAAGAGCATGGACAAAACAGCAGGTATTGGGGCTGTATAAGGGTCAAGTCCTTGGGCCTGAGCCCAAACGGAAAATCTCTTCCATTTGCTGGAATAAATCTTCCTGGTGGAAGACTTATGAGCAGAGAATAGAATGTGTAGCACCTCAGGTGAAAAATGAAGTCTGACTAAGGACAGAAGTGGAGTAGCCAGGCTGTCAGCCTGAGGGTCCGCAGGGAGGGGTGGAACTGCCCCATGTGCGTCAATAGGTCTGGTACTGGGTCCAGAATCCAAGGACTGTCCACCACGAATTGATGAAGAAAGGAGAACCAGACTTGGTGAGGCCAGTGTGGGGCAATTAGAATCATTTTGCTTCCCAAGGATATGGCTTTCTGAATCACTTTTGGTAACAGAGGGAACGGAGGGAAAGCACAGAGCAGACCGGAGGGCCAATCTTGGACTAGAGTGTCCCTGGGTGACTCCCCCTGTGGGGGGATCAGGGTGAAGTACCTGCTGCATTTGGCATTGAGGGGGCTGGCAAAAAGATCGCAGCAAGCTTGACCCCACCTGCTGAAAACCTGTTCTGCAACCAGAGGGTTCAGGGACCACTCGTAAGGCATCAGAATAGCTCTACTCAGCCTGTCTGCTATCACATTGGCCTTCCCCGGAATGTGCGTTGCCACTAGAAACCGTTGGGAAGACACTGCCCACTGCCACACTCGCATGGTCTCTCTGCACAAGGGGTAAGATCTGGTTCCTCCTTGTTTGTTTAGGTACCATACAACAGACATGTTGTCCGAGTGAATTGCAATCTTTCCCAGAGGAAGAGAGCTCTGAAGTGCCCGCAACGCCAATACCACCGCTCTCATCTCTAAAACACTGATGTGCAAATGTACCTCATGATCTTGCCACGTGCCTTGAACTGTCCTTCCAAGATAATGCCCCCCCCCCCAATCTGGGAGGCGTCCGTGGTCACCGTGGCGACAGGTGATGAAGGGACAAACTGTTTTCCCTTGCCCAGATTGTTGTAGCATAACCACCAACGGAGATCCTGCTTGCATCAGTCCGTGAGTAGGATCTGGTGGGAAAGGGGGAGTTTCTGAAAGGACCATTGGGTAAAGAGGAGCCACTGAAGAAGCCTCATGTGTAATCTCTCTAGAGGCACTAACATAATGGTAGCTGCCATGGATCCCAGAAGCTGAAGCACCCACCTCGCTTGCACATTCATGAGGGGTAATAGAGCATGAACCTGATTCTGGAACACTCCGATCCTTTCTTGAGGCAGGAAGGCTCGCATTTGGATGATGTCTAGCTCTGCGCCTATAAATGTGACACGCTGTGAGGGCAGCAAGGCAGATTTTTCCCAGTTCAAGGTAATTCCTAGTTGTTGACAGAGGGTAATGGTAGCGTCCCTGGCCCGGATTAGAAGATGCCTGGCGGGGGTGGTGAGGAGCCAGTCGTCCAGGTATGGAAACACTTGGAATCCCTGACGTCTCAAGTGAGCTGTCACCACTGCCAAGCACTTGGTGAACACCTTGGGGGCTGTGGTGAGACCAAAGTCAGGGCACAAAACTGAAAATGACTGGCTCCCAGCCGGAAGCGTAAGTGACTCCTGGATGCCCTGTCCATTTTGATATGGTAGTAAACATCCTTGAGGTTGATGGAGCACATCCACACTTCTTTTCCCAGCAGCGGGAAAATGGACTGAAGGGTGACCATTCGGAACTTGGACTTCAGAAAATAGTGGTTTAATCGGCTGAGATCTAGAATGGGTCTCAGGTCCCCTGTTCTTTTCGGCACCAAAAAGAGTCTTGAGTAAGTCCCTAATACGATTTGGTCTGAGGGGACAGGTTGGATGACTCCTTTGTTTAGCAGCTTTGAGACTTCTAGTGCTGCGTGATCCCTCTGACTGGGTGGAATGTCTGGGATTCTCCTGACTGGAGGGGGATCTAACACAAAGGGAATGGTATAACCTCCGGAAACTATTCGTAGCACCCATCGATCCTGGGTGTTGCTTTCCCAGGCTTCCGGGTACAACGAAATGCGGCCCCCGACTGGCTCTGGAATAGCACAGTCGGGCAACACATCAGGAACTATGGTAAGAGGAACCACAAAAGGAATCACAGTCTTCTGAGTTGCAGGGACCTCCTGTGCCTCTGGGGTGGCATCTTCCAGAATAACCTCCCCTTCCTCTGCCTCTGGAGGGGGACTCACCTTGCGTGGCGGGGAAAGACTTCTGTGATTTCTTGAACCACATCTTCCCTCCTCTCTGAGACTTGGGGTAAGGCCTAGAGGGAAGGGAAAAATGGACTCCTACAGCAGACAGGGTCTTTCCCTTCTTGCTCGCATCTGGTGAGGGTGTCTTTCACTTTGGTGCCAAACAGTGAGGACCCATCAAAGGGGGTGTCAGTGAAGGAAGACTTGAAGGCCTCCGCAAAGTGACACAGGCGCATCCAGGCTTGCCTCCTGAGGGCTACTCCCGAACTAGCTGCCCTACTCGCCCCCTTGGCTGCTTACGAAATGAGCCTCATGGACAAGTTGACAACTGAAATGAGGGTAGACACCTGGGCATTAACCGTGTGCGCTAACGCCTCAGGTACGTTACCCTCTAGAGTATCTCCTAACTCCTTGAGGAGATCTCTCTGGAGCCGATTAAAATGACAAAGATAGTTCAGCAACCGCAGGGTGAAGGTAGCTGACGAGAGGGTACACTTCCCGTACCGGTCCATGCTCCTGGACTCCTTGTTAGGAGGATGGACGGAGGAAGAAGACTCGGCTACTTCCTGCTGTGTGGCCACCGCCACCACCATGGCATCTACAGAAACCCCTTTGGACAGAAACTCTTTCCACAGGTGAGCAGAAAGAAATTTATTGGGCCTTCTGGGCACAGGTTCCACCGAATCAGGATTCTCCCACACCCTTCGACAAATTAAATCCAGGAGTTCGTCGAAGGGTGGAGACACCCAGGAGGCGGAGGGTTGAGCCCCAAAGGCCTTGAGGAATACCGACTCCTCCTCAGAGGGGGTTTTGGACGGCCAGTCGCCTCTCTGTCTCAATATCTCCAGGATGTCGGAGAAAGAGACGTCATCGGAAGACGACTTGGGGGACCCCTCTGACTCCTCGAGGTCGGTATCAGAAGTGAGAGACTCGTCCTGGGAGTCTATGTGCTTCCTCTTGCACAACTTCTTTCTGGGGGGCTCCTCAGTGACGGACTCTGAGGGACCCTCAGAAAGTTGGGGACTACTCATGGGGGTATCCCCAGACCTTTGGGCTCCACCATCTACTGATAGGGGGGCATCAGAAGCTCTAGCCGGGGTGGAAGGGGATGGAATGACCAATCTGGGTGATGTAACTGAAGATCTGGCCAGTGCACTCCTCATGGCCTCGAAGGCGGGTCCACCCGAATCCGAGGACCGACCGGTCTCCGAGGCCATGATTGGGGCCGGGGTTCCCCGAGCCGAAGCACTGAGGGCGAGGCTCGGAACCGACAGATGTCCCGAGGTATCCCCCTCGGGCCCAACAGAGGAAATCCGAGTACGGAAACCTGTGGACGGAGCCGACATGGTTGGAGCCGACGTCGGCACCGATAAACCCTTGAGGGGTATCGGAGCTGGCACAAGAACATCACTCGGAACAGAGCACTCTGGCTCCGAAGACAAGGGAGTGCTCGGAGGAGGAACCATCGACACAAGCATCGGGACGGGCTCCGGAGCCGACTGGGTCGGAGCCGAAAATAATTTAGCCAACACCGGCAACTGCAGGAGCCTCTGAACCACCCTATCGACATCCAAATTGGAAAGCCTAGAGGATTTGGAGGACAGAGAGGGGGATTGGGATCTCCTGTCAGGAGAACCATGTCTAACACTGGGAGACCGGCTCCGAATGGGTTCCAATAAAATTGGAACCGAGGTCGAATCCAGCACAACAGATACTTCCTGCGGCCCCGAGGACAGAGGAGCCGAGGAGGTAGAGTCCAGTTTAGAGGTTTTCTCCGGTGGCTCCGAGGAGACAGCTAGAGACCTTTTCTTCGACTTCAAAGCCTTAGACTTGGACTGGGTACTAGAAGTCGAGTCTAAAGATTCCTCAAATGAAGGTTTTAGGAGTCCCTTCAATATAAGTTTATTTTTTCTTTCCTGTAGCACCCTCGGACTGAAGGCGTGGCAGAAGCTACAGGATTCTTGCAAATGAATTGCTCCTAGGCAATACACACACACAGAATGTCCGTCCGTAATGGACATCTTGTAATTACATTTGTAACATTTCTTAAAACCCGAAGGTTTATGTTCCTTTTGATCCTTAGACATCTTAACTAAACTACTCAGCACCAAGACCAAGGATGACTTAGCCGAAAAACAGTAAAGGCCGAAAAACAGCAAGGTGGGAAACTATCACTACACACAAAAAACCTCAAAGAACCTCTAAGTTAAATGGTTCTTTGAAATCTGTAACACACAACTCAACCAGGAAAAACTAAAACCAGAAAAGTTTAAGGTAAAACACTACCCAGAGGAGGACTAGGTCCTCTAATTTAAATGGGCCTAGCCCACCGGAACAGTTAGGGATACCAACTCACACACAGACAACACTTCAACAAATTTTAAAAAGTAAACCAGAAGAAATAGCTATGAAAATAGCTTTTGTTAAACTAGCAATAATTTTCTGAAGAGAAAATAGAATTTTAGAGGTACTTAGCCATAGCCAAATGAGACCACGCCCTAGCTACACGAGCGGCAAACGAGATCTGGGGCTATGGAGCAGTGCAACATGGGATACCTGTTTAGCCCAGCCAATAAGAGACTTCGTACTAGAAAATAAAAGTTGGCCGAGTGGCTCTGAACCCGTGAGTAAGAATGTAGGCGAGACTGGACTACATGAAATCATCTATTTAATAGTGAGAACTATCAATACGTATCTTATTATTCTAGATTTCCTGACGATATATTTGTGTTGTGGAATGGACCAATAGATATGATAACCCAGTTCATTGAATATTTAAACACCACCAGTGATTTTTAAAAATTTACATACAATGCTAGTAGAAATGGCATTGCCTATTTGGACACGTATATTAGTCACACTAATGAAGGATTCCAGTCAGAAATATACAGGAAAGATACTTTTTCCAATGGGTATCTGGAATATAGTAGTAATCATCCTAAGCAAATGTTAAAATACATATTTAAAGGTCAGTGTATAAGGGCTGCCCCACATGTCATCTAAGTTTGAGATAATGGAAAAGGAAATTAGGTATATTAGATCTATGTTTGTTAATAGGGGATACCCCTTAACTATATTGAATGATGTCTCCACTTATGTTATTAGTGAATTGGGTAAAAAATACCCACCCTTATTGGGGAAAGATATGACAAATACAAAATTAAGTACAGAATTGTCAGAGGAAATGAATTACAACAGAGTGTGTGTGTTAACATACTCACCTTATGTGAAATACATAAGAGATATTATTAGACAACACTGGAATATATTGGTAGTTGATGAAGAGGTTAAAAAAGTAATAGGAGAACGTCCGTGTTTTATCAATAAAATGGGTATGAATATAGAGAGACAATTAAATAAAGGGGAATAAGACTGACAGATATTATACAAGTAAAAGTATTACTACTAAAAAATGTGGGTTTTGTAAACAATGTCATGCTATATGTGAAATACAGGGATGTAAGTTGAATGATGTCAATAAGATATATGTTAAATTCAGAGCAGGTAATTGCAATAGTAAGAATATCATATATACGGCAAAGTGCACGTTATACACAGCATTTTATATAGGAAAGACCGAAAGGCAATTTAGGAAGCGTATATACAATCATTTATACAAAATTAGGGTTAAAGATATGAATAATGCATTGTATCTACATATTGATAAATGTGGAGACAAGCATGTATTCAAATTTGCCATAATTGAACAAATTAATACATCACCCCATGGGGGGAATTATAAAACACTCCTTGGGAGAAGAGAGAGTGTATGGCAAATACTGACTGATGCTACTAGAGAGCCTGGAATTAATGATTTTATTACTATTAAACCTTTTTTGCAATGGGTATAAATTCATACAATATATATGTAAATTAAATCATATTAGTTCATCATCATTTTATAACAGTTTTAAATGTTTTGTTAGTTTTAGAACTAGAGTATGTACACATATATAATCAATCATTTTATTGTATTCATAATTTAATTTTATTTATTTTTGTATTAGATGTAATACATTCTGATAGAGTGTTTAGAATATAATGTATATAAAATGTTTAGGGAACATTTTAAGAGTCATTCTGGTAATGGCATATAGTTCAGAATATTTATTTACACTAGCACTTTAAATTGTTGAATTGATGGCAGTTTTGGCGCCAACAAGTTTTTAAAAAGTATGTCCGTTTTATGTATGAATTGTTCTGAAGAAGTCTGTATGAACAGATTAAAGTGCTTAACCAGAAGTCATTTTAAAACAGAAGTTATTTTAAAACCAGTGCTATAGTTTTTTTGTTTGCCTTGCTTCATTAAACACATTGATCCCTGGTTCGAGTTCTGTATACCCGCTGCATTATTTTACATTACACAGACGGCTGTGGCCGTCTAGTTGCTCATATTTCAGGTGTTGTTTGTGTGCTCGTTGTGGATATTTTACAGGTTAAATATTGCCTTCCATATCAAGGACTAATATCACAGTATAGGCAAAGAGAAAGAAATAGTGGGGTCCTAAATGAAAGACCAGCACTGGTAGAGTTTTTAGTAAAATCTAGAATAGAAGTTGTCATTAAGAAAGGAATAATTAGTACAGCGTACAAAATATTGCACGATAACTATAAGAAGCAATCAGAGGAGGTTAGAAAGGACTAGAAGAGGGATTAGATATGCAATATATATATATATATATATATATATATATATATATATATGTCTCCCAAATATGCAATAAAATCTAGAAGATTTGGGATCTTTGCCTGGAAGTGCTTAAATACATATTTCTATACCCCAAGCAGTCAGAATTTTTCCTCAAGTAAACAGCAAATGTTGGAGGTGTAATGGGGCAGAAAGAGGTAGCTGGGAACATATTTTCTAGGAGTTTAATGACTTGGTAGACTTTAAATACTCCCTGTAAACTGCTCTGTCAGAAATGCAGGGTGAGCAAGTTGGTGTGACTAGGGAAATGATTTTTTGAGCTATGATACAAACTTGGAATTGCCTAGACTTAAGTAAGGCCTTGCCAAATTTAATTGTGATGGCTGCCAAAAACCTATTACTAGAAAATGGAAATCAAAGTCTAAACCAACTTTACCAGAAGTAGTGAAGATAGTAACAGAGTTAAAACAACTGGAATTGGGGTCTTTAGAAAAGGGTAGGAGCAAATTACATAGGAAACAAATGGGAACTGTGGGATCAATACATGCAGAGGAGGAACGAGGTTTAAAAGAAGGGAGGATTTGTAATGACTGACTAACAATGACTGGATTTGTTAAAAGTGATGTATAATGTTTACAACTATGTATAGTTGTGTTGGCACGGTTTGGAATGTATAATGTTTGCAAATGAGATTGTGTCGCTATGATTTATTGTCATTTATACAAATGTAACATTGCCTATGTCATACATGATAATTTAATAAAGATGTTTCTTGGTTTAAAAAACAATTATAATGTTAAGAAAAATATGTTTAACATCTAAACTAAAAACATGTCTTAAACTGGATAAAATATATGGTATCCCCTTACTTTCTCTGCTGTTTTTTTTTCTTAAGACCAAAACTAAATTTCTAGAGTCCTCACAGTCAGTATAGTCTGAGCTCTATCTCCAGTGAAATCATTCAGCAAGCAAAAACTAGCTTCTGTAACTTCTGAATTATGTCAGTACCTGTAAGTCCCCAAACAGGATAGCCTGTGTTTTAGATTGAATTTTAAAGATGCCTTTTCCTATTCTCACAGTTGCATACTTCTGGGGAGGGTCTCAACAAGCTACTTTCATTATAAAGCAGAGCTGTTATGGAACCCAGCTCACATCTCCATGCACCATACTTTACAACACTGCACACATTTCTGGAACATGTTTTAATTTACCCTCTAAACAGCAATACTTTTTTTATAGTAGCAACTGTAGTGTTATACTGGTTTACACATTTTCTATCACATTATTGCATTTTAATGAAAACGGATTATAGCTTTAATTCATGTGCTTGTGCATTTTTCATTGAAAAAGTAGTAAGTTGTTTCTATTTATTTTCAGCTTATCATTTTCCTCCTTCTAACTATGAAACTGTCAAGAAACACAGATTGCAGTAATACATGCATCTCAGTTACACTTGCCCAGATTCTTATTTTGAAAGATATTCTGAGTTTTGTTTTGTTTTTGTTTTTTTGATACGGTCATTTTTTTTTTTACCTGGAATTTCTTTTCCCTGTTAGCTAACCCTGCTCTTTTGACTGTTTATCAGACCCCTGCATCTACAAGATGCTTAACCAGCTAAGTACATCCTGGCTTTATCTCCTCTCGACAGTACTAGCAAGTTTTGCAGCTACCATTTTACATTCTTTCTGTTGCCGAGATAATAAATTTGTATAAGGCTCTTTTTATGTATACATTATCTTCATATGGCCTTAAAAGTGAATAATGTGGGTTACATCTATAAGTACCCTGTGGCAGTTCCTTAGGACTCCTAAATGCAGTATCACTTCTCCCTCTGTTCTCTCTTCAGGAGTCCACTCTCTGTACAGCAAATCCTTGTCTCAGTATACCGACTTTCTGACCTTGAGGATTAGGGGGGCTTCTTGGATGCCTCTCTCAGGTTTTGCAAAGTGGGGTCTGAAATCTGTGCTCACTTTTAACTGTTTGTGACCCTTTCCAGTTTTCCTTATTAAGGATGTCCAGCACTATTCAACAACTTTGCATGATATTTAGACTTACTGCTGTCAACCATTTCTCTTCTTGAACCACTCTATCCTGAGGATGTCCAGTACTTCCTAATAACTGTAAACCTGGTTCATGCTTATCATTGTCAACTAGCTCTTTTTATTAAGTGGCCACAATGCCACTTGGTATTAAAGGTATGGGCACTGGTTGGGTCTCAGTCCTGCTACTATATCAATATGACTGACTCTCTGCTTGGTTTTGTGTAACTTCATATATACAGGGCACTGTTTTAGCACAGCAATTAGCTTTTAGGAAATCTGATGAGATGTGATTAAGCACTGCCATCTTCTGGTCTCCCTGTTTCTAGTCTAAATGAACCCTGGGTAGTAGCATCTGTAAAAGGGGACCTCCCGTGTCCTTAATCAGACAGGACTACCTGAGTGGGCAATACTTATGTCATGCAACTGCAGACTTAAAAGTAGGTATATATGATGCAATATTACTGTTAGTAATGGCTTCTTTACTCTATCAGGGTGGAGAACAGGACTTTTGTAATAACATGGATCATTTGCAGTTCAGGCCATATGAACAAAGTATACACAAGTTTCAATTACTGTTGGTATGGCTGCACTGAAAGGCTCAATCTGAGGTGGGTGAAATCTTGAGAAGCAAATGGTTAAAACTCTGACCTGCAGCTGTGCAGTGTGGAGCTTATATGTATGTGTCAGATCATGGCTGTTACCTGAGGAAACAGTAGTGTACATGATAAATATACACTGCTGTTACCAGAGGAAGCAGTGTACATTTGCCATATACCCTATAGCCAGTTTGTCTTTGCATACTAATACCAGTGATGGGAGTCTAACTCCATAATGCTGGTCCTACCATACCACAAATAAAGCAGTGGTGCAGAACATAAATCCCATAGATTATGTCAATATCCTTCCTGCATTTCTTCAGACTACATGTGTAGGATAGGTTTTCCAGCAAGCCACTCTCCCCTATCTGTGCCTGACCTTCCTGCTGTTCTTGGCTTCTTTAAGGAATGAAATCTAGCACATCCATTATTATAATCATCATTTTGTAATTTAAGGATCAGGTCAGGAAGTTTTCTTTGCTGTAAATGAAAGTGCAATAGATAAGAACTGTTTGAATCTCTTCCTCAAGATGAATCTGTTCAGGCATAGATGGAGGGAAAGGCAAGTCTTGTGAGTAAAGGTAAGACAGCAATTTTTGGAAGCCATCTATGTAGCATACTTTGTTTTTGCCTTTTGAATTGTTTTATCAAATATTAAATATTTCAAAAGTCTTACCAACAGCCAGCACCTGATGACTGTGTATCTGACAGCAGCAGACTGACTAAATGTGTAACACAACAGTAAAATTAATTACATTAAATTTCATATTTTTTTTCTTATCTAGTGGCTATTTTGAAAAATAATGTAATGTTTCATTTTTAAAAGAGACTGAGTCATCCATGAGATCTTGCACATAAGATTTATTAAGTAAAGTTAAAAATATATTTTATAAGGCAGAGGGTGGCTGGAGAACAAAACTGCTGTACAGACATCAGTCTCATGGCAAAAGGGACAAAGTCCTGAATGCATTCCAAATAACCCATGTTCAACTAGCTGCACATATTTTGGACAGACTGGATAGAGAAGGATGGGATTGAGCAGCTACTGCCAACTTATACATCTTGGATGGAGGGAGATAGCTTGGCTTGCTGTGTTGGCAGCATGTGCAGGACAGCAAGTGTATCACCTACAACAATGAGATTAGCATATCCACACAGAGCAGACAGGTAGTTTGCTTGGAGGGTGGACATGAGAGGTACCATGATACTCATGCTTGCACCAGTTAGTAAGTGCTATGGTGGAGCATGCAAGCAGCTGAGAAAGTAAAGCTATGGCAGTCCACAGAATCGGTAGACTGGTTCATTCTGTAAACCAGACTATCTCGTCCACCAAGGGCCTAATATGCCAAAGAGGTCTCACCCTGACAGAAAAACAAGAGAGTCAAGTTTGATGAAGGAGGGGGAGCCACTGGACCAATGCTGAGAACTAAAAAAAAACTGCTTGTGCTGAACAGCAAACTTGTAAGTAAACTTACAATTTTAACAGAAACCATGAATGCTCTCTAAGATGTCCACCATCAAAGAAACAGTGTTTAATTACTTTTATTTTATTCAATATTTGATTCATGTTTTACTGTGTGGCCTTAAGGTAAAAATATTAAGAAGGTTTACTTGAGCATTTATTTCTGCATACTACCTTCTGAACATACACCCCCTCTGCACTTAGCGCATGTGTAGAGTAAAGATTTTATGCTCAAGTATAAAGTAATAGACTGACCATTTCTTTAGTTCTCAGATATAAGCAAAGGAGTAAAATAAAAACTTACTGCTACCAGACTGTCAAACTGTCAGAGGAAACATGGTGCTATACAGTTGGGTAGTAAAATATTTAGGGGCTGAGCACCATAACTGTATATACAGTCATGAGTATGAAATAGACAGGAATTAGTGGCAATTTTTTTCTTAGTTAATGCAACACTTCATTATAAATTCACAAGCATAGCTGTGAATTTGTTGCAGAATACAATTTACACGTGTGGCTGAGGAGACAACATTTCATTACAAATTCACAAGCATAACTACAAATATGTCCCAGGATACAATTTACACATGTGGCTAAAGATGTACAGACATGTCTGTAACATAGGTCAATGACTCCTACTATCTCATTTCAGTTGAAAGAGTTCTCCAGAAATGTATTTTAATGGTATGAACTTATGTTCTCAAATGCAAGCCCAGATTTTTGGCTATTCAGTCTTCTTACCTCTGGACCCAGCAATGTGGGTCCCTAGGCTTGAAAACAGTTGCCAGAGTCTCTGTATGAACATGTGCCACTAAAAGACCAAATATTAAATAAATAGCAATATCTTTCTGGGATCACAATGATTCCTAAACTTCCCACTAACTGCGGCTGTTTTTGTTTTCCCTTCTCTTATTTTAAACTTCAGTAATTTTACTGATTTAATCAAATTACAAACTTTAGAACACAAATCTTTCATTTCACCTATTCATCAAATAATAACATACATCAAGAAGAAACATTTCTTTTGAACATAATATGCTTTCTAATAGCTTACACTGCCTTGCAAGAGAGGTTTTACACAATACCAAAGCCTTAAAGCAAAAAGCAGGAAAACATTATGTGGTACATAATAATTTTAAAGTTATTATTCATAACTCAGATATCCCTTCCACTTGCAGTGTCCAAAGGCATCCATTTCAACTTTTTTTTTATTTTATTTTGACATCTGGAGATAAAAGTTCCATTCCTTTTATCTCCATAATTTGACAAATGTCTGCTTGGGTTGGTGGTTCCTTTCTTTTCCACATTCTACTATTTGCTTTCTTCACAGCTACAAATAACAACCAACAAAGCCTTTGTCCCTTTCACTATTCTCTACAGTTTATCTAAATGAATCACACAGATTGAAGCTGTGATTACCACAGTTCTAGGCCAAATAATATTACACAAGCTCTGTATACCTCATGAAATCAAGAACCTTACGTAGGCCTATTGAAGACACTCACCATTTAACCAATACCATACTTATGGGGGACTTCAATTATCCCTCTATAAACTGGGAATCCTACATTACCACAAATTTGCAGACACAAAGATTGCTACACTTTGTAAGGATAAACACCCTGGACCAGTTAATGCATATGTTTACTAAAGGTACAAACATATTGGACCTGGTATTCACAAATATGGAAGAAATCTGCACCACCCTCCCTGCTGTGTCCTGTCTGATAAGGTCAGACCACAACACAGTCTCCTTCAACATAGTAATCAGTTCTGTAACCACAACAAGCCACATAACAGTTAGAAGCTACTCCAAGGCAAACTACCTGTTATTACGTGATAACCTGTCAAAATGTCAAGCCCTCTATACCCAGGTAACATAGTAGCTTATGAAGAATTGTTCACAGAAGCTATGTGCAACCATGTTAGTGCAGAGGCTGCTGTGCCTAGGAAAAGATAGCCCAAAACTAACTCAAAAACAAACCATCCTGGTGGAATCCAAAATTGAACAGTTGTACAACAAAAGAAAAAAAATCATAACTAACCCAGAGACTCCCCAGACTCTGGAATAGATTGCCCATACATGTCAAGCAGAGTGCCTCTTTGGACCTCTTCAAGAGGAACCTTGACGATTGGATGGGAGAAAGGAAATTCACCCCAGGGATCACGTCAGTCGCCCTGCTAGACAGGGGTCCAGGAAAGTAAATAATGTGGGAAGAAATATTCAGGGAATTGTTATGGCTAGGCTTGTATAGGCCCTAGGGCTGATAGCCTAGGACTAACCTATGAACCTATGAACCTAAAATTAGGAAGTGTAACACAAAAACAAGATAAAAACTCTCTCATGAAACTGAATAGCCAAATAAGATGACTAATTAAGTCTAAAAAAGTGAATTCTGAGATAAAGATAGCATCCCAGGCTGAGGACAACCATAAATTCTTCTTCGGTTAGGCCACAAACCTGAAAGGCAGCATATAACAGTGTGCCAAACTGTTAGTAAATGAAACTGCATTCACAGAACTGGGAGATTTAATGTCTCTACGAAGGTCATCAAGGCAATGGTTGAGAGTAAAATGGTGCATACTGTCTACTGTCCCCTAGCTAAGGCATTTGATACAATACCCCACTTGGGCATTGTAAACAAACTCACAGAATTAAACATAAACCCTTAGATAACTCGCTGGACAGCCAGCTGGCTCTCGGACAGGTACCAGGAACCTAGGATTGGAGAGACCACCTGCATAAAGGGGCCAGTCACGAGTGGAGTCTCTGAGGGATGTGTGCTGTGTCCACTCCGTTTTGGCATCTATTTTTCAGAAGCCAAGGTCAATGTCAAGGGCCTCTGGCTTACAAAGTCTGAAGACAACTGCAAGCTATGAGCAATCATAGAACTCCCCTCTTAAGAAACTAACATCTTACAGGAAGGTCTAACACAGGCAATGACTGGTGCCAAAACCACGGCTTAAAAGTCAATGGCAAGAAATGCATAATAGTATCTTTTGGGAAGTTGGCCACCCAGGGAAACTACCTCAGTACTAAAATACCCCTAAAAGTAAATACAGTAGTCAAGGATTTGGGGACTCATGTAGCTAGCAGTTGTAAGTTATGTACTTATCATAACTCGGTATCTGTGTTGTCCATTTTCATGCTTCCTCACTGATGGGTCTCAGATCTGACTCATCCGCATTTTTCAGACTTGGATCCCAGTCTCAAGCTCCTCCTTCTACCCACAATGCTGTCTACACCTTCCCCAGCTTCCTCAGATCGAGTTTGCTGCCTTACTGCCTACTTGACATAGAGACAGAAACAGATAGAAAAATATCAGAGGATCAAACCAGGAACACAAAGTTCCTATATAGTCCACAGATCCTCTAGGAGCAACTAGATCAGGGGATGGTTGGGAGGGAAGGTGAGGAAGAATGAAAATGGACAATAGAGATGCCGAGTTATGGTAAGTACATAATTTCCAAATACGATGTTGTCCTTTTCATTATTCTTCACTGATGGGTCAGAGTCCCCAACTACGTAACCCTTGGGGAGCCTTAAGGAAGAATATACTGGAGCACTGTCGAAACAAAGGAAGCTCTACTTCTGGAGACAATGTCCAATAATGCAACACAAAGGTGAGTCTTTGACCAAGTGGACACTGCACAAATTTCATCAACTGACGTTCTGCAACAGAAACCAGATGATGTAGCCATAGATCTAGTAGAATGGGCCTTATGAGGGTGAGGCAACTGCAGACCATTATTTGAACAGATCAGTGAAATACAGTCAGTAATCCATTTGGCCAGGGTAATTTTGGAGACTGCTTGACCTAAACAATTATGCAAAAACAGATACAAATTAGTCAGATTTTTCTGTACTGTTTTGTTCTATGAAGGTATAAACGTAGTTGCCTATGTGCATCAAAAACATTTAAAACATATTTGCTCGTTAGAAAAATTTGAGAAAAAGACAGGCAATTGTACAGAGTGATTAATATTGTTCTCTGCAGCCACTTTAGACATAGAGGATGCGTTGGTATGAAGGGACACCCTATCCTTATGAAAAATAATGTAAGGCGGTTTGGATGATAAGGCCTGGAGTTCAGAAATTCTCTTTGCTTGCATAACAGCTACTAAAAAGATATCTTTCCAAGACAGGAATTTAATTTCACAAGCATTTGCTGGTTCAAAAGGTTTCTGAGTCAGGTCTTGAAGTATTACCATGAGATCCCAAAGAGGAGAAGAATCCTTTATAGGAGGTCTAAGCAGAAAAATCCCTTTCATGAATGTCTTGCATAAACTGGAAATGGAAACGGGATGAAAATCAATTTCAAATGTGAAAGTAGGAAATAGCTTCCAACTGATGTTTTATAGTGGAAAAACTAGCTCCTTCCTTAAAAAGAGAAGTAAGAAAAAGGAAGAATGGCTGAAACCAGGGATGAAATGGGATCAATATTTGGATATATGGAAGCCCATATAGTAAATCTTTTCCATTTGCTTCTGTAGACCTTCTTAGTAGACACTTGTTGGGATGCTAAAACTACATCATGAACAGGGAAACAAGCCTCGACCTTCATACAATCACTGGAAGTGGAGAAACCATGCGGTTAGCTTGACAACATAGAGACTGTGATGCTGACTCTCTGATGGGCGATATAGGAGGTCCTGGTTCAGCTCGAGAATCCAAGGAGGTTACTGCAGGTGAGACCAGAGAAAGGGAAACCAAACCTGATGAGGCCAAAAGGGGGCAATGAGGATTACTGAGTTCTTTGGCCTCCTGGCTTTCTGCAGGAATTTCAGGATCAACGGAATCAGAGGATAAACATAAAGGAGACCAGGGCCAGTTGAGAAATAGAACATCCCTCTGTTACTCCCCTGGAGGGGGGAATCAAGAGTGAAATACTTGCTGCACCTGTTGTTTTGGGGGGAAGCAAAGAGGTTACAGCAAGGCTGGCCCCAACCGCTGAAAATCAGATTATCCACTGACTGACTGAAGGACCACTTGTGAGGGGTCAAGACAGACCTGCTGAGTTTGTCAACAAGAATGCTGGATTTCCTTGGTATATGTGTAGCAACTATAAAACCGGTCGGAAGATATCACCCATTCCCAGACCCTCGTGGCCTCTCTGCATAAGGGGTAAGAGTGGGTTCCTCCCCGTTTGTTGATATACCAGACCACTGACATGTTGTCGGTGTGTATTGCAATAGTCCCAAAGGGGAGTCTGTCCTGAAAGGCTTGCAACATTAGAAGAACTGCTCTCATCTCTGGGACACTGACATGCAAACTGGTCTTTGAGAAAGACCACATGCCTTGGACCATCTTTCCCTTGAAATGCCCCCTCCCTCACCCTAGTTGGGAACCATCCATGGTCACTGTGGCTGTGGGAGGAGGAAAAAGGAACAGCCTGACAAGGACCAGATCATCCAAATGAATCTGCCACTGAAGATGACATTTGCAAACCGGAGTTAACTTGATAGGAACAGATAACTGCTAGTAAAGAACAAGCCACTGAATAGCTGATGTCCACTGAAGGATTCTCATAAAAAAAACTTGCTAAGGGAGCTTGGATGATGGCAGCTGACATACAGCCAACAGCTTGTAGTATCAATCTTGCAGATGAAGACAGTAGAGAGAGAGTATGCCCCATACTTGGCTTCTCAAAGATCTTGTACAATGTGGAGGTAAAGAAGTCACTTGGTGTGTTGTATCCAGAAGTGTACCAATGAATTCTAAATTCTGAATGAGAGAGAGTTTTGATTTGGTAAGGTTTATGGTAATGCCCAGGGAGTTGAAGATCTTAAACAAGTAATCCTTGGCCTGAAGTAGTTGATGCCTGGTTGGGGCAGTTAGAAGACAGTCATCCAAATACAGAAACACGTGGAATCCAGTTTCAGGTGAGTTGCCACTACTGCCATGCATTTGAAAAACACCCTGTGTGGTGAGGTGAGTTCAAAGGGCAGAGGTATGAATTGCTAATGACTGGTTCCCAGCTTGAAGAGGAGCGTCTGTCTATTTTGATGTGACAGCATGCATCCTGAAGGTATGTACAGCACTTGCAATTTTCCTTGTGCAACAGTGGTACAATGGACTGAACAGTAACTATCCAGTACTTTGACTTCTTTACATACTGATTTAGATTGCTCAGATCTAGAATGGATCTTAGGTCCCCAGTTTACTTTGCCACTAAAAAGAAGTAGGAGTAATTTCTGAATACTCTTTGTTTGGTTGGGGCCTCTTGGTTGACTCCTTTTTTTTTCAAGTTTTAAATCTCTAGTACTGCATGCTCCCTCTGACTGGGTGGTATGACAAGGAGTTTCTTTCATCCTACTGGATGTGGAAGGAAAAAGAGAATGTAATAACCTCAGGATATTATGCTTAGCACTCAGGCATTTGTTGTCAAATTGGTCCAGACATCCAGGTGCAATGAAAAACGACCCCTGACTGCCTCCAGAGATGGACAGTCTTGGCAGCACTTCAGGAGCACTGACAGGGCCTGTCAAAGAAGGGTTCTCTGAAACGTTGAGTCTGTGGACCCCCTCTACCTCTTGGGTGGCATCTACCATTGAAAATTCTTCCTCTGAGTGAAGAATCCCAACGTTGATCCTGAAAAGGCCCTTGACATTTTCGGAACAAAGTCTTCTTACCACCTCACTAATTTCTATAAAAGGTACGGTGTGGGGTAGAAAATTTGATCCCCACAGAAGACAGGGTCTTTTCTTCCTGTTGGCTGTGGGTAAGAGTTTCTTTGCTGGATGACCCTAACAAAGATGATCCATGAACGGGGCAATGACAAATGACACCTTGAAAGGTTCTGCAAACTCACAAAGACTAATTCAGGTATGTCTTCTGACAGCAATACCTGAGCTAACTGCCGTTAGGTGCCCTCCACTGTTTGGGAGATGAGCCTCATGGAGGAATTAGTCACAGAAGCAAGAGTAGCCAACTGGGGAGATACTTTCTTGAAGTCCTCATCTGACATGTACTCTCCATGAGAGTTGGAAAGTTCCTTGACCAAGTCTCTCTGCAAGTGAGTGAAATGTGCCAAGTAATTTAATGACCTCAGTGCAAAGGTAGCTGAGGCATAAATGTGTTTATCAAACCTGTGCATCGCTCGAGACTTCCTGTTCAGTGGATGGACAGAGGAGATTTGTTCGGCTAGCTCCTTTTTGGTGGCTGCTGCCACAACAATGGCATCAACAGGAACACCTTTAGTCCAATGCAGTCTATCTTTAGGGGGAACAAGGAATTTGTCAGGGCATTTGGGGATCAGTTCGATACTGTCCAGCTTCTTCCAAGCCCAATGGGAAACTAGATCAATAAGTTCATATGCTGGGGGGCAGGGTCATCCAAGACATGGATGGGCCTGCCCCAAAAGCCTCTAAAAATACTGACTCTTCAGAAGGAGGAGGTTGGGCCGACCTGCCCCATGTCTGTCTAAGAATCTCTAAGATGTCTACACAGGAGACCTCATCTGGTGGTGATCATGGAATCTGACTCATCAGGGAGTCTATGCGCCTCCTCCTGCACGCTTTCTTTTGAGGAACCTCCTCTGCGAGGTGTTCAGTGTAGGTATCAGAAGATGGGGGAGCTTCCTTGGGGGGAAGGTTCTGGAGATTTATCGTGGTAGGCTGTCCTTGGACAAGAATGATGGGCTCAGCACTCAGATCCAATGAACAGCAAAGGAAAGGATCGTAGATAAGAAAGCTCAGCTCTCTATGTGAACAGAAAGCCCTTTCTATAATCTGGAAAGCCGATGGACCTGGAGAACCCTCCCATCTTCCTCAAAGCGGAGACATTCTAGGAAGAAAGGATGGGGGCAACTCTTGATCCATGGTCTCCAGACAGAATAGGAGCCGAGCTGGCAATGGCTGAAGTGCTGAGCAGAAGGGACAGATCTGAAAAAGTCAGAGCCAAACCCCTCCTCCCCAGACCCAAAGCTGACATAATGGATGCGATATCCATACTGATCCGATGACAGTGGAGCAGAGCTGGTCACAGTAGCCATCGGAGTCGAGAAGAAAAGCTTCCTCAGATCCAACATCAATGCTTTCGGGTACCTAGGACCCTGGGGCTCTGAGATCACTGGTCAGATTGGAGAAGGAGACTGAACCGGGTTGGTGGATGCACTCACAGATCCAAAAGGGGATGGAATAGGCAAGACCCCCATCTGAATTTGAGCCCTGAGGAATCTCCTCATCATCCTGTCCATATTTGCATCAGAGAAACTCCTAGAGGTCCTGGACAAAGCTACAGAAGCAAGCCTCAAATGCTTTGTAGAAGTCTCCAGTAATTGGGTGGGTAAAGTGGAGGAAACTGGTTTGAGAGTATACTCAGGAGTTCACATCCTGGCCATCAGATCCATAATCCTAGGATCTGACCTTGAAGTGGAAGAACTAAGGAAGCTTGCAATAGTAATAATCTCAGTCGGAGCTAAGGGACGTTTTGTATCTGAGGGAGTAGACAAAGGTCTCGGATCCAAAGTGGTCAGATCTGAGAATTTAGAAAATTTCGCAGAGGCTCTGAGATAGCCCTCAAGGTTTTGTAAGGACACTTTCTGGGATCTAACAAGCCATGAGGAGACTTAGAGGGGGTTTGAGCTCCTGAAGATGAGGAAGAGGACACAGGGAGAAGCTCTTTCAAAATAAGTTTGTTCCTGCGATCTGCAAAGGCTCTAGGATTAAAGCCCTCACAGATAACAAAAGCAGCTCACAGAAGCTCTGGTCCCAAACAATAAACACATTTTTTGTGTGCATCAGATTATGGAATTTTATGTCCACAGTCACAGCAATGCTTAAATCTTGATGGTTTATCCAACATTTTTAAAGAGTAGTCAACACAAATTACACTGACAACAAGAGAAATTCTGCCGAGAAAAACTTGCCTAACAACCAACAACTTTAAACTAACTATCCTAACAAGCTTTAAAACTATCTAAAGCAGTTTAATAACTATTAAGTCAGAAGTGCCAGCGGCACTGAAAAACAGAAGAAAAAAGACAAAAGCTTAAAAGGGAAAAGGGGAATCAATGGCAGGAGTCCCTAACACCTACAAGAACTACAAAGGGACGGGAGGATAGCTATGCTACAAAAAACCCAAGGAGAAAACATTTTTAGACTTATCTTTCAGAAAAAAGAAGCTATGTCTTACCATAATGTTTCATCTGTGTTGCCAGTCTTCACTAATCTTTGACTGTGGGGCTCGGTTCCTAACCTCGGAACCAACTCAGATGTTTATTTTAACTCACGCCTTCCAAACTCTCGAACTAGGCTTTACTCATAATTTTCCTCTCTAAACTACCTCAGATTGAGTTTGTCTAAAACAGTTGCAATCAAACAGCAATAAGTATAAGAGACCAGACATGTGTCCCTAATATGAAGCCAGTTCTTGAAAAATTCGATCCACTAAGGGTCTCAGGCTAGGGGAAGGAGGGAGGGAATGTCGAGGATTAATGAAGATTGACAACACAGATGGAACGTTATGGTAAGACACAACTTCTTTATATGAAGTTGTCAATATTCACGTAATCCTTAACTGTGGGACAGAGTCCCTAGCTACTTGAATCTTGGGAGGTCTCACGGAAGAATATCCCTAAGCACAAACGAACCAAATGATGCCAGTCCCCTAGAAACCTGATCCAATTTGTAATGAGTGATAAAGGTAAGAGGAGAAAACCAAGTGGCTGCTGCACAAATGTCATCTAAAAAGCTCTGGCATGAAAAACTGCAGATGTTGCCACTGCTCATGTTGCGTGGGCTTTCACCAGGAGTGAAAGACAGAGCCCTTTTGACTGACAGACAAATGAAATATAATCGTTGAGCCATTTTGATAGGGTAACCTTTGAGACTGGGTTACCTAAGAAAAGCAAGGAAAAGGCAACAAACAGTTGGTCAGATTTTCTAAAATCCTTTGTTCTGTGTAGATAAAATCATAGCCATCTGTGGACATCTAATAAATGAAGGGAATACTCCCCTTTATTGAAAAAAATGGGGAAAAATCTATAAGTTGAAGTGTCTGACTGATATTAGATTCTGAGACTACTTTCAGTAAAAAGGATGGATTAGTCCTAAGGGAGACCATATCTTTGTGAAATATTATGTAGGGTGATTTGCAGAACAAGGTCTGAGGTTCAGATACTCTTCTGGTGGATATAATTGCCACTAAAAATAAAGTATTCCAAGTCAGAACCTTTAAGTCACATGTAGCTGATAGTTCAAATGGAGACAGAGTAAGGGACTGAAGAACTAGCGCGAGATCCCAGGGAGGAATGGGTTCTTTAAATTGAGGTCTTAACATTAGTGCTCCCTTTAAAAAGGGTTTACAGAGTTTACGTGACATAAGGGATGATCCATCAAACCCCATACAGAAGTTAGAAACTGCAGCTAGATGGACTTTAACTGTTGAGGTGGAGGAACCACACTGAAACAGGTTAGCTAAAAAATCCAAAACTTTATGAAAAGGGGTCATATAAGGATCAAGTTCGTTCATAAGGGCCCAACTTGCAAATTTTTCCCATTTACTTTGATACAGTTTCCTAGTTGAGGTTTGTGATGGGCCACAATGATTTGGCAGACAGGAGAAGAAAGGGATGGATACCTGGCAATCATGAGAATTGGAGAAGCCATGCCGTGAGCTTGAGATGAAGGAGGTTCAGATGAGCCATGCCCTCTGGATGAGACAGCAGATCTGGAGTTAGGTCCTGCATATACCGAAGAACATGAGGCCAAAGGAAGGAAAACCAGACTTGTCGAGGCCAAAAGGGGCAATGAGGATTACTGAATTCTCTGACCTCCTGGCCTTCTTTAGAAACTGGGATATCAAAGGAGCTGGGGGAAAGGCATAAAGACCACTGGGGGACCAATCGTGGAGAACATCTCTGGGTGACCCCTCCAGAGGGGGAATTAGGGCAAAGTAACTGCGCACTTGTTTAGGGGGGATGCAAAAAGATCGCAGCAAGGTTGGCCCCAGTGACGAAAAATCTTTTTTGCCACCACAGGATTGAGAGACCACTCATGAGGCATGAGAAAGGTTCTGCTCAGTTTGTCCACTATCACATTCGAGCTCCCCAGAATGTGCATTGCTGTGAGAAAGAGGTTGGAATAAATTGCCCATTGCCAAACTCTGAGGGCTTCTCTACATAATGGGTAAGATTTGTTTCCCCTTGTTAGTTGATGTACTAGACTACCAACATGTTGTCCATATGAACTGCTACTGTTCCTAGAGGAGGGGCATCCTGAAATGCTTGCAACACTAACAGCACTGCTCTCATCTCTAGAACACTGATGTGTAAGTTGGCTTCCAGTTGGGACCACGTGCCTTGGACTGTCCTTCCCAGATAATGCCCCGCCCCCATCTAGGAAGCATCTGTGGTCATTATGGCTTGGAGTTGCAGAAGAATTAATGGACTGCACAAAATAATCTTTTTGGAATGGAGCCACCACGAAAGTTCCTGGCTGCAGTGATTGGTAATAAGATGTGGTGAGACACTGGATGAGCTATCAGAGACCACTGGGAGGCTAGCAACCATTGTAAGATTCTCATGTGATATCTCGCTAAGGGAACTAGAGTGATAGAGGATGCCATCAGGCCTAATGCTTGTTGGGCTACCTGGCTGCAACACTTTTGCTCTAGATAATTAGGCTGACCTGAGATCTGATCCTTCATAGCCTCTCCAGTGGGAGTGAAGCAATTCCTGCAACTGTGTCCAACAGGGCTCTGATGAATTCTAGTTGTTGTGAGGGTTGTAAATTTGACTTTTTGTAACTTACTGTGATGCCTAGAGATGCACAGAGATGCAGAGTGTAATCTTGTGCCTGTTCTAACTGATGCCTGGTGGTAGCGGTAAGGAGCCAGTCATCAAGGTATGGAAAAACTCTAAATCCTTGTAGTCTGAGATGAGCTGCTACCACCGCCATGCATTTGGTGAACATCCTGGGGGCTAAGGTGAGTCCAAGCGACAGTGCTCTGAAATGGAAATGACTGGCTCACAGCCGAAAACGCAGGAACCTCCTGGAGCGTTTGTCCATTTTTATGTGGTAATATGCATCCTGGAGGTCTACAGAGCACATCCAATCTTCTTTTCCCATGAATGGAAGTATAAACTGTACAGAGATCATCTGAAATTTGGTTTGCAGAAATGCCTTGTTGAACTGGCTGAGATCCAAAATGGGTCTCCAGTCCCCTGTTTTTTTGCCCACTAAAAATAACCTTGAGTAAAACCCGGATCCTATTTGGTCAGGTGGGACTTTTTGGATGGCTCTTTTGTCAAGCCGTTTTTGAATTTCTGCTACTGCTGCTTCCCTGTGACTGGGTGGAATATCCGGGAGTCTTTTTTGTGGTCTTGGACTTGTAGAAAGTGGAGATTGTGTAACCTCTGGATATGATACTCTGCACCTATTTGTCTGAAGTTATCAGCTGCCGGACATGTTGGTGCAGGAATAACCCTCCTCCGACTGCCCCCAGATGAAGGCAATCAGAACTCCATTCAGGAGTGCTAGTAGGAAGCACCAGAGAAGAAATCTCTGGACCCCTGGTTCTGCGGGCCACTTCTGCTTCTAGGGCGGCATCTTCCATTACTTCCCCCCTCTGCCCCTGGTAAAGTCTTTGCTACGTGAGTCCTGGAAAGGCCCTTGGGATTTCTTAAACCATAGTCTCCCAGTTCTCTGGTTCTTACAGTAGGGCCGTTGAGGAGTGGAGAAATGTATGCCTATGGCAGAAAGAGTCTTCCTGTCTTTCTCACATCTGGCCAGAGTGTCTTTAACCTTAGGACCAAATAGGGAAAAGGAAGGGAAATACCAGCAATGGTATTTAAGGGATTACCTAAACAGGTAAAAAAAAGTACCAACAATGGTATGGAGGAAAGAACTGCCAACAGTAGTAAAAAGGGAGTGAGGGAGACACACACGCTACAAATATTAAACAAAATGAGTGGATGGAGAAAAAGTCTTTAGAAGCTGAAGGGAGATTTATAAGAAGGAAGAAAAGATACTTCCAAGAAAAAACTTACTTTAATTATAAGCCAAAGCTCAAGAGTGGTTGTACACAGCTAACACAAGAAACAGAAACGAGATCTGAGGTAATTTAGAGAAGAGCATTATAGGTAAAGCCTAGCTAGAGAGTTTGGAAGGAGCGAGCTGAAATAAACAGCTGAGATGGTTCAGCGGCTCGAAACTCAGCCCCACAGTCAAGGATTACGTGAAGATTGACATCAAATCAGTAGCTATCTCACTTGAGACTGGAAATCCATGTCTAGTCACAATGGCAGCAAATGAGATCTGTGGAAGCTGGGGAAGGTGTAGAGCATTGTGGGTAGAGGGAGGAGCTTGAGCTTGCGATCCAAGTCTGAACGATGTAAGATTGCAAGAAAATTTTTCTGTATCACTCAATATACAAGTAAGGGAAGGGAATGGCATCTAGGTCCAGGGAAGTCATTATGCCACTGTACTCAGCCATAGTAAGCCACCAACATGTGTCTAATATTGTAAGAAAATGATTCTATGTCACTCAACTTGTAAGTAAGGGCATGGCATCTAGGTCCACGGAAGTCATCATGCCACTGTATTCAGCCACTGTAAAACACATCAATAAACATAACGCCTCCTTCGGTATGTACCTATCTAGGCTCATGCAACAACTAGAATGCCCACAGAGGTTCCTCACAAATAGAATACAAATTGTAAATAGAAGGTCCTATGCTGATCTTCTCAAAGCCCTATCTCTGTACTCTATTTCCTTCAGACTGCTGAGAGACAATTTATGCCTGGCATACACTGCATCCTTGGATCCCACTCTAACGGGCCTTTTGCATACCTGCAAACCAAACAGCACCAGAACTACTAGATCTTAGGATTTAACATTTTCTTGCAACTTAAACAGGGCATGTTGGAAAGAAAGATATGTATCTCAGAAAATCACCATTCTCTGGAACAGGCTTCCCATCTATACGAAGCAGAGCCCTACCCTAAACATATTTAAATGCAACCTGGACCAGTGGATGGGAAAATGTAAACTCATCCCTACTCTGACATCTGTATCTTTGATGGATAGAGCAGCTGTTAAATGAAATCCTAACTAACATACACCCCTTAAAATAACCTCCAAGGCAAACAATTTGTGGGACACATTTGAGTTGCATGGCTAGTCTTGTAAAGGCCCCAGTAGTCATTAGCCTAGTATACAATTATGAAAATAACCACACAGTCTAAATTCCTCTATTAAATCAGTATCACATCAACAAAAATTGATATAACGCTTCTGTACTTTCTGGAGAGTCTTGAAGGAGTGTAAAAATCTTTAGAGACATTCCCAAACAAAACATCTAGATAGCCTCACTTTGGCAGCATATATGGAATCTAGGATAACTATTTCTCAATCTGCATACAGAATTGTTGTACTTAACACTTCCTACCAAAGAATTCTAAACATATTTGTCTTTTGCCATGTTCTTTTTTAACATTTTGTATAGTTTTCTTATGATTCATTTTCTATCCAATTGTTTTGGTGTATTTTCTGTCCACCAAAGGACCAGTATCAGCCACTGTACCTATGGATTACATTCAGTTTCAAAGAGTAAGACAGCAAAGTCAAAAGTCCATTGCGGACTGCCCTAAAAATGTGGCCTATATGTAGATTTTTTTAATATTGCAGAGCTTTCCAAAGGCACAGATGATACTACAAGAATCATGGCAGCAGGTTTCTAGAAGAGAACGTCCTATGGAGCAGGCAGTCCAGTCAATGACTCTTACAGTAGGGTTAACCTTAAAAGGGTCTGCTAAAGGCTTGATAGTCAGAAAATAACAGAAAGTAATGCAACATAATGTTCAGACACTCAGTAATTTTTAGACAACTGAAATTATCCCCATTTCAGGGATGTGTGGGATCTGAAGCCTGTTTTGGGTTTAACAGCAGTGCAGCAGAGAACTAACCTTGGATTGGATGTTAGTTCATTGTAGGATGCATACACACACTGCATATGTAAACCAATGAGCAATATAGAGAAATGCCAGTTCACTACAGAATGCAACTGAGACAGTGTAAGGAAATCACAGCACCTTGCAAAAAATACATATGAGGATAAAGGAATAAACATACAGACTCCACATGAAAGGCAGCCAAAACAGGAACCCACTCTGAGAAACAAAAAACATTAGGTAACAAGACTAAATGCTGCAAATCTGGGCCACCATGTAGCCGGGAAAAATATTTATTTAGTGATAGGATTTTCCATTGTCAAAAGCAAAAGAAACAAACCGAAATCATTAGATTTTCAGAGCAGAGCAGTCCTATTAATATAATGCACCAGTACTCTCCTGAAATAAAGTCGGTGTAACAGCACTTCACAATGCTTAGTACCATCTTGAAAACCAATCTACAAATGTTAAGAAACTCATTGACAGAGTTTTGGAGAAATGAAATTTATTTAGCTTGTCAAATTACATTTCTCTTAAATCATGAAGACAATCTTTAGCCAAGCTGCACTACCATACCAAAAAATGTTACAAAAACAGGGGTGTAGCCAGGAATTTACAAATTACACACACTGAACCAAAACTACACTCGAAGTAAATAATAAAGATTATATCAGTGTACTGAATTACGCTATGACAACCATACTGCACCCCCCCCCATAAAATGTATAGAACATGAGCTGGCAAAGCAGTACATTACTTCTTTGCCCACATCACAGAGACTGCCCTTTTGTTAAAGTGTTGTACTGCAACAAGTTTCTGTAGAACAGCTGGAAGGCTTCGCTTACAAGGCAGTCTGCGACAAGCCTCTATGCTACATCATGGCAGCCAGTCCCACAGATATCCACTAACACCAGTACTGGCATTCAACAGTAAGTGTCTGCACCACATCACAGCAGCCAGTCCCAGAGGTTCAACTATACAAGTGACAGCGTTCAGCACAATACCTGTGTGCTCCATCATGGCAACTAGTCCCACAAATCCACTCATACAAATAACAATATGAAGCATTAACAAGTCTCTTTGCCACAGTATAGAATGTGGTCCAAAAAGTAACATTAATGCCTGCACACAGGGCCAGTGCGTACAGTATTCTCTAACATTCCACCCATGACCACATTAACAACATTAATGCATCTAAGTCCACTACAATGAACACTTCTGAACTCAATGACTTTAAGAAAGACAAACATATTACAACTATATGATGAGCTCTGAAAATTCAGGTGCAAATTTTCAGACCCCACCATATAGTCTCAGCTGTCAGTTATGCCAATTAATTTATTCCAGTCTAAGAAATAGCATAACCAAGATGCCATAGTCACACACCAAAATATACTGGGAAGACTAAAAATAAAAACACATTGGTGGAATGCAACATTAATAAAAGAAAAATTAGTAAAAAGGCATATCAAGGCCTACAACAAATCAAACCTTACAACATTAAAGACTGTCAAAAAGCTCATCAATAATCTACCATTTAGCATAATGAGGATCATTGTGGAACAGAAATTAAAATTAGCATCCAAGGTCAAATAAGTAATTTTCTGAATGAATGCATAATGCTGTTATCTACTCTAACCCTAAAGATACTTGCTAACGTACTTGCAGATAAATTTGTGTTAATCTCCTACCAGAAACCAAAACTATAGCTAAACTGAGGCACTGTAGTGCGATCCTGGAGTTAGTATATATAGTTCGGGGGTGTAGCTCCCCACTTATTTTGAGTACATATTGTCTTCCAAAGAGAGTTAGTCATTGGTGTTGTAACTATGCATGTCTAATTTTTAAAATGTATTGTTTTGAAGTTTTTGGTAAAATACAATATAAAACAAATGAGATGGGGGGCTACTCCCCCCCACACACCCCCAATGTGGGGGGCTGTGTCTTCCACCCCCCCCCAACTATATATACTAACTGCAGGATTGCACTACAGTGGGGAAAAGGGCATGCACCTTTTACTTGCCTTACAGTACTTTACACAGTGCCGTATATACTAAGTTCAGTTCAGTGAAATGAATTTTCAGTAATTTGAGTTTTCAGCGATGTGGTCGGGGTGAAATGAAATTCAGTGAAATGAGATTCAACAAAACAAAGTAGACCCATATATATATATATATATATATATATATATATATATATATATACACATCCATACATACACACACACACACACACATATATATATATATATATGTATATAGATATAGGTACACGTGCACACGCACACACACACACACACACAAACATATATATATATATATATATATATATATATATATATATATATAGATAGATACACGCACACACACTTTCTGACATGCAGTCGCAAACACCCACTCACCTGTGTGACTCACACAAACTCATTTGTGCAGATACTCTTTTACCCAAGCACTCAAGCATGCATGCACACACATACACACACACACACACACACACACACACACAAACACACACACTCTGAAGTTGGGATTCTGGCACCCCTCTTGTAAAAAAAAAAAAAAATTATATGCAAGTAGCTCTTTAGATTGTGTATGCCTCCCAATGTCTCCAAGTACAAACAAGACACATTAATGAACCACTTGTATTCCAGTAATATGAAAGAATATCTTGGAAAGGTGCATTCATAAGTGACATGTTATGAGAGATGGAAGTCTTCTTCTCCTTGACATCCATAACTATGGCATTAGTAACTGAATATTTGAAAAAAAAGTTACTACACTTGATCTTAGCAAAGAGAAAAAAATGTAAAACTTATGTTTGATTTTCTTAGCATAAATATAGAACAGATGAGCAGCTAAATGAAACTACAAAGTGGAAACAATAACTTGTGTTAGGGCTGGGGGGGACTTTGTTTCTTTCATGTTGTTTACTATGTATGTAAATCAAGTCTGCTGTTACCTGTTTCTTGTTATGTATGGATAGCTCTTTACTGTTGGCATCATCTGTATTATGCATCATTTAGACATTTAAAAATGAAAAGACAGAACACTGGATTCAAAAACAATTAGCACGCTCCATTAAGCAAAACAGTAAGAGAAGTGGTGATGGGCAGGTTGAGGGAGGTTCAGAGACACACACAGCAGGACTGTGTTCATATGGGATACAGTACAGTCAACATCATACAGAACTAACCATACATTAACACAAATGAGCAGAATTGCAGTAATGAGACCAAATATAAATGCAAATGAGGGTAAACAACATGGCAGAGCCATCCAGAAATGTATAAATACTGCACAATAATCCATGGCGAGCAGTGTTATCCATGCACCTTCATTTTCTGGTTAACAGACAAACTGGCAATACTAACAGGCTATGAGTAAATTCTGTATTACCTGAACACATTAGTCATTCTCACAGCTAGTGTATACAACCATGTGCACTGTTTGCCCTTCATTCCATGACCTCTCAGTGTTGTCAGTCCTTGTGTATGCAGAGTACTGTTGAATCTCCAGCAAGTAGTTCACATACCCCTTCGGTGTCCCTGCCTGATAACATCCTGGTCACGCTTACCAAAGCTACTTTAGTTATTTTTCTATGTTTATTATACTCTCTAATTCCTTGTAAATTACTGCATTGTATGCTGTAGGAATATCTATAGTGGGGTCAGTACCATAACAGTGATGACTTTTATCACGCTAACATTGGCTTCATACTTTTGCTATTATGTTAATAAGGTGACTGTTCTCAACATTTTCTGAATCACAAATATGACCGAGTGCAAAATCAGCTCTACTATGAGCTACAGGTCCCACTCATGCTCTTTTATAAGCCTGGTAGTCAGTCAAAGTCTGCACGTGTTGGATTCCCTATTACACCACCCCTGCCCCAGGGCTGTTTTGTAAAACACAGCAAGAAACCATCTTATGGGGGTACAGTGCTACATGGAATCTTGGAGTAACACTGTACCACAACAGCAGCTGCCTACCAACAGGGTGGTACAACCACATTACTGTGTGTGAAGGCCATGCAAATTCCACCTCCTCGCACATCAATTGTGGTCAATGCACATTATTATTGAGCTACCTTGCACAGTCATTCTGCCTGTCGCACATCACATGGTTTCTGTGACATGCTTCAATAAGGCTCAGGTATCATTTCTACTTCTGGTTTCAGCCCGGCAAGGTGGCTTCCATAAGGGGTGAATGCAAAGACTTTTCTTCATCTACAGCATATGAGTCATCAGGATTGCCTGATGGAGAATCATATGAAGACCCCTAGTGCAAAGTGGATGCCTGGCACATCTGCCAAGTGGTGAGTGATAGCACAGATATCCACTCTGGTGAGTAGTGGCAGCTTCACTGCAATGACATTAAGAGGCACCCCCCCCCCTTAATCTTCTCTGCAATGAGAAGAAAAGGTGAGAGAAAGACAGTCTGACAGCTACAGAATGTATGACTAAATATTTTTGTCTTAGTACAATAGATCTTACTGTACACAGCTATACGCTGTTTTTTTCCATGGTTATGCTGTGCCCATTTCTTTTTTTGCATGTGTGTGTTTTTTCAGCTCAGGAAGAAATAGAAGAAAACAGGAATGTACCTCCTAGAGAAGGTAGGTAAGACCTTCCAGGTATTAGAGTAAGTCTACTGTATTGCTGACAGACCAGCCATATCTCTGCTTCTCTTGCTTAGCATATCAGTGCCCAGTGTTGCACTGAATACAAACCTGTCTTTTAGTCAGCTCAGCTGAAGTTGCTTGACAGTTTGGCTGCATGTAAGGTGCCCTGAAACTTTGGAAGCTGGCTGGCTGTTATATCCTTGGCAGGATATAACCCACATAGCTACAGCTAATGCAGCAGTGATCAATATGAAGAACATCTAAATGTCTCCAATGTACATTTTTTTCTGATTTCAAGGGCTCATGACTTGCTTATGAGAAAAGCCATTTCCCTGGTTCATGTTCTATCCTCAACTGGTTGCAAAAACAAAATTAAATAAATTATCTACTACTGCAGAAAAAACACAGACCATCAATGTTGGTCTTTTCTGGGAAACGACACGTGTCTCTATTCAGGTTTCAGCAAGGTAGAACTATGCCAGTACCAATGAAGAAATAAAAGATGAATATAGTAAGGTTCTTGCAATGCTCTCAGAGAAAGAGAAAGTCCCACATGGAGAATCAGAACCTGAGCTCTCCTCTGATTTAGAATCAGAAATCTGAAGACAAAACCCTGAATCCATCCCTGTATCTTCCTCTTCTGATTCAGAATAATGAATTTCTTAAGGAAAAGAGGCATTTCTCTTTCATTTACCAAAAATTACTTTGCAAGAAGGATCTATATCTTGAATTAAACCCTGAGCCAGTCCCAGAAAACTACTCCTATCCAAAGAATTTGAGGAGTAGATACATGCTTGGTTACCTATTTGTTTTTGACAGAAAATTTAGGCCAATCATGTTACTAATGGCAACTGCCGCTTCCCCAGGGATGGGCACAGCATTCTGGCACAACAGGGAAAGCTTCCCTGTTTCCTCTTACAGGACAAACAAGAGTGACTCTCTCCTGACTACAGAGGGGACTCCAACAGCTGCAGAGGATGTGGATAACCCTCAGTCCACACTGGCTATAGGTACTAAACCAGAGGGATGCAGAGTAAAAGATGAATGGTCTGAAATACAACAAATGACCACATCAGTGTCACCTACTTGTGACTGAGGCAAATTACTAGCCTGCTGTGGTGGCAAAGGCTGTCTGCTTAACTTTTTCTTTTTGTGGAAGAAGGACCAACTGTGTAACTGACAATCTTTTCCATGATCAAGCTGAAAATGGTGCCTCTTTCCCAAGGAAGCCAAGCAGCACAGGCTGGTAGAACTACCATTCAAAAAAAGTTTTTTTATTTGACAGTAAAAAAGCACTTTCAACCACTACAGCAGCTGGAAATATAAACACAATTTCTCTACAGAAAATATGTTTTAATTTAGTTTAGACTACTTTTAAAAATGACAGAAAAAAACATGTGTTCTGTTTAAAAGCATGTTATAGTCTCAAGGCAGTCCCTTAAAACACAACACTCTTAGCTTTAAAATAACTTTCCTGAAAAGGAAAGTAATAAAACCTCAGTAAATATAAGAAAATGGAATGGTTTTCCCAAAGGGAACTTGTCTGCCTAGCAAAGGAAAGCAGAAGTCGACTGTCGATCCTCGAAAGCCTCAAAGGAGCATACTCTTTGGCAGCAGAAAAGCTCTGAAGGGCTTCCTGCCCAAACTTCTCATTTAGTTAGCTCAATGTGAGCTACTTGAGAGTTTGGGTGCATGGAAGGTGCCCTGAAGCTTAGAAAGCTAGCCAACTGTTATAGCCTTGGCAGGATATAACTCATACAGCTAAGCAACTGCAGCAGTGAACAATATGAAGATTATCATCTTTTTCCCCAAACTCTTTCTCACTATCTGGATGTTTAAAAGTTGTAGTAATACCTTTAAAAGATTAGACTGGAAGGAGTCTAATCAATAAAGTGTTTATCTCATCAATAAAGCTGAATTCCAGAAGACTAACAGAATGAGTCATAATTTGATAAAAGCTATGCTTATATGTATAGACAATGAGAGGATTCACAAGCTATACACTCCAGCATCTATTTTCACAGCTCTGAGTAAATAGTATATACTGTCAAAAATAACCGACACAAGTATCCAAAATTTATTAGCGAAAAAGATCTAGCCAAATGAATCAAACATATGCTACAAAGGCTAAACATAACAGACTCCTTAGAATAAGGTCTAAAGAAGGAAACAAACAGCTGCTTTAACAATTCACACCTACCATAAGGCTAAAACTTTTAGTTATGTACTTACCATAACTTTAGATGTATGGGATCCATCTCGTCTACATTCTCTACAGATGGGTTCGGAGCCGATCCTCGGCTCCGACTCGGCCGCTATACAATAGAACGCAGTCTCTTATTGGCTGAGTTACCTCATATCCCAGGATGCACCACTACTGCTTCCCCAGATCTTGTTTGTCCACACACATGCTCACAGAAACAGACTATTGTTATAACATTCTCAGGTCTTTCAAGAGAGGAAAGTTGTTCAATTTCGGATCGTCCGGTCTCTCCTGGTCTACGAGGCAGGGGGAAGGAGGGTGGGTTATTAGGAATGTAGGCGAGATGGATCCCATACATCTAAAGTTATGGTAAGTACATAACTAAAAGATGTAATGTGATCCTATCTCGCCTACATTCTCTACAGATGGGACAGCGTCCCTAGCACCTAATTCCTGGGTGGCTCACTGGAAAACACTCCTGAGAACCGTGGAACCGAAGGAAGCTCGACCCCTAGATGCCATATCCAATTTGTAGTGAGAAATAAAGGTGTGTGAAGAAGACCACGTAGCAGCCGCACAAATGTCACTAATAGAGAGTTTGGAATGAAAGGCTGCCGAAGTGGCCACAGCCCTAGTAGAATGAGCTTTCACTGGAACTATAAGCTCCTTATTTGAAATGAGATAAATATGATTGATGCAGTCCCTGATCCACTTGGCAATAGTGACTTTTGTGACGGCTTTGCCTAATCTATTATCCGAAAAGGACACAAACAGTTGATCTGATTTTCGTGCTTGGTGTGTCCTATCCAAACAGAAACGTAATTGTCTGTGTATGTCCAAGCTGTGAAAGGTATATTCAGCTCTGTTCGAATACTTAGGGAAGAAGACCGGTAGTTCCAGTGATTGTTGTAAACAAAAGTTAGAACAAACCTTTGGTATAAAAGATGGGTTTGGTCTAAGAGATACTCTATCCTTGTGAAATACCAGGTATGGTGGTTTGACACATAGGGCTTGAAGTTCTGAAACTCGCCTGGCTGATGTAATAGCAACTAGAAGAGCAGTCTTCCAAGAAAGAAATTTTAGATCACAGGTTGCTGCCGGCTCAAAGGGAGATGAGGTTAATGCACCTAACACCACGTTAAGGTCCCACGGAGGTGCAGGTTGAGATATAGGGGGTCGTAGAAGCCAAGCTCCTTTAATAAAGGCTTTGCACAACTTGTTGCTCATTAAAGGTGGTTCTACGCTCTCATGAAAATTGGAAATAGCCGCCAATTGCACTTTGATGGTAGACACTGAGCAACCTTGGTTGAATAGGGAAGCTAAAAACTTCAGTACCTCTGACACCGAGGCTGTCATAGGGTCTAATCCTCGGAGTTGGGCCCAAATAGCAAACCTCTTCCATTTATTGCTATATATCTTTTTAGTAGAAGTCTTGTGGGCCGAAGACAAAATATGCATGACTTCAGGGGCGAAAGAATGGCTCCTAACTATGGTTGGAAGAGGAGTAGCCAAGCTGCTAACTTCAATGAATGGAGGGACTGATGGAGCTGTCCTGACTGATGCGTCAAAAGGTCCGGAACTTGGTCCAGGAACCAGGGACCCTTCCAATGCATATTTGTGAAGAAAGGGGAACCAGACTTGATGAGGCCAGTATGGGGCGATTAGTATCATTTTGCTTCCCAAGCGAATTGCCTTCTGAATCACCTTGGGGAGAAGGAGAACCGGTGGAAAGGCGTATAGCAGACCAGGGGGCCAAACGTGGACTAGAGCATCCTTGGGGATCTCCCCCGGAACTGGGGTGAGAGTGAAGAAGTGCTGGCATTTCGCGTTGAGGGGACTTGCGAAGAGATCGCAACAAGGAACTCCCCATCTCGTGAAAATCTGCGCTACCACTCTGTCATTCAAGGACCACTCGTGAGGGGAGAGAATAGTTCTGCTCAGTCTGTCGGCTATCACGTTGGATTTCCCCGGAATGTGAGTTGCCACTAGGAAACGCTTGGTAGCAATCGCCCAATCCCATACCTTCATGGCTTCTCTGCAAAGGGGGTAGGACCTGGTCCCTCCTTGCTTGCTTAAGTACAAGACTACCGACATGTTGTCGGACTGAATGGCAATCGTACCCTGGGGGAGGTGATCGTGCAGTGCTTGCAACGCTAAAAGCACCACCCTCATCTCCAGGATATTGATGTGGAGAAGACTCTCGTCGGAGTGCCACGTGCCTTGGACCGACCTGTCCAGATAATGTCCCCCCCACCCTGTCTGGGAGGCGTCCGTAGTCAACGTGGCAGAGGGGAGTGGGGGAACAAAGGGTCGCCCTAGATTCAGGTTGGAGGAAAGAAGCCACCAACGAAGATCCTGTTTGCACGTCTCTGTGATCAATATGTGGTGACTGAGGGGAAGGTCTTGATAAGACCACTGGACTGAAAGGAGCCACTGGACTATCCTCACATGCAACCTTGCCAAGGGGACCAGAAGAATGGTGGCTGCCATGGAGCCCAACAGCTGCAGGACCATCCTCGCTGGAGCATGACGTCTGAGGAGCAATGCCTGAACCTGAAACTGGAGTGCTGCTATCCTTTCCGCAGGGAGATAGACTCGCATCTGCCTTGAGTCTATTTCTGCACCAATAAACAGAATATGCTGAGATGGCAGCAATACAGATTTTGACCAATTGAAGGTGATTCCTAAGGAGTTGCCTAGTGTTATAGTGGCTGCTAGATTTTCCAAGAGTAGATGCCTGGAGGTGGCAGTTAGGAGCCAGTCGTCTAGGTATGGAAACACCTGGAATCCTAGACTTCTCAGGTGAGCAGTCACCACCGCCAAACATTTGGTGAACACCCTGGGGGCTGTGGTGAGACCAAAGGGCAGTGCTCGGAACTGGAAATGACTGTCTCCTAGGCTGAAGCGTAAGTGTCTCCTCGACGCCTGATCTATCAGAATGTGATAGTAGGCGTCTTTGAGATCCATGGAGCACATCCAAACACCTTTCTCCAAAAGCGGAAGAATGGATTGCAAAGTGACCATCCGGAATTTGGACTTTTTCACAAATCGGTTTAATTTGCTGAGATCCAAAATGGGTCTCAAGTCCCCAGTCTTTTTGGTACCAAAAAGAATCTTGAGTAAGTCCCTGATCCGGCCTGGTCTGCGGGGACAGGTTGGATGACCCCTTTTTGAAGCAGCTTTGATATTTCGCTGGCTGCATGATCCCGTTGACTGGGTGGCGGGTCCAGGATTCTTTGGACTGGTGGGGGGGGTTGAGAAAAGGGAATGGTGTAACCTCCGGCGATGATTCGAAGCACCCATTGGTCCTGAGTGATATTTTCCCAGGCCTTTAGGTGTCTCGAAAAACGACCCCCGATTGGCTCCGGAGCTGCACAGTCGGGTACTCCTTCAGGGATGGTGGAAGGAGGAGGAGCCACGAAAGGACTCGCGGTCTCCAGTGTTGCGGGGGCCTCCGCCGCCTCGGGGACGGCGTCTCCCTGAAAAATTTCCCTCTCCTCTGCCTCTAGAAGGGGAATCGCTCTGCTGTGACGAGTAAGGCTTTTGAGACTTACGGAACCACATTTTCCCCCCTCTTCGAGCCTTGGGGTAAGGTCTGAAGGGAGTGGAAAACCGGGCCCCTACGGCAGTTAAAGTCTTACCCTCCTGTTCGCAGTGAGTCAATGTGTCCTTTACCTTGGGTCCAAACAATGAGGACCCATCAAAGGGGGCGTCGGCAAAGGAAGACTTAAAGGCCTCCGCAAAGTGACACAGGCGTAGCCAGGCTTGTCTCCGTAGAGCAACACCTGTTCCAGCTGCTCTGCTCGCTCCTTCGGCTGCATAACAAATGAGCCTCATGGACGAGTTGGATAATGAGGACAGGGTAGCCAACTGTGAGTTAACCGTCTGGGCCAACTGCTCAGGTAAGTTACCAGAGAGGGTATCCGAAAGCTCCTTGACCAGATCCCTCTGCAGTCTGGTGAAATGTGTCAAGTAGTTCAGAGACCTTAATGTAAAGGCCGCTGAAGAAAGGGTACGCTTGCCGTACCGATCCATGCTCCTAGACTCTTTATTAGGAGGATGGACGGACGTTGAAGCCTCTGCCACATCTTGCTGGGTGGCAGAATGCCACCACCATGGCATCTACAGCCACGCCTTTCGAGAGAAAGTCCTTATCCGGGGGAGCCGAAAGAAATTTATTGGGGCGAGCTGGCACCGGTTCAACAGAATCCGGGTGTTCCCACGCCCTTTGAGAGATCAAATCCAGAAGCTCATCGAAGGGCGGAGACACCCAGGAGGCGGAGGGCTGAGCCCCGAAGGCCTTGAGGAAAACCGACTCCTCAGCAGAAGGGGGTTTGGACTGCCAGTCGCCTCGTTGCTTAAGGATCTCCAAGATGTCCGCAAAGGAGACATCATCCGAGGACGACTTGGGGGACCCCTCCGCATCATCGAGGTCGGTATCCGAGGTGAGAGACTCATCAGGGGAGTCAACGTGTTTCCTCTTACACTGTTTCTTCCTCGGAGGTTCCTCCGAAAGCGTTTCGGAGGGACCTCCAGGAAGAAGGGAACCCCCAATGGGGGTAACCTCAGGCCCAGGGGCTCCGTTGTCGTGAGACAGGGGGATTGCAAAGGCGCCAGTCTCCATGCCAAGGGAAGGTGGTGGTGAGATGGTAGAAGTGGCCACAGAGGATTTGGCCAAGGCACTCCTCATGGCCTCGAAGGCGGGACCCCCAGAGTCCTGGGATGGTTCAACCCCCGAGGCCACAACAGCAGTCGGAACCCCCGCAGCCGACGCACCGAAAGGGAGGCTCGGAACCGAAAGGATCGGTCCTGAAGCGTCCCCCCCGGGGCCGACAGAGGAGGTCCGCGTACCGAACCCCGACCCAAAGGACGGGGTTGGAGTTAGGGTCGGAACCGACCCGATAACCTCCACCGGCTTCACCAACACCGACTCCAACAGTGCCGAGGCTGTTGGAGGAGGAATCGAGATAACAGGATGGGAGATCGGCTCCGGAGCCGACTGGGCTGGAGCCGAGATCAACTTTGCAAACACTGGAGACTGAAAAAGCCTTTGAAGCACCCTGTCTAAATCCGAATCGGACATCCTCGACGACCGAGAAGAGACCGACCGGGTCCGAGTCGACTTCTCCGCCGGCTCCGAAAGACTGGGGGACCGGCTCCGTATAGGTTCGAGAAGTATCGGCGCCGAGGGAGATTCCACTACCACTGCAATTTCCCTCGGAGCCGATGTGGACTTCGGCACCGAAGGGGAGAGTCTGAGCGGGCAACCCCTATCGGCTCCGAAGGCAGTGGAGCCGATGGAGATGACTCGCCTCTCGACGCCCGAGCTCTCAACTCCGAAGCCAGAGGAGTCGAAGCTGGAGACATCGAGGCAGACCGTTCCGACCTCGGCTCCGAAGTCCGTGGAGCCGACGGAGAAGCCTGCCGTGACTTTTTTGCTGCCGGATCCGACGGGCTGGTCGGAGCCGAAGACTTTTTCTTCCTCGAAGGTGAAGAAGAAGAAGATAGGGCTTCCTCAAAGGAAGGGGTAATAAGCCCTTTCAAAATCAACTTATTTTTCCTCTCTTGGAGGACGTGAGAGGAAAAGGCGTGGCAAACGCTACAGGATTCTTGGAGATGCTTCGGGCCCAAACAGTAAACACATAAAGAATGGTCGTCCGTAATGGGACATTTTATAGCTACATTTAGAAAATTTTTAAAATCCTGATGGTCTATGTTCCTTCGACGTGGCTATATTAACAATACACACACTGCCAAAACAAAATTCACACAAGACAGCCTAGACTCTAACTAAAATGCCTAGGATAGGGCTAGGCCCCTCTAACTTAAACGGGACCGTTTAATTACCACAAAACAAACACAATTTTACCACAAGAATATATCAATACACAATCACACAACAATAAGTAGCTGTTAAAACAGCTTTTGGGTAAGTTTTGACAAAAAATTAGACAGAAACATTTCTGACTAAGAGATACTTAGCTCAGCCAAGTCCGAGACCACGTCTATGCTTTGAGAAGCGGCAAACGAGATCTGGGGAAGCAGTAGTGGTGCATCCTGGGATATGAGGTAACTCAGCCAATAAGAGACTGCGTTCTATTGTATAGCGGCCGAGTCGGAGCAGAGGATCGGCTCTGAACCCATCTGTAGAGAATGTAGGCGAGATAGGATCACATTACATCAGTTGTTACAACAGCTAAAGAAACTAATGGCACGCTAAAGCTACCCTAACTTCTACACATTTCTGATTGAGAAGGGAGAATGCTGTACTAGTCTGGCAAGAAAGTATACAGTTCAAGTACCTTAGCTATTAAGGGCAACAATTATCTAGCACATATGTTATCGTATCAACATTTAGTCCTGGCACAGATTCAGCCAAGTCCAAACATAGTACGTTCATTCTGAAGGGAATGATACATATTTCATTTAACAAAATGTTGAAATTATAGGCCTCCATGCTCTAAAGTATTCTAACTCAGATGATTCAATGTCTTGAGAAGCAATGACAGCAGTCGTCATCAGAAGACAAACTGAGGTAAGCTCAGATAATCTACAAAGGTCATGAAAGCCCATGTTTTAAATAACGTTGTCATAGGCATACTATAATCTCATTAAGGCATTAAATAAAAAGTGATTTTTTTTCAAAATCTTAATGGCTCATATGCTTTATGATAACATGCTGTTCAATATATTGTAAATTTTGTATACACAATGCCTATGGTTTTGTTTGTTGTATTGAGAGGCCTTCATCATTGGTTATGGCTTTTGTGATTGGATCCTGCCCCCCCCCTTTTTTTTTTTTACTTTTTAACAACATGCAGAGTAGAATATTTTTAATGCAGCCTAATGCTAGTTATCAAATGCTGTATTTCTTTTGTTGTTGTTGCTTTTTTGTAATTTGATTCTTGTTTTTATGCTTTAAAAATTAAATATAATTAGCAAAACCTTGACTGTAATTCCCCACTTGAAAATTGAACTAGAGTGGGTTATTCTGGGGCCCTGGTAAGAATATTTACAATACTATACTGGAACATATTCTTCTACCAAAAACAAGATAAGCTGAAGTTTCATCAGGTGCAGTAATATTCCAAAGGATAACTCCTTGTAGGGACACCGTTGTCACTAACTCAGGTTAATTTGACGAGTATCTAGAATGCTTGGGCTTGCAAGAATCACTTGGGAAAACTGACAATGAAGAATTATACTTTCAGGTTTTAGTTGGTTCCTTGCAGTGGTCTTCTAGTAGGTAGCATCTAAGAATGAAGGTCAATATTAAGCTAGCTTTCATCAGTTCATTGTTAACACAAGTTATATAAGCAGAGTGGAAAGAGTCAGCATTGGGTGATGATAATGCAAAGTGCACTGCTTTACTGATGAATGACCACTGTTATAGAAGAGGCAGTGGGATGAAAGGTGACATATAAGAAGACTCATGATCGATTTGCTGACCTTAATTAACCCCATTATGGAAAACTGCAGTGTGGTGTAATCTATGAGCTGTGCATAAAATTAAGTGGCAAGGTATGCAATAAGATCCACTGAATCTTGAGTCTCTGATAGCTTCCGAGCTAGTTAAAGACCAAATGTTTGCAGGCTGTGGGAAAAGACTCTGAATAAGGAGCCATAAATGCAGAGATGACACTTAACTTACAACTATACTGGCTGCCAAAAGGTTCTGAAGAAACTTTACAATGTAATACAGTGACCAAGAGTCAGGAAAATAAATATATGCCTTGACTGTAAGCTATGGCTTAGTGTTGACCATTGTAAAACACTAAGCATACAGAAGTGGACAGAGAAATGGCAGAAGTAAATGTAGCTTGCTCACTACTCTGATATCATAGAGATGATGGCAGTTAGTGACGGTAAACTCAAAACATAATCTAACACATATCTGGCCTTCTACAGTTATCTAAGTTGACAAACAACAACAGCTACAAAAAAGATAAACTTGTAAATCTTTTATGCAGGAGAAATCCCAGAAGTGAGAAATGACAATAATAGAGACATCATCTGCTTAGATGTTCAGAATTACGAAGTACGAGTGTCAAATGAACTTCTTCAGTGCTCCACTTTTTTCTAGCCCTTATGTTTTTAATGGAAAGAAATGAAAGCTCTGGAAAAGTAACATAATGAATCAGGGAACACATTGTCTTTCTCCATTTTCTTTATCATTTTAAAAGATAGTGGCAAATAGGGGAACATGGATGGATTCATCAACGTTTCTCCATTCACAGACAGAAAACTGAAAGGACAACTCACAAAGATTTTTTTACATGAGGAGATGCATCCCCTACACTGTCCTAATTAATACAATTACTTCCAAACCAAATCTTGATGTAACATTACCTACTGAAAAAGCTGTTCACTCATTTCCAGGTCCAAAGTCAATGGATTTCAATTAAACCAACCTCAACTAATCAAATGTATACCAGTGAAGAGGCTTAAACAACTGACGCTTAGCTGCTTAATAAAATGTCCAGCTACTATGGCAGGTAAATATTATACTGTGGATTTAAACACACAAGGCACTTGTATCTTAGTGTTTTCTTTTCTCTCATACTCAAATTTGTTGGTCAACTGTTATAACAATTCTTGCACCAGTATAACAATAAGACAGAATAACAGACTGTTCATTTCTACTGATTTATGTGTGCGCTACTTCATGTCATGATGGGGTAGTCTTCAGCTAATGCTGGCTCAAAGAAGTTTGGTGAGTTAGCCCTAATGCTGCTCAATGCAATTTTAACTGTTGCCATTTCCAGGAGTACTCCTGCCCATTTACTTCAGGCAGCAATGCAGGTATAGCTACATCAGCAGAATACTTTAGTCACAAAAATAATTCAAACTAAGATTAGCATTGGACTAAATGTGCCAATTACTGTAGCTTGTATCTTCATCACACCAGTAACCTATGCTGAATACTTTTTTAGATTTTATTGGGATTTCTTTCTGCACCAAGTTTTCAAAGAGAAGCTCATTCCTACTCGCATGGGAAAATCTCCTCCAAAACACCAACAGGTCTTTTGGGTCACAAAATGCAATTACATGCCTAAAAAACAATATTGTGACACAAAGATGCCAAAATGAACACAGACTGAGAAACATTTTCTTCGATTACTTACTTGAGGGATGTAGTTTCTTCTCTCTTGACAAACAGCATGGAACCAAGCCAAACAAAAAAGAGAGTGAGATCGTGGCAATAAGCCATTCTTATTAATTTGCTCTGGGGACCAGGATTCATAAGTCCTCATCAAATTCTTCTTAAGACCAGGGGGAGCCTAGAAAATAGAGATTTGATAACCAGCAATACATTCTTTATTAGTATAAACAGCTCATAACAATTTACAATCAAATATTTTTCTTTGATTTTTTTTTTTAAGTTTACTACTACCAGATACCAGGTGACAGGGTAACCGCCACAGGTCCCTATCAGTTAATTGAAAAATCAGTTCATCGAACATCTTCAGTGCAATTACATCTAACAGGCCGATCGTCGAACTGTTCATAATGAGATCGCAGTACTGTGAGGCTCGAGAAGTTTGCCCTTTCCCCACTGTAGTGTGATCTCAGAGTTGGTATATATGATTACTGGGGGGGGGGATTTGATGAACAACATTTTCAATGAAATGCCACTCACGAAGTGACGAGCTGATCAAGTGATATAGACTCAACCTCAACACATCTACGAGATACAGCAAAGAAAATGTCCTCTGCTTTTACATGCACAAAAGACCTATTGAGAGTATGTTTGTGCTTTTTATACATCATGGATGGGGTGCATGGCAGGATACACCCAATTACTAAGAAGTTGTATTGGAAGACTTCAATGCTAACCTGGTGAGTAAGTAATCAAATAAGAGGAAGGGAGTACACTACAACTGTGAAACTTAACGCTTTTGTTCTCTTTATTGCATAAATCAAAAGAACTTCATCAGAAATAAAACATAACTTCCCAAGTTAAATTTAAAAAGACTGCTCACAGGTCACATGATTTTAAACAAATGAAAAAGCATGATTAACTAATAAATATTAACATTAAAAATGAATAACTAATCTGTTCACAAAAACATTAATAATCTTTATGAATCCTTTCTCAGTACACATCTGTTATTAAAAATTCAATGTAAACAAAAAAAATAATACAAATTCTCATTAAATGCAAAGGAGATCTACAGCCTCAGTGCTGAAAGAAAGCATTTTAAATGTGTATGTTCAGTTAGTCCTGGTTTGGTGTCAGATTGCAAATGTAGTTGCCACTCTGCTTCACAACATTCCAACAAAACATTATAACTACCAACCAAATTGTTTAAATCTATTTTGTTAAGTACAAAAAAACTAAACTTTCTAAAATCTTTACAAATAATGGAATGCTTAGCCAAAGTGTTATTCAGGTCTCTTTTATGGATGGCCAATGTGTGCTCATATACTCTTGTTTAAATTTCGTAAAGTTTTCCCAATATAATACCCAGGACAAGAATTGCAACGAGCAATGTATACAACCCCTTTAGACTCACAGCTGAATCTTTCTTTAGCTACCATGGTTTTAGAATGGCATCAATATAAATACTGGAGCAATTTGCTATAAAGCGACAATACTTACAACTAATACATTTAAACATACCCACACCATACTCATTTGGTTTGTCAAAAGTTTTAGGTCTTTGAACTAAAGACATTAATAATAATTAATAATAATTAACATTAATAGACGTTTTGAAAGTAAAGGCTGGACTGTCACCCAACATTTCAGCCATTTCTCTATTGCCCATAATAATTTTCCAGTTGTAATAATTGTGTGCTTAATAATGCCCATATCAGTAGTGTTGGGTAAAGGAAAGGAACTTTTGAACTCAGCACAAATGTTGTTGGTATCTCTGTCGATCTTACTGTTTAAACTCTGTGGGCTAAGACTAATGGTTCTTAAAATGGGCAATGCTTTACTGTGTCTAAGTACAAACACCTCTTACATAATCTCAGACAATAATTTCAAAGGGTACCCTCTATCCAAAAATAGCTGTTTCAAGTAGTCTACATCAGACACAAAAACAATATCCTTGCTGGTTAGTCTACTGATGAATAATAACCTGGTGAATAATGGATATACTTAAGTAGGGTGTGAAAAGGATAATAGGTTTCCTAATCTATACCGAGCGCTGAATTGTTCCTGAACTTTCAAGTTAGCTGTGGCTTGCCAATAACAAAACACTGTTCTACTATAACAATGTCCATAAATGTACTGGGTACCAAAAAACTTCAGTCTAATGCTTAGTGACCAACTCTGGAGTCACATAATCAGACCTAATGATATATGTTCTGGACAATGAGCAATCAGAAGAACTGCTGAGTAGTCAAGTGGTCACTAGTCAGTGATGACATGTGTCAGGTGGCCAGGAAGGAGGACAGACAGATCCAAGAAATCTAAAAGTGTGGTCATAACTTCTTGAAAATGCCTTTGTGCAAAATGAGTTCAACCTAACCCTCTGGAACAGCAACCACTGGATACCTGGAAAAGCAAGGGTTCTGAAGTCTAAAACGATCTTATTCAAAACCTTAAAAGCTGAGGAAAACGAGGAACAGAGCTGCAGCTGAAAAATGGTTAGTACTTGTCAAAGGAGCCACCCTAGGATGCAATGGTGGTGAGGACACCATCAAGTTGAAGAAACAGGCGTTCTATGAAATTACTGCCAAGGGCACTTCCCATTTTGGCCTACAAGTGCGATGAGGCCAGGAAGGCAGAAGCCATGGTACTTATTGAAACAAAGACCCAGGAATTGCTTGGCAAGGCCACACAGAATGTCTTCTGGATGGTCTCAAAGAGGTTCTGGCAAGCAGACTTCCAAGATGGCTGTATATTGATCAACAGTTTAATTTCAGCTCTTCCAGTGTGAAAAAAAGAAACTGAGAAATAACAGCCAGTGATATTGAAAGTTTGAGTGATATTCAGTTACTGGCTAGTAAGTACATTGACTGGATGCTAGCAAAGAAGAAATGCAGAGAACCTGAAAGAAAATCAACCAGAAAAGGTGAAGAGAAACTTTGTGAAGAATTCTAGAGCTATTCAGCAAGAAGCAGTTCAATCTTCAGCTATGGTACAAGAGATGGCTTCCAGTAATTTGCAGGAAAAAAGAAATCAAATGTACTCAAAAGTTATTAAAATAAGGAAACAATGAAGGAGTACATCAACTCAAATAACAGAAGGCTGGAAAAAAATAGAAGAAGCTTTAACTAGCTATTCAAATGAACTGATAAAACTGCAAAAATCAGAGTCTGAAATGAAGAAAAGGTTGGCTGAGTATGAAACTTGTCAAGAGCTGTTTCAAAACATGGTAGAGCTGGAAGACTAAACACACAGAGAAAGTCTGAGATTTTCTGCTGTGCCAGAGAACCTGGAAGAAATAGACTGCATTATGAAAGCACAAATAAGAACATGGACTGGTATTCCACAGCAAGATTTGCTAACTAAAAGGGCACATAAAGTGTATACTCCAACCTTGGCCATGAGAAAGCAGCCAAGACCTGTATAAGCAAAGATGTAATCCTATCCTGATAAAACTGCAAAAGAAAAAAAAGTATTAAAAATTGGAGGCAGCGGAAGTTTTGTGGAAAATGATTATTTACCATATACCAGTCAGAAGAGAATCAAATTTATTCCATCAATCAGGGAATCTCAACAGGCAGGTGTGAAATTCAAGCTGCTCTTTCCAGCTGTCTTCTTAATATTTTTTCCTGGAGGATCAGAGACATTTTTGGGTGCAGAACAAGGTAAGGTGAAATAAAAAAAAAGTTTATTCAAAAAAAAAAAGTCAGCCAGCGAACAGAGGGGGGACTCTGTTTCTTATTCTTCTCATCGACAGACTGACAGTGCAACTTTGTCCAATGTTCCAAAGGGAAATGCTTGAGAGAGACAGAAAAAAGTACAAGAGTTGACTACAAGAATCAAGAATACACTGGAGTTGAATCAGAGTCTGATGTTGGAAGATGGCGACCGACAAGAAGATGATCAGCAACACTGAAATTAGTGAATAAATTAGGACACTATGCAACATCAATCACATCTATGAAATACGGCTTTGCTAGAAAAGATTGGGCTTTTGCTGACCTTGTTATACTTGGGGGTGAACTGTAAAGCAATAACTCTGCTTTATATCATTAATATTTAAAAGGATACTAAAAGGGAAAAAGTAAATAAGTAAAAAAAAAAAAACTTTTGTTCTTATTAGCATTTGTATACAACATTTCATAGTATAAACTTCATGTTATGTACAGTAAAGCACATTTGGGGATTGTTTAGTCACAGGTATTGTAAATGTGGGGAGAGTCTTTTCAGTGACTTTTGTATGTGTTAAAGATATTAAAGTAAATAAGTACTTTTTAGTTGCAAGACATATAGACTTTACAGTATAACAAGACAAGAAAGGCCAAGCAAAAGCAGGTTTAAAGTTAATACACAGTGATCTTGGGCTGCTGGGATGGAGACAGGGTGTAAAAGTGCAATGTTTATACATATATGTAGAATTAAGATATTTTTTCTCACTTGGGCATTCATTCCTTATGGCTAACCATGTGGTTATTCCTGTTCTAGTAATGCCCAGAAAACTATTTATACCCTGCTAGGGTAATGCAGATTCTCATTTCTGCCCAGAGGTAAAACACTAGAAAAATACACAAATACAAATGCACAAGTTTCTCTGTACTGGACACTCCTAAGGGTTTGGATGCATTCCCAGTTCCATTAATGACAATTTTAGACTATCTTTTGCATGTCTTTGATAATGGGGTAAGCTGTGCTTCCATTAAAGTACACCTACCTACTGTATCTGACTTTCATCAGAGTTCTAACTTATTGTCGCTGACATTATTGAAAGTGCCTTTCTTACCGGTTCATAGGTGTTTACTAGACTAACAACCACAAGGGCCTTTTTAAGCCTAGCCATGCATCCCAAATCTCTGACAGGAGCTTGGGAGATGAAACATTTACATTTGGCCCCCTGTACGGGTCATTTATTTGGCCACCTGTAAAGGATTCTTTTCCCATTGGGACTTGCATTTTATTTTGGAGTAGCTGTTTCTTCCTTCTTTTTAATGTTTACTGTATTACCACTTAATACACAAGCAAACGTACATTTGTTTACATAAACGAAAACAGTATGTTAACATTTTCACAGGTACAAACATTAAACATCACATATTCTTTTATACAATTATCATCAATCCAGCATTAATTGTTCAAATTCTGCCTTCCTTTAAACCACACTCCTCCTCCAAAACATTATCTTGTATGCACTGTTCCCAAAATTTCCATTTGTTTCTACATAATTTGTTCCTATCCTTTTCTAAAGATGCATCTTCCATTTCTTTTGTCACTTTTACAACATTCAATACTTCAAGTGTAGTTGGTTTAGATTTTCATTTCTAGTAATTGCTTTTTTGGCAGCCACAAGGATTAAACTTAACAAGGCTTTACTATGTGTAGGCAGTTCAGATTCTGTGTCTCAGTTCAAAAAATAATTTCCCTAGTTTTCTCACCCAATATTTCTGAACAAGTACTGGGAATTTTTTAAATCTGCCAACTATTTACACTGCCAAAACACGTGTTCCCAGTTATGTCTCTCTTCCCCATCGCACCTTCGACATTTGCCATCTACCTGAGGTTACAATCTGCCAACTATTTACACTGCCAAAACATATGTTCCCAGTTATGTCTCTCTTCCCCATTGCACCTTCGACACTTGCCATCTACCTGAGGTTAAATTATTTGGAGTCTGCTTAGTGGTTCTTCCTCCTTTTTAACTAGCAGCTGTGGTAGAATTAAAAAAAATGTTTTCTGAAAACTCTTCTTTTTTTCTGGTGACCATCATCTGTGCAAGAAAAGTGTCTGAATTGTGTTGGTGGTGTTTGTTTTCATTTGTATAAATGTATGCTTGCTTATGTCATAAGTGACAGTTTAACAAATCTGTTTGTTGTTTAAATAAGGGTCAGGAATTGAATAATTTATGTAATGTTGCTTAGGTTATATGATATATAGCAACATATGTGAAGTATAATGCTTGTAAATGTTATTTTAATAAAGTTTGATTACTTTTGTATAAATGCAAATTTACCTAAGTCACAAGTGATAATTCAATAAAGGTGTGTTAAATAAAAACATTAGGGACCATTAATTACTGCACAGAAACAGTAAAAATTGATATGATAAGTGAGGGTGCATCACGAGTCATAGAGTATATATGCATGCACACTGCTTTGTCTGGCTGAGTGAACTGAGTGAGATGCTTAATCTTGATTAATTTAAAATACATCACAGAGTCCAGACCTAAATCCAATAGAAAATGTGTGGGGTGACCTGAAGAGGACTGTGCACAAGAGATGCCTTCGCAAGCTGACAGATTTGGAGCACTTCTGCAAGGAAGAGTGGGCAGATATTGCCAAGTCAAGATGTGCCATGCTGACAGACTCCTACCCAAGAAGACTGAATGCTGTAATTAAATCAAAAGGTACTTCAACAAAGTATTCGTTTGAGGGTGTGCACACTTATGCAACCAGCTTATTGTATGTTTTTTATTTGTTATAATTTTCCCCTAAAAGATTTTGTTTTTCAATTAAATTGTACAGGTTACAGGTCACATTAAAAGTTGGAAAAGTTTTGAAATGAGTTATTGTGGTCTCATTTTTTTTTTACATCACAAAAACCTGGCATTTAACAGGGGTGTGTACACTTTTTATATCCACTGTATATTTTTTACACTGGCTTATCCTTTGTATGTGGTTTTGTGTCACCTTTGACCTTTATCTCCAATAAAGTAGAGATTATTTTAGTATGTTGGCCTAATCTAATTAAAAATTTCCATTTCTCCAAACAAAATTTACTAATCTAGATCAGAAGTACTGTAGTTTTGGTGACTGATCATTGGTGAATCTTCATCTTCCTGCATTATGGGAAAAATGGATACTGCACAGAAAATGAAAACACAAACATTTGTGAGAATCACGATCACAAAAGTACCTGCCAATGTATTTCCTGTCTCTCTAGAAAGTATTCACAATCACCTCCCCTTTTGAAGTGCGGTATTTTCTCCAATATTAAAAAGGTTTTGAAATTTTCATACGACTTACAATGCTTGTATAATGCATTATTCATGTCCTTTCTAACTGCATAATCATGCTGATAAATTCGGATTACTATCAAAAGATTGCATTTCACTTACACGACAGGCGATTGCTCGATATTTTGATATTCAACAGTCATAACGCCACCATTGCAAAGGTTGACTGTCCAAAATTGCGTACATACATATATATTCAATGTTGACGTGTTGAGCATATCATCTAATATTCATGAGGTCGATGTTATGTGTCAGCAATATCAACGGTCATGCTAATCAACTTTGGGATTTTGATAGTAATCCGATAAATTCTAAGTTTTAATGCATTTACAGTCTCTCCTATGTAGAAACCTGGGCAGGCACGACACTGAGCTAAATAAACTACTCCTGGAGTGCTGCAAATGAATTTGCCATTCAGGTAAATGAATCTTGGGTAGTTACCAATAGTATAACTTTCAAGTATAAACGTACACTGGCTGCAGGCGTCACATTTAGATATACCTTTTGCAGCCAAGTTGTTTCTCCCTTTCCTGTTACATGTACTCTCAAATTTGTTCTTTAAATTACTTCATTTTTTGTACACTACAGTGGGATTCTGACCCAATTTTTCATCCAACCCCTGTGTTTTGATGTATCTAACCCAGTTGTGTATTACTATGTTCTTGGCATCTTTATTCGCTCTGTTGAAACTACATACACATGCTCTAGTGTATGCCCTGTGTCCCCACTTGAAACAAGAATCACATCACTGTCATTGTTCCCAAACCACATTTCAGTATGGATTTATAATGACCTTCCCTTTCAGTTATTGTCTCTTGCATTATACTTTCAACAAATTCCAAAGGATAATTCCTAACCCTAAACATCATACTTAATGTTTTCACTCCCTTAGCAAACATGTTGTCCTTAGACACCAAGTGAGACAGTCTATTAAACTGAGTTTTTACTACATTCTTCTTCTGCCATATAGGATGATGGCTGTTAAAATGTAACAGACTGTTCGAATGAATCTGTTTTCTAAAAATTGTCAATACAAATCATACATGTTTGGTATGTTTGGATATCGTTACACCCAGAAAATCTATTGATTAGTTATTGTACTGGCCATTGAATGTTAAAAAAAATAGTACCTTGGTTTAAATACTGTAAAAATTCATCAATAATCAAAAAACTGCCAGTCCATACAATAAATGCATCATCCAAAAAACAAAAATAAGAACTAATTTAACCACTATATAGGAAAGAAAATACAAAATTGTTCTCACCACCACAACACAATGTTAGCAAACACCAGGACCAGGGCTGCTGAAACTCCCATAGTAACCCCCTTTATTTGTTTAAAATACTTTGCTTTGAAGTAAATAAAATTATTACTAAGAACCAACTTACCCCCCCAGGCATTAACAACAGAATTTCCATTACAAAAACATATTCGTCGACAGAAGGTCCACGATTTAGATTTTAACTACTTAATGAATGTACTGACCATTTTGAAACATTATAATATTATCATTTTTAGAAATTTATGTAATCTATGGAAGCATTTTAATAATTTTAGAGGGAATATTGTTATGTACAATATCTACTGCCAATCATTAGCGGACTGGAGTTCCGCTCTGGTGACCTGTAACCGGGAAAAGCCGAAAAGACAAACAACAACAATATTTACATTATTTAGTTAATACAAGTAATGTAGCCATTCAACCACAAGATAGCAGTGTTGTCTTTAAGATTTAAAAGTTGGTGCTAGGAAAACAGATTTTTTTTTTTTTTTTTTTTTCTTTTAATCTGAAGAAGTCTGCAGTAAACAAGTGGACAAAACCACTTATTTTTTCAATAAAAATCATACCTGGAGGTAGAAGGTGTCTAAGCTTTTTTGTTTTTGATGTTCTTACAGTTCTACAGTTTGGGTTTTGGTTTAATATGTGAGAATCAGTAATACAACCAAATAACATGATACTGTTTTACTGTATCGTAGTAGCAACTACAAAAACAGAGCTTTGGTTTATTTCTACTTTCTTGAGATTTCACCAAAGAAGTTGCCTGTTTTGATTATATGTTTCTTTTATAAGTTTCAAGAAAAAATAATCTATTCAGCTGTTTGAATTTCATATGGTGGTGATTGCCTGCTTGTTAGTCATTGATAGAAAACAATTGCTAGGACTTGTCCAGTTAGGGAAAGAATACTGCTCTCAGATTTCTTTCTGTTTGCTTTTTTTCTTGAAGCCTTCCACAAGGGAAAACCTAGCATCACATGCTTGTCATGATTTCCATTTGAGTCCTTTCACAGTTGAGACATGTGGAAGGTATCCTACTAAAGCTTTGGATTTTTGGCTGGTTGCTATATCCTTGGCAGGATGATGCAACAGTGACCTAATGATGAACATCTTTTCATAAACTTGTCCCAGCCACTTGCATCTATTTGCCCAATCACATTACAGTCACTGATGGTCTTACGTTTTTCAAAATACAAAAAAAACTGAAATCTCACTTAGCACATGATTGCAATTGTATTTCTTTTAAAGATACTGGTTGTATTTTATAGCAACCTATACAAAGAGTTATGTACTTACCATAACTTGGAATCTGTGCTATCCAGTGTCATTATTCATTATGCATGGATCTTGGATCTGACCTCGGATCCGAGCCGGCAACTGAAGGGCAGGTCCAGAGAGCTCAAGCTTCTCCCATTCCCATGAACACTTGCTGACCTACAACCTCAGATCAAGTTTGCTGGATAAGGGAACAGCTGTCAGAACTGCCTATAATACTAAACCAGTCCACAAAGGAAGACACCCCTCCATACCTACCAGATCTTCAGAAGGCTGAAAGGTGGGTGGGAATGCAATGAATAATGACACTGGATAGCACAGATTTCAAGTTATGGTAAGTACACAACTCTTTATCTGATGCTATCTGTGTCATTATTCATCACAGATGGGTCAGAGTCCCCAGCTACTATGAACCCTGGGAGGCCTTGTGGAAGGATATGCCAGAGCACAGTGGAACCAAAGGAAGCCCGCTTCCGAGATATCAACTCCAACTTATAATGCATAACAAAGGTGCGAGGATTAGACCAAGCAGCAGCAGCGCACATCTCATCCAATGAAAGTTTAGTCAAAAATGCAGAAGTAGCCACAGACCTAGTAGAGTGAGCTTTAACCGGTTTGGGAAGACTGATGTGCCTGCTGTCATAAATGAAGGAAATACAGCTGGGAATCCAACAGGAAATCGATACCTTAGTACATGCCAAACCTTTTCTGGCCTGAGAGAAGGCTACAAAGAGCTGATCTGACTTTCGAAATTCTTCGCTCCTCTTAAGATAAAAATGTAATTGCTTATGGATGTCTAAACAATGCAACAAATATTCCCCTTTGTTAGAACAATTAAGGAAGAACACAGGGAGCTGAATAGATTGGTTAAGGTTGGTCTCAAACGCTATCTTGGGAATGAATGAAGGATTAGTTCTGAGAGATGCCCTATCCTTTTGAAAATCCATAAAAGGAGGCTTGATGCTAAGAACCTGCAGCTTGGAAACTTTCATGGCCTAAGTAACAGCCACCAAAAAGGTCATCTTCCATGACAGAAATTTGAGATCACACGATGCAGCGGGCTCTAAGGGCTTTTATGTCAAAGACTGCAACACCAAAGTGAGATCCCACGGGGGGGGGGGGATCTTTGATAAGAGATCTAAGAAGAAATACCCCTTTGAGAAAGGCTTTACAGAGCCTGGAAGAGAAGGTGGGACTCTTGTTCAAATGAAAATTTGAGATGGCCGCCAACTGAAGTTTAATTGCGAAGAAACTAGCACCTTCCTGAAAAAGGGAAGTCAAAAACAGCAGAATGTCAGGAATAGGGGCTGAAAATGATCAAGGTTTCGTTGTCTGCCCCAAATGGGGAACCTTTTCCAATTGCTAGAATATACCTTCTTGGTAGACAGTTTCTGAGAGGCTAAGATAATATTCTTCACTGGAGAGGAAAGCCTGGACTGGGAAAGGATCACTGGAATTGGAGGAACCATACAGTTAAGCCAAGGAGACTGAATATTGGGTGGAGGAAACTCCCAAGGGTGGGAAATGAGATCCAGAATGGTATCCAATATCCAAGAAGGATACTTCAGAGGAGACCAAAGTAGGGAGAACCATGGCTGTCGAGGTCAAAAGGGTTCAATGAGGATGAGAGGAGTCTTCCGGCATCAGGCTTTCTGCAGAACTTTGGGGATGAAAGGAGATGGAGGTTAAGCATACAGGAGTCCCAACAGCTAGTCGTGAACCAGAACATCCCTGGGGGACTCCACTGCTGGGGGGATCAGGACAAAGTAATTGCTGCATTTGTGGATGAAAGAAAAGGTAAACAAGTTGCAGCAAGGAAGACCCCCAACGGCTGAATATCTGATGTGCCACTGATACATTCAGGGACCACTAATGAGAACTCAGGACAGACCTGTTGAGTTTCTCGACCAACACGCTGGAACTGTTGGGTATGTGGATTGCAAGAAGAAAGCGCCTGGAAGACAGTGCCCTTTCCCACACACTCATGGCCTCTCTGCACAGGGGATACGAATGTGTTCCCCCCTGCTTGCTGAAGTACTAGACCACTGCCATGTTGTTCATTTGAACTGCTATAGTCCTGAGAGGGAGACACTCCTGAAAGGCTTGCAATGTTAGAATGAGTGCTCTAATCTCCAGGACTTTTATGTGCAATTTGGTCTCTACAGGGGACCACATGCCTTGAACCATCCTTCTCTGAAAATACCCCCTCCCACCCCAACAGGGAGGCATTCGTGGTCACCATGGCCTTGGGTTGGGAAAGATAAAAGGGCTTCCCAATAAATAGATCCCGAGTCTGAAGCCACCAAGCAAGATGTTTTTTTCACACCTGAGAAATCCTGATGGTCATGGGCAAGGGGTGCACCTAAGCTGACTACTGAATCGCCAGGGTCCACTGCAGGACCTGCATGTGATAACTGGCTAGAGGCACTAGCTGGATGGCAGCTGGCATTGAGCTTAGCACCTGTAAAAATAAGTGGGCCGTGGGATGATTGAGCGCCAGCAACTGAAGGACCTGGTCCCGAATTATCTCAACCCTGCGGGGAAGGAATGCTGCAGTCTCTGACTCTGTGTCTAGAAGAACTCAGGTAAATTCCAGGTTCTGACAGGGTGAAAGATTTGACTTCCCTAGGCTGACTGTGATACCAAAATTGTGGAAGAGGTGAAGAGTATAGTCGGAGGCCATAGACAGTTGATGCCTCGTGGGGGCCATGAGGAGCCAATCGTCCTGGTACAGAAAGACGTGGAATCTTTGTAGCCAAACATGAGCTGCTACCACTCCCCATGCATTTGGTTAACACCCGGTGGGCTGTGGTGAGTCCAAAGGGCAGGGTTGTGAACTGGTAGTGATTGGTGCCTAACCGAAAGTGCAGGTATCTCCTGGATCATCTGTCGATTTTGATAGGATAATATGCATCGTTGAGATCCACTGAGCACATCCAATCATTCTTGCGAAGAAGAGCCAAAACTGACTGCACAGTGACCATCTGGAACTTGGACTTCTTGACTGACAGGTTCAGTTCGCTGAGGTCAAAAATGGGGGACACGTTCCCAGTCTTTTTTGCCATCAAAAAGAAGCAAGAGTAAGTTCCAGATCCTTGTTGTCCTCTGGGGACTTCTTGGATGGCTCATTTCTGAAGAAGGTCTTGGACCTTGACATGGGCCAACTCCCTTTGGTGGGTTGGAACATCTGGGAGAGATTTTGAAACTGGGGGGGGGCTGAAAAAAGGGTATGAAATAACCCCTGGAAATGATCTTCAACACTAACTGATCTGAGATGATGCTTTTCCAGGCTAGTGGGTAAAGAGAGAGTCGTCCCCCGACTGCCTCCAGGGAGCTGGCAGCACCTCAGGAATGCTGAGTGGGCATCTCCGAGAAGGGTCCTCAGGAGCCCTGGTTCTGCTGACCTCCTCTACCTCTAGATCGGCATCTGCCATTGAATCCCCTACCCTGGCTGGTTGAAGAGGATTCCTGAGGAGCATCCTGGAAGGACTGAGTCCTGTGGAACCAAAGTTTCTTACTACCCCTCTGATTCTTGGAAAAAGAGAGGAGCTGGGGAGGACCTACAGATAAAGGAGAGAACTGCCCAGCCGGAGAAGGTCCTCTCTACCGCTCTGAATCTCGATGGGCTGGATGAATCCCCCCTCCTCCCCCATGTCCGCAGCCATACAGGAAGGAAGGAGGGACTCCGACACAGCACCAACATCTCCAGATGATACTGGCATTGAGCTGTCCAGCACGGAAGCCCCCAAGGGGAGGGAATGGCCAGAAAATTATGGTTCTGACCCTACTCCCTGAGAATCCGCATAGCCCTCGCAGGGCCGAGGAGCAGCCAGCTCTGAGGGCACTGGAACAGAGCCTGCCAAAGACCATGACAGTGTCGGCAAGAGAGGGATGCTCAACACCAATGGCTTCTCACAGGGAATGCTCTGATCCGAGAGGGGGGGTCGGATGAGCAGAGAGAAACCCAAGTAACTATCCTAAACTGAGATGGGGAAAATATAATATTACAACTAACAGATAGGACAGGGAGAAAAAAAAAAGAAACCTAAAGTCACTTATCTGAAAATGGTTGCTTGAGCTACTAGAATCATGTTCGAGCATTTCCACAGCAAACAAGATCTAGGGTTGTAAGCCAGCAAGGGATCATGGGAAGGGGAGGAGCTTCAGCTCTGGATCTGTCCTTCAGTTGCCAGTTTGGATGTGAGGTCAGATCCAAAACCCATCTGTGATGAATAATAATAAGGATAGCATCAGATCATAAATTTAAGTACATGCTACTAACTGGTGACTAAACATCAACTCTCCTCATCATTTGAGCCTAATATTGAAGATGTCTTTGGTTATACTTATTGTCTGTATGTATATATTTATGATTCTGTATTTAGTTTAATTACTTTTCTGCCAATTGTTTTGCACTGTTTCTTTATGGCTGTTAGCTGACTATATTCACTGTGCTGTCTTGTTGAACTGATCATTGTATGTTTAGTTATAACTCTGTCTTTGTCCCTGGGTTATGGCTGTGAAGTGTACTGTACCAGTCCACTCACCAATTTAACAAAAAAAAAAAAAAAACAAGCAAACAAATAAATACACTATCTAAAGCAATGTCTACTTCATATATCTCTAAATACCATGTTTTGACAGGAATACGCCTCTAAAAAATTTGCTGTTCTATGACTGCAAGGGAGATCTGAAAATAAAGGGCACCTTTTTAAAATCCATAGGGTAGGGCAGACAGCAAGACAAATATGTACATATATATTGTATACACACGTACTATGTATGCATGTATTATGTGGAAGGAGGGAGGCAACACCAAGTTTTGAGTACAGAATAAGAAACTTCTGGAAACAACCCATAGATGTCAGTGAAGTTCTTGGATTTGAAAGGCTCTTCTGAAGGCACTTAAAATTTAGACTGAAAAGAAACCTGGAAGTTACTTTAGTTAGTTGACCCTTCTTAATAAAATTCAATGTAATCCTGTACATCTGTATTTCAAACAATTTTCCACTAAACTTCCACTTGAGATCCGGGGACTAACTGTTTAGGAAGAGCATGCTCCTAAGTTGCACTGTGCGTCTGTACAAACAATGGACCATATTTCAAAATGAAATACAAAATTTAATAAAAAATAAAGAACACTTCATCTGCCCTCTTTCGAACAGTGAGGCCTACTAACGCTGTTTATTCAGGAAACATATGCTGTGCAATCAATCAATTTTCCACAGAAATCAACTTACCTCATATGTGATCTTTAAACTTGACTGAAGCAATATGGGAGTGAATTTTGGATGAATTTCAGCAGTGAGCCAAAGACGAAAGTTAGACTTTGGATGAAGTGAATTCAGTTCCTGTAAAAAAAAAGGTGACATAATTTAGTATCAACAGATGTTTATCACAATCATTCTGAATTAACTATGTACCCACAGAAAACACTTGGTTAATCCTTCAGTTTTATGACAATTTGCATATTTGCAAGCAACACCTTGACTTACTAGCAGCTGGGGACTTTGCATAGTTATTACTCAGCATTACAGTTCTACTAATCCTCGACTCAAATCTAAAACTTGAAATAGCAAATTTATTTCATGACTCATCTCTGTTACCTGATGTGCTGTACTCAAAAGTCATTTCAATGATTGTCAGAGAAGATATTCTGGATGCTGCAAGGAGTCAAACTTCAAAACAGTGAGCAGCTCCTAATGACTGACAAGCATGCTGGTGTTTTCCAAACTTCCCAAGCTACAAAGTAGCCATCAGCATAACACTCTGCTGTCAGTCATTGCTTGAGCAATACATTTTTTTTTAGAAAAAGTTAATACACAAACATCTCCCAATCTATCACTGCAGTCCATTACCACCCAATACACTACATATTTGCTAAATTCTACGGGCTGTGCTCCAAACTGCAACAACAATTCAGAAATGAAGGGCATTGCGATCACATACATATTCAGGATTCCCAAAATGAACATTCTCCCTTAAAAAACAATAAGTTTCTCCCATTAATATCTACTCCATCTGCTCCACTGCACTTTGAAAAGTTCTACAGCCTCAAACCACCCAGTACCAATTATATATACCACACTAATAGCCAGTTCTCTAGACACAGATTCACCATAAATGCAAAGAAATGTAGAACAGACTTTTGGTAAGATGAGTGCTTGCACAATACTGCATAAATGGAATTCATCTTGATACTGATACAGTAATCCATAATTTAGGAGCTTAAACAAGCAATCCTTAAAGCAGGTAATTTCCAGTACTGTCAAAACATCTTGAATGTCCTATTACCTTTTTCATCTCATCTGTTCTAGGTTCTTGCCTACATCCTAAGCCATCCTTACTCCTCTTTAATCTTTCTCTTTATTCACCGCATCAAAGAATACAAATATTCACTTGGCATGTGCAGCTCAAAACAATTCTCTTCACTAGGAATGCTTCAGCATTTAAATAAAAAGGAAGTAAAGTTTAAACAACTGCTGTTATTTGGACAAAAAAAGTCCTTACTTTTTATGGCCTACCAACTCCTGTGAGGTGATCTGTGCCTTGCCTTCCAAGCTATATCAAACACAATCTCTACAACCTCCTTTACCTTAAAAAGAAGTCGTTCTCAGTTAACACCCATTCCAAAACCCAGTTCCATGTCAAAATACAAACATGTCCCTAATCAGGGGTAAATTAATCACACAGTGCCTCCCTTGCCTATGGAACACACTTCCCCTACATATCAGACAGTTTAAGAACCTAAAAACTTTCGATCTCCAATTAAATGACTGGATGGAGAAATGCACTTCTACAGCATAATTTAAGACAATCGACAATCAGATATTTTCAAACTTTTTGTGTCACTTCTATTCATGCTTCTAAGCCAGAACTTCTCCCCTTCCCTAGCTGGTCATCTTACGATCAGATCTTCCACCTATGTCCTTTGGTATCACCCTTCAACGAGGCCCTCCCTCACCCCCCCTTCATAACAACTATTTACGTGAATCATGCCTTTTCAATCATGACACCTAACCTTTCAGAATCCCTACCATCAAACTTGAGGTATTAAACTTTAACCTTACTTTCATTCTCAACTAAAAAAAAAAAAATAAAGCAAAACAAAGTTGCATCATCAACTAAATGTAACAATTTCCACTGGCATAATACAAGTCCTCAGCACTTAAAATCACAGCCTTCTCATTCTCTTCCTAACTATATCCACTGCCTTACTCACCTTTTTCCTTTCATTCACATTTACCTTGCTATCCTCCTATTTATCCTCTCACCATTCTCAATTTCCAAACTATAACTATTTTGCATAATGTACTTTATTAGTCAAACAAAACTTTATTAGTCAATAATGTTATAGTCATTTGTGATGCATTTGCCATAACCATCACATATTTAGATATATTATTTCATTTAGCTTATAATTTTGGTAAAGTCCTCATATATATATATATATATATATATATATATATATATATATATATATATATATATATATAGTTACTGTTGTTCTTTGAGTTGTGCACCTGCAGGCCTTAAAAATGCTCTATGTAGATCAGTGCTCTATCCCATTTCCTTACAAATTAATCTGCACCAGGAGCTTTATTCAAGGAGGATATGTTAATAACCTCCAATACCACCTGAAGACCAAAAGATGCCTTCAATGCTGCAACCGACTCTTCTGAAAAGAAAGAGGGAATCCAAATTCACCAAGATCTAAAGGTTAAACAACATCTCTCTTTCCAGGGGTAGCCGCACAGTGCATACTATAAGTCAGCAATCATCACAGGGAAAGAAACCCAGGTCTTGACTCCAAAGATCCTTAGACCATCCTGTTATCTTCTGGCACAGGATGAATGCTATTATTCTTCTCCTTGTAGAGTTGAGGGGATTCTGTGTCCCCTTTTCTGGTAAACCAAATCATAATAATACTGTCTGTGTTAACTAGAAGATGACTCAGCACAAAGCTGTCCTGAAATGTTGCCAAGGCTCTGTAGATTTTTCTCTTGTTTTTTTCAGGTTAATGTCAGGAGACCACTCCGTGCTCCACAAACATAAACTGATGGATCTGTCCTCTGTTGAGAAATGCCAAGAAGAACCAAAAGCATCACTTCTGTTATAGACTCCTCAGATTTTCCCCCCAGAGAAAGTCATTTTTTTAATGACCACAGCAGCAGAATGGAATGAGGAAGTACAGGAGAGTATACAGAGAAAGAGGTTGGCGAAGAAGTGGGATTGTCAGAGAGATGAAGAAAGTAGACAGAAATATAAGGAGATGAGGTGCATGGCAAAGAGAGTGGTGGCTAAGGATAAGGCGTATGAAGTGTTACATGAAAGGTTGGACACTAAGGCGGGAGAAAAGGACCTGTACCAACTGGCTAGACAGAGGGACCGAGCTAGGAAAGATGTGCAGCAGGTAAGGGTGATAAACGATAATGAGGGCAACGTACTCACAAGTGAGGAGAGTGTGTTGAGCAGATGGAAAGAGTACTTTGAGGGGCTGATGAATGAAGAGAATGAGAGAGAGAAGGTTGGATGATGTGGGGATAGTGAATCAGGAAGTGCAATGGATTAGCAAGGAGGAAGTAAGGATAGCTATAAAGAGGAAGAAGAATGGAAAGGCTGTTGGTCCAGATGACATACTTGTGGAAGCATGGAGGTGTTTAGGAGAAATGGCAGTGGAGTTTTTAACCAGAGTGTTTAATGAAATTTTGGAAAGTGAGAGGATGCCTGAGGAGTGGAGAAAAAGTGTTTTGGTACCAATTTTTAAGAATAAGGGTGATGTGCAGAGCTGTAGTAACTACAGAAGGATAAAACTGATCAGTCACAGCAGGAAGTTATGGGAAAAAGTAGTGGAAGCTAGGTTAAGAAGGGAGGTGATGATTAGTGATCAGCAGTATGGTTTCATGCCAGGAAAGACCACTACAGATGCGATTCTGAGAGTGTTGATGGAGAAGTACAGAGAAAGTCAGAAGGAGTTGCATTGTGTCTTTGTGGACTTAGAGAAAGCATATGACAGGGTGCCCAGAGAGGAGTTGTGGTATTGTATGAGGAAGTCGGGAGTGGCAGAGAAGTATGTAAGAGTTGTACAGGATATGTACAAGGGTAGTGTGACAGCGATGAGGTCTACGGTGGGAGTGACAGATGCGTTTAAGGTGGAGGTGGGATTACATCAAGGATCAGCTCTGTGCCCTTTCTTATTTACAATGGTGATGGACAGGATGACAGACGAGATCCGACAGGAGTCCCCGTGGACTAGGATGTTTGCATATTGACGTTGTGATCTGTAGTGAGGGTAGGGAGCAGGTTCATGAGACCCTGGAGAAGTGGAGATATGCTCTAGAAGAATGAAGATCAGCAGGACTAAGACAGAATAACTGTGTGTGAATGAGAGAGAGGATAGAGGAATGGTGAGGATGCAAAGAGTAGAGTTGGTGAAGGTGGATGAGTTTAAATACTTGGGATCAACATTTCAGAGTAATGGCGAGTGTGGAAGAGAGGTGAAGAAGAGAGTACAGGCAGGATGGAGTGGGTGGAGAAGAGTGCCAGGAGTGATTTGTGACAGACAAGTACCAGTAAGAGTGAAAGGGAAGGTCTACAAGAGGGTAGTGAGACCAGCTATGTTATATGGGTTGGAGACAGTGGCATTGACAAAAAGGCAGGAGTCAGAGCTGGATGTGGCAGAGTTAAAGATGTTAAGATTTGCAGTGGGTGTGACGAGGGTGGACAGGATTAGGAATAAGTGTATTAGAGGGTCAGCCCAGGTTGGACGGTTTGGAGACAAAGCCAGAGAGACGAGATTACACTGGTTTGGACATATGCTGATGAGGGATGCTCAGTATATTGGGAAAAGGATGCTAAGGATGAAAAGCTGCCAGGTAAGAGGAAGAGAAAAAGGCCTAAGTTAAGGTTTATGGATGTGGTGAGAGAGGACATGCAGGTGGTTGGTGTGATAGAGAAGGATGCAGAGGACAAGAAGAAATGGAAACAGGTGATCCGCTGTGGCGACCCCTAATGGGAAAAGCCGAAAGAAAAAGAAGAAAAAGAAGCAGCAGAATCCCTGTCTCCAAATAACCTCCTGAATGATTATACATGTTGCTGATACTCCAGTGAGGAATTTTCATTTTTAGCCTTGCATAACTAACAACACGGAAGCACAAAGACGTGTAACCCAGAGTCTTGGCTTTCTGACATACTTTAACTGCAGAGACTGAAGAAATATTTCTTCTAAATTTGGATCTCCAATCATTTCACTTCAGACAGGCAAACTAACATTAGCAGAGAGACTATAATGCTCCAGGCGCATTACTATTTATGCAGACAACAGGATTTTCTCAAGTTTAGTGTAATCTCCAGAGGCTGCATTATGCTTATGGTTGTCCAGGTGCAGCAACAGTTCCAAGTATGAGCTGCAATCATAAAACCAACTAGATAAGAAAAATGGTAATGTTATTTCATTAGTGTAAAACATTTGGTAAATACTGTCAAGGCTGTGTTTAGATCAAACTGCAGACTGCAAAACAGAAAAATGAACAAATTACTTGTAGCCTTAAATAATTTCTGTGAGATGGTTTTACTAGAATATGAAAGTATGCATAATCCATAACCTGTTTTGCCATGCATACCTCTCAACTGTCTAGATTTTTGCAGAATTTGCAGATTTTTGCCTCATGTTTTTGGTTTGTCCCTCTTAAAAATGTGTTTTTTTTTCTGGCAAATCACTGAGGATTTAAGAAATTAAATGATAACACACATTTGAGTTTCCGACTTCATATCCTTCAAAAAATGCATACTAACACAGACTCTGCTATTCTAGCAACTTTTTTAAGTTTATAAGAACAATATTTAAAATCTGTCCTTATTTTTGGGCCTTTGTCCAGATTTTCTGTGCTGAGCAATTGAGAGGTACATTGCCATATAAAAGTTATTTTCGGAAAGCCAAAAATGTTATTATCATTGTTCTGAATGTCTTATTCTGGAGTCTGCATGTCCTCCCTGTGGTCACGTGGGTTTCGTCCGGGTGCTCCGGTTTCCTTCCATATCCCAAAGACATGCAGTAGGTGGATTGGACACTCTAAATTGCCCCTAGGTGTGCGTGTGTGTGTGTGTGTGCCTTCTGTGGAAGGTTGGGTGCCAGGCTGGCAACTCGACACTGTAAAACTCCACTGCCAATCATGAGCGGACAGATGATCCACTGCGGCGACCCCTAACCAGTAAAAGCTGAAAGAAGAAGTAGTAGTACTGAAGGTCTTATTCTGAGCATTCTTTTTAAACCTAGGAGTGGCCTTAATGAGCTGTCTTTCTTTGATACGGTGATCAGCCCCGAGTGAAAAATTCAAGTAATTACTGCATGCTTGGAATCCAACAAGTTGCCCATTTTTTTTAAACAGCTATTGCATTAACAGATATGATAAAAGTAGGGGTGGGTCACATAAACTGAAAGAGGCATCTGGAGAAAATGTAAAAAACACACTTGAGAAACTGTTTAAAGAACCTATTTATCTGTTTGTCAATGCAGAGGCTGGTGTTTAACATTACAGTCAGTTGCTAAGGGATATAGGATAGTGGGGGAGGGAGAAGATGTCAGAAATCTCTAAGCAGAAATTGCTGGGAAGACCACTACTACAGTTTATGGGGACAGTTAAGCATTAAATTGTCTCTGATTTGAAAGCTGTTGAATAAATATTTGTTTTCTTAATAACAGGAATAATATATATATATATATATATATATATATATATATATAAAAACAAAGCTCTATAAAAATAAATATATATATTTTGCGTGTGAGAAAATTTCTGGAAAATAAGGGGACCACAGCATGAATCAGTTACTTTGAAATAAGACCTTGGGTTATCCTTTATCTCGAGATCATTCAAGGAAGGTACCACCAACTTCTGTCTGACAAAACAGCAGATAAGGAGTGACTGGTACACCTGAAAATTATGCTTTTACATCTACAAGCTAACTTCCAGATTTAAGTCAAACGTCTTCTAAATACAATACACTGGCAGCCTTTGGTCAATTATCAAAATTTTGTCTGCAGTGTAACAAAATTATTCCAGTGTCTGTTTCGTATCAGAATCAGGTAATGCTTGCATACATTCTAGCAAATTATTTCAAAATGTAACTCTGGTAAGCTTTCATTAAAAGTCATTTAATTTAGAACTCTCTTAGCCAAATTATTTAAAGTGTAAACTTTTTTCTTCCATATCTGTCCAGTATCCTCGATTCTCTATCAATCCACCAAACTTGATTCCCTATCAAAGGAAACCGTAACCACGTATAATGTTTTCCTACCCTGTGAAAAGAAAGGAAAAGAGTTTTACAAGCCCTGTCTTTCCATAATCTGGTCCTTTTAGGACAGGGGGTCTGAGTAATGATAACTCACTTTTCATTATGGCCTGAAAGGTTTAGAAAAGTGGAAGATAGTTCATTTAGATTGTGGGAGGTTCATCATCTCAAAGTACTTTTTCACTGAAGAAGGTCTCCTACTGGTCACTCAAAAAAAAAAGATCCCCATGCAATTCACTCTCAGAAAATGCAATGTCCTTTGGAACCGTGAAAATTGTGAAGATGTATACTTGTGGTATGAATCAGGGTATAGAAGTCAATCTATATGACCTTATATACAAGTTCACTTCATCTCGTGAGGACAATGTTGAAGGGTTCTTTTTCTTTTACCTTCAATTATATTTGATGGCACTGGCAAAGGTTCCCAGACTCAATGTTACTTGGGAAAGAATGCTGGCTCATCTGAGGGACTGACAGAGGTTACTACAGAAAAAAAAAAACAAACCAAACAAAATTAGTTTAAGCAGGTAATTGGGTGAGAACTGTACCATGTGATCTTTACAATGTTTATATGTTGTTTTGAAGTCACCAATTCAATCTGCTGAAGTGTCTTGTGAACTGTGTAATGAAACAAAGGTATTTATCATTTCAGTATTAAAAAGCTGTAATTTATTTAAAGTTTTAAATTTTTGGAATGTTTTTCTTCTCACACTGCACCATCTACAGTACAGTGTTTGGTTTTAGAGGTTTCTACTGAGCCGAAGTGGCTTCCTGTACCACTTTAACATATTTTTGGAGAGTAATTTGTAGTCTTTAAGATAATGAGGTAAATATGGCAGATTGGCAGAGGCCTCCATAAGAGAAATTCCCTCTTGACAATGTGCAAACTTAGGGTTTTCAACAGTTATACATTCAAAATCTCTGAGGTAATTCCTGCATCTGTGATTCTAGCAAGGAATAACAATTATACTGGTGTTGGTGAGATTTTAATTGTTAACCAGCTTTATCACCTGCACTGGTGAACTGTACGAGGGTGGATGTGAAATATTTTCATAACTCTGTTTTTAGAGTCATCAAGTTGGATGGACTGTCTTCTGAAAAATATGTACAACACTTATGTTGTTTCTTTAGAAGTTTTAGTAACAATTTCATCACACTGCCTGTAAGAATTATTAGTTACTTTCCAATCACTATCTCCTTCTCAAAGGCTTCCGGATATATATGTGTGTGCATGTGCATGCGTGCGTGCGTGTGCATTTTTTTGCCATTACAGAGTATTCTTCTAAGAACTGTAGCATTTCATTGTTAAACAGGAAGATGAGGGTTTTCATCCTCTTATGAACTTTGCCTCTTTTAGCTTGCATTCAAGGCCCTAAACAGAATGTGCAGGGAGAGTGGTAATCCTTACATACATACATACATACTTACATGCATACAAATACTTCAAGCATGGGCATTAATCCCCATCTAGCCTGTCAATATACCAGAACTGTTGTTCCCACAATAAGCGCCCAGGCTGTTCTTAAAAATAGCTAAACTAGTGCTTGCATTAATGTAATTTGGTAGCCTGTTCCTTGTATCAGCTTCTCTCTCAAAGAATCACAGAGAATATATTAGTACACTTCTATAGAATCTTCTGCATAGGTTGTGTGATGTTTTTCTACTACTTTTTGATAACCCCAAACATTCCCAGAGGTAGCTGTTTCTAAATGCCCTATGTACTTGAATAAAGGGTCTCCTCTTAAGTATTTATATGTGACACTGTACAAGTTCAGATATTTTAGTCTTTCATAACTTAAATTTTCATATCCATGGACGCCCTTGGTATATTTCCGCTGCACTCTTTTCAGTTTACTCATACTTGTTTTCTTATAAAGTTTCCATATTGTTATTCCATACTCGAGTTTGGGTCTAATGTAACTAACAAACAATGACTTCATCATTTCTGACTTGCTAGACTTTATAAATCTTTTTATGCAACCTACAGTTCTACAACTATCATTAACCAATTGGTTGATATGACTAGAGAAACTCAAAGCTGGATCTACCCATATACCCAGGTCCTTAAATGAATCTACAGTTTCAGTCACACCATTTCGTATAAAATATTCACCTTTCAATTATGTCTCCAAAATCTCATATGTTTATTTTTGACATATTTATCAGCATATTATTCCCCTGTGCCCAAATGATCAATTTGGTCAAGTTCTTTTGCAGACATGCCCTATCTGTAACACATGTAATCAGTTTACCCAATTTCAAGTCATCTGCATACAGACTGTAGAGCACCTCAAAATAAAAAGAAAGATCTGAAAGATATAATCTAAGCAAGTATGAGCCTAGGGCAGAGGTCATTGTGACATCATGACTGTAACCAAGAATTTCACCTGTCCAGTTGCTGTATGATACTTGCCATGTCCTAGCTGCAAGCCATACAGCTATTCATCTTATCAAGAATAGGTCAAAATATAGATCTTCTAATGTACTGATCAGTGTTTTGTGCATGACCCTGTCAAAAGCCAAAGTTAAATCTATATAAATTGCATCACAGCATAAATGTTCATTCCTAGCTATTATTCCATTGTTACAGAACATTCTGTTACAGCAGTAATATATCCACGTTCAACATATGCATGCTAATACATGGTTTCAAGTCCCAACTTTTCCAGTTCTGACAATAACCTACTCAAAATGACCTTCACCATTATTTTTCCATAACATGAAAGTGGACATAAGGAATTCTGGGTTTGTCCTACTCCCACTTCCCTTAAAGACAGGTTTAAAAAGTCCATGTCTCCAATCTTGAGGAATCTCCCCATCTTTTTACAACCTAGTAAATAACAGATATAATGGTACTGTAAGTTCTTGCCAAAGTGTTCTCAGGTAATTATTATTAATTCAGTCTCCACTCTGTGCTTAATTTGGATCCAGTTAGCACTGTTTCTTTTTCAATATAATCTAATTTGATCTCAGTATCTGAGGTTACTCAGATGTCACTAGGACAACTTATCACACCCTTTGTGGAGCCAAATTATTTTGCATAAGATTTTGTAAAAATATATCTATAATCTGTTGTGTTTGAGAATAAATTTTAGAATCTACACACAGTTCATCGATTTGTATCTCTTTACTCCTTCCACATCTTATGTATTGATAAAATGATTTCCTATTATGCTCAATATATTTATATAAATTTTCGTCAATTTTTTTTCTTGATCTTGTCTCACACTATGCTTAGTCTGCTTACCCAGCTTGTTTATTTCAGTTTTCAAAGTTATATTTCAACCTCTTTTCCATTTCTTACTTTTTTGTCTCTCACCTTAATCAAGTATCTTGTTCTTAAAAATATATATTCTCCTGAGGTTGAGTGCCCAGATCCTGATGTTAAACATTTTTTTTTGCATTCAATTTCTCTGACAAAGCTTTCCACTTTATTTCTGTTTTTTTTTTTCCACTGAACAAATCACTCCAATTAGTTTTATATAATGACTGTTCTGCTTCCATATCATCTGTTATTAATCTTCTGTGCATTGATTTAGATTTCAGTTTGGCAGAATCATCTAGCAACAAATTAACTCATATAACTCCATGATCACTGCATATCAACAGTGGTAAAACTTGACATGAAGTAACAGTATTTTCTTCAGGAACACAGTGTCCAGTATGTTCTATTTCCTGGTAGGTTTATTTTACAAACTAAAGCAGTTGTTGTTCCTGAACATGCATTGTGAATAATGTTGCTGAATCACAATTACTCCAGTCTGTTTCTGGTAAATTTAAGTCCCCAACCATTATTATTCTTCCTTCCTGTGTTTCATGCAAGAAATTAATGAATTTTTCTAGGTCACTGTTACTTGAATTTGGTGGTCTATACCCTCACTCCAACATAGGTTATATGTTCCAGGGTTGTGTTTACTGTCTCAGTTCCACAATCTCAAAAGTTGAAGCACACTCACAGAGCACAAGTCACGATGTAAAGCAAATGGCCACTTTATTCCAGACTCAAAAGCATAAAACCATGAATACTAACATACGTAAAAATGCGTTTTTATCCTATAATAGCAGTCCATGCTATTATAGGACGAAAACACATTTTTACATATGTTAGTGATTGTGGTTTTATGCTTCTCAGTCTGGAATAAAGTGGCCGCTTGTTTTACATCGTGACTTGTGCTCTGTGAGTGTGCTTCAACTTTTGTGTTTTACTCTACATTAGCACAGTCTCCCCGATCTTCTGTTCACAGTTCCACAATCTATAGTATTGTGTGATCATTGAACATGTAATAATCATAGGTTTCATAACTATCTTTAAACCCTATTTTAACACCCTCACCTGATTTTTTGTTAGAAAGTCAGTTACAGTAAAAACATTTTAACCTAACAGAAGTGGTTTCCAGTCACTGCTCTTTAGCTATGTTTCAAAAACAATAAAAACTTTGTTATTAATGCACCTAACATTAACAACTACCAGAAATGCATCAAATGTTGCTACTTGTGAATTGTTAAATTTTCGACCTGGCAAAAATCCTGCCTTGTGTTTGTCAAATACTGCAAAATATCTGCTGTAAAAATTCTCTTCCCTGATCTTGACAAGTGCATGCCATCCTTCCTGGTCTAAGAACATGAAACAAACAATTGGTGTGATTTCCTAAAAGGTTTGGTTCAAAGAAGGTATAAATGTATTTGTCTACATACATCCAAACAAGTGGAGCATGCACTCTACTTTACTTGAAAAATATGGAAAGAAGACTGTTACATTAATACTTTGAGTGAAGACTGTGACACTACCTTAGGAAAAAAAGAATTCATGCATAAAGTAGCACTGTCCTTGCAGAAAATAATATAAGTAAGTTTGACAAAACAGAGCTTGGAGCACTGACACCCCTCTAAATGAAATAACCACCACCAGGAAAAGGGTTTTCCAGGTCAAAAATGTTAGGTCTACCTTAGCAGCAGGTTCAAATGGAGCTTGGGTCAAGGCTTCCAGCAAGACAGTCAAGTTCCAAGCAGGAGTAGGATCCTTAAGTGGAGGTCTATAAAGAAAGGTGCCTCTGAGGAAGGCTTTGCACAATTTGAGCAAGTCTAAGGAAGCATGATTCTCTCTACATGTAAATTTGAGATAGACATAAAATGAACCTTAACAGTAGAATATCTAGCTCCATTATGCAAAATGGAAGCAAGGAATTCTAACACTGCTGATATAGGAGCAAAAAATTATCTAGATTTCTTTATGAAGCCCAGATGGAAAATTGTTTCCATTTACTTTTGTAAACTTTCCTAGTGGATGGTTTGTGAGAAAAGATAAGAATATGGACCATTTGGGATGAAAGCCTGGACTGACTAGCCATCACTGGAAGTGAAGAAAGCATGTGGTAAGCTTTAACGCTCAAATAACCAGGTAAGGCATTACAAATGTATGAGACAGTAGATCTGGATTCAGATCCAGTACCAAGGAGGGTGCACCAGATGAGGCCAGAGGAAGAGAAACCACACCTATCAAGGTCAAAAGGGTGACCTTGATCTTCCATTGTAATGTTTTACATACAAAGTTTGGTATTAGTGGAATTAGTGGGAAGACATATAAGAGACCATATGGCCAACTGAGGACCAGCGCGTCTCTCAGAGACTCTTCCTGTGGGGAAATCAAAGCAAAGAATCTGCTGCATTTGGTACTGATAGGTGAAGCAAAAAGATAACAGCATGGTTGGCCCCATCAACTAAGATTTGTGCCACCACTGTTGGGATAAGAGATCCCTTGCAAGATCAGTAGAACATTAGTTTGTCCTGGAACGTGCACTGCAATCAAAAAGTAGTTGGAAGATATCACCAACTGCCATATGCTTTTCTCAACACAATGAGTAGGACTGTGTTCCCCCTTGTCTGTTGAAGTACAAGCCTACGGACATGTTGTTGGTCTGGACAGAGTTCAATCCCTACAGGAAGACCATCCTGAAAAGCCTATAATGCTAGGAGGACCGCCTTCATCTCTAAGACAATGATGTGAAAACTGGCCTCTGAAGGGGACCACTACCTTGGACCATCTGTCTCAGGTAATGCCCCCCCCCCACCTTTGTAGGGAAGAATCTGTGGTCACTATGGCTTTGGAAGTGGGAGAAACAAAAGGACAGCCCCAAAACACCTCTGATGACTGAATCCATCAATTTATATAATTTCCTGCAGATCATTTTTAATCATATTCGAAAAGTCATGAGGTGGGATCTGATGGACCACAAGCGTCCATTGTAACACATTCATATAACATTTTGCAGGAAATTACTGTCCACACCCAGCTATCTTTGGTGATGGATGTCCAGGCTTCGGGGTGCAGAGACAAGTGCCTCACCAAATGCCTCCAGAGTGCAGCAGCAATCAGGCAACTGTTCAGGAGAACTGGAAAGGCCTCGCAGAGAAGGGACCTCTTAAGCCCTGATTCTGCAAGCCTCCTCTGCCATGAGGGTGATGTCTACCATTAGAACACTCCCTGTGCCTCAGGGGAGTCTTTCTCTGGAGGAATCCAGGAGAAAATCCTTCAGACTTCCTAAAAAAGAAGTTATGTACTCACCATAACGTTCCATCTGAGTAGGTAATCTTCATTTGTCAGCAACCTGTGGGTATCGGATCCGAGTCGGCAACTTCAAACAGCTAAGATCCGAGCTCCAAGCTCCTCCCCTTACCCATAATCCCCTGCTAACCCTTCCTGTCCTCAGATCGAGTTTGCTTAGCAATACAGAGTATTATAACACAGGAGTCACCTGTAAATCCTAACCTAATTTATCTGGAAACAAGGGCTAGGAATCCTTCTAGTACGCACTATAGGTTAGTGGGATGGAGGGAGGGTCAGTTGCTGACAAATGAAGATTACCTACTTAGATGGAATGTTATGGTGAGTACATAACTTCTTTATCTGAAGTAGTTAACTTAATTTGTCCATCAACCTGTGGGACAGAGTCCCCAGCTACACAAACCTTGGGAGGTCCTCATGGAAGGATATTCCGGAGCACTGCGGAACCAAAGGATGCTCTCCCTCTGGAAATTATGTCCAACTTGCAATGGTTAATGAACGTATGAGATGAAGCCCAAGTGGCTGCTGAGCAAATGTCATCCAAGGAAACTCTGGACCAAAAAGCAGCAGAGGTGGAAATTGATCGAGTAGAATGAGCATGGACTCCTTCAGGTTCGGGTCGACCAGAACTTTGATATGCTAGTAAGATACATTGGGAAATCCATCTGGACAATGTAACTTTCGATACTGGTTTACCCAAAGAGGGTTTCGCAAAGGATACAAAGAGCTGGTCTGATTTCCTGTGACCAGCGGTCCTGTGCAGATAGAATCTTAATTGCCTGTGTACGTCCAGGGAATGTAACTTATATTCACCTTTGTCCTGGTAATTTGGAAAGAATACTGGTAAATTAATGGATTGGTTGATGTTGGGTTCCGACGTGACCTTGGGCAAGAAGGAAGGATTGGTCCTGAGGGAGACTCTATCTTTATGAAAAACCAAGTATGGCGGTTTGGCGCAAAGGGCTTGAAGTTCCAAAACCCTTCTAGCTGAAGTGATAGCAATAGGGAAGATTCCAGGATAAGAATTTTAGGTCCACCGAGGCTGCTGGCTCGAATGGAGGGGCTATCAGAGATTGGAGAACAAGAGTTGAATCCCATGGAGGAACTGGATCTTTAACAGGAGGTCTCAAGAGGAAGGTGCCTTTTAAAAAGGTCTTACATAATTTGGAAGAGGCCAGGGGGCCGAGATCATTTCCCACATGATAGTGGGAGATTACAGCTAATTGGACTTTGACCGTACAGGAGCTAGCACCCTGGTCGAATAAGGTTGATAAGAATTCTAACACTGCTGGTAACGGAGCTGTAAAGGGATCTAAGTTTCTGCGTTCCGCCCAGATTGAAAAACGTTTCCTCTTACTATTATAAACCTTCCTTGTGGAAGGCTTATGAGCGGCTACTAAAATAGCCTTAACAGATGACGAGATACCGGGAGTCCTAGCTATCACTGGAACTGGATCAACCAAGCTGTGAGCTTCTCCAGGTTTGGGGTTGTCAACCCTAGCGGGTGGGAGATCAGATCCGGCATGGGATCTAGAACCCATTGGGGGTTCACTAGGTGAGACCACAGGCAAGGGAACCACGCTTGACGAGGCCAGAATGGGGCTATGAGGATCACTCTGCTCCCCAACCGACGTGCTTTCTGCAAGAATTTCAGCATTAGGGGAAGAGGAGGATAAGCATAAAGTAGACCGGATGGCCAAACATGCACCAGAGCGTCTCTGGGGGATTCCCCTGGTGGGGGAATTAGAGCGAAGTAGTCGCTGCACTTTGCGTTCGAAGGAGACGTGAAGAGATCGCAGCAAGGTTGACCCCATTTGAGGAAAATTTGGTTCGCCACTCTCGGGTTCAGAGACCACTCATATGGTGAAAGGATGGTTCGACTCAGCCTGTCTGCCAAGATGTTCGACCGACCCGGAATGTGTGTTGCTATGAGAAAGCAGTTGCTGGAGATCGCCCATTCCCAAACTCTCATGGCCTCTCGACAAAGTGGGTAGGACCTGGCTCCCCCTTGTTTGTTGATATACCAGACGACTGACATGTTGTCTGTCTGAATTGCAATAGTTCCCAAGGGAAGAAGGGCTTGAAGTGCTTGCAAAGAAAGAAGCACCGCCCTCATCTCTAGGACATTGATGTGCAACAAGGTCTCTGATTGGGTCCACGTGCCTTGGACGGTTCTGCCCATACAGTGCCCCCCCACCCAAGGCGAGAAGCGTCCATGGTCACTGTGGCAAGACGGGGAGGCATAGAGAACGGACGCCCTTTCTGGAGGTCCGGAGACTGGAGCCACCAGAGTAGGGCTTTCTTGCAAACCCTGCTGAGGGGAATGGGTGAACACAGTGAATGTTGTAGAATGGACCACTGGACCTGTAGGGTTCATTGCAGTACCCTCATGTTCAGGCGCACCAAGAGTAATAGATTGATAGTCGCCACCATAGAGCCTAGAGCCCTCAGGACCAATTCCGCTGGAGGAGCCGGGTAGTTCAGAAGAGCTAGTACGTGGAGCTTCAGGGTCCGAAGTCGGTCCAGAGTCAAAAAGACCTGCAGAAGATTTGTGTCCAATCTGGCTCCAATGAAGTCTAAGACCTGGGTTGGTTGGAGAGAAGATTTTTTGAGACTGATTGTGAGTCCCAGTTGGGAAGCCAGATGGAGGAAATAATCTCTGGCTGAGCACAGTAGATGCCTGGTGGGGGCGGACAGGAGCCAGTCATCTAGGTACGGAAAGACCTGTATTCCCTGAAGTCACAGGTGGGCCGCTACCACCGCTAACACTTTGGTGAACACCCTGGGGGCTGTGGTGAGACCAAAGGGGAGGAATCTGAACTGGTAGTGGCTGGCTCCTAGCCGGAAGCGGAGAAACCTTCTGGATCGCCTGTCCATCAGAATGTGGTAATACGCATCCTTGAGGTCTATGGAGCACATCCAGTCGTTCTCCTGCAGGAGTGGGAGAATGGATTGAATGGTGACCATCCGGAACTTTTCTTTGGCCACTGACAGGTTTAGGAAGGATAGATCGAGGATTGATCTTAGGTCCCCCGTCTTTTTTGGCACCAAAAAGAACCTGGAGTAAAAGCCTGATCCGGATTGGTCTGGAGGGACGTGCTGGATTGCTCTTTTTTCTAGCAGCTGGAGGATTTCTGCTGCTGCTGCCTCCTTATGATTGGGGGGGGGGGACATCGGGGAGGCTCCGGGGTTTGGGAGGAAGGTTGAGAAAGGGAATCTTGTAACCTCTGGATATGATCCGAAGCATCCAGCGATCTGTTGTAATGGACTCCCACATAGCTAGGTGCCTCAAGAAACCCCCCCCCCCCCGACTGCCTCCAGAGTAGAGCAGTCGGGTAACCCTTCAGGGTTGCTGCGTGGGCCGATCAGAAAAGGGTTCTCTCGACCTGAAATTCTTCGGTCCCCCTCTGCCTCTGGGCCGGCGTCCACCCTGTCCTCCTCTGCCTCTGAAGGACGAGGGGTCCGGAGCGAAATGGGACTGTTGAGATTTCTGGAACCACATCTTCTTCTGTCCCTTCTGGTTCCTAGTGAAGGACCTCTGGGGTGCAGAGAAGAGGACTCCGACGGCAGACAACGTCTTCCCGTCTTTTTCACTCTGGACCAGTGTGTCGCGTACGGTCTTGCCAAAGAGGGAAGAACCATCAAACGTTGCATTAGCAAAGGATGCCTTGAAGGGTTCCGCGAAATCACAATGGCGGAGCCAAGCATGCCGTCGTAAGACAATGCCCGCTCCGCTAGCTCTAGCGGCTCCTTCCGTGGCATGAGAGAGGAGCCACATAGAGGTGTTAGAAATGGATTTGAGAGTGGCCAGTCGGGTAGAGAATACTTTCTTATCCTCTGCCGACATGGACTCTAGGGGCAACCCGGTGTATTCTTTGATGAGATCCCGCTGGAGTCATATCACGTGTGCCATATAATTCAGCGACCTTACCGAGAAGGTGGCTGAAGTGAACATCCGCTTCCCCAAACGGTCCATCATCTGAGACTCCTTGTCTGGAGGATGGACCGAGGAACTCTCCTGGGCCAGTTCCTTTTTAGTGGCGGCCGCCACCAACATGGCATCTACAGGAGCACCTTTGCTCCAGCAAGTTCTATAGGAAGGGGGGGCTAAGAATTTTATCTGGCCTCTTGGGAATGGGCTCCACAGTGTCCGGCTCCTTCCATGCCCTGGTAGTAATCAGGTCTACCAGGGGGTCGGCAGGAGAGGACACCCAAGAAGTAGATGGGCCTGTGTCAAACACCTCCAGAAATACAGACTCATCCGAGGAAGGTTTTTGGGTGGACCACCCCCCTCTAATTCGAAGCATTTCCATGATGTCTCCGAAGGAGATGTCTTCGGGGGGGTGACCTTGGGGAACCTTCCCCTTCCTCCAAATCTGTATCTGTTGTCAAGGACACAGGTGAGTCCAAGTGCCTCCTCTTGCACTTACGTTTGTGAGGGACCTCCTCGGGGGGGCTGTCCAAAGAGGCCTCACCAACCACATCCTGTTCCTCCAAGGGAACTATCTGGGACGTAGGCGCAGGCTGTCCCTGGGGCTTGGTGATAGAAGGTAGGCCCGTCTGAGATGGCGTGCAGGGTGGAGCCGTAGCAGGAGCCTGGGGTCTTGAGTCCCTCGATAGAACCCTCTCCAAAACATCGAACACCGAAGGGGAGCTGCTCTCCCTGGGATCAGAGAGCAGTCCCCTCGGATCTGATGCGTGGATCGGAGCCGGCGTCGAAGCAGTCGGATCCAAAGGGCCAGTATGCTCCGACCGAGACGGAGCTGAAAACACACTGACACCTCCAGATCCAAAGCTCAGCTCTTCTCGGCTCCGAGAGCTCGGATCCGAAAAGGGACCCGACAAACTCGAGGGTGCTGTCGGCGCCGAAGTACACGGTACTATCGGAGCTGACACTTCCCCGGCTCCGATGCTACTCAGCTCCGAAGGCTGTAAACCTCGGAAGTGGGTCGGAGAAGTAGCTATCGGGGCGAAAAAAGGGGTCGAGCTCCCCCCCGAAGGGGGGGAGGCAGGAGCACTCCCATCTGCAGCTGGGCCTGAAGGAACCTACGCATCATCCGGTCCATGTCTGCATCGAATAAGCTTCTAGTCGACCTAGAGGAGGCCACCGAGGCAGGATGGGAGTGCCGCCTCAATGACCTCAAAGGCGACCGGGCCTCCTCCTCCTGCAGCTCCAGAGAAAAATGGGGAGAATGGAGCCGGGAAGGAGAAGGCCCAGAGGCCCTAGGAGAAGCCGCTTGCTTGGCTGGCAGGGCCGAGGAGGAAGACTCGGCCCGCCGCTTGTGATGTTTGTCCTTCTTGTGCTCCCTCCTAGCTTCCCTCTCCTCCTGGCCAGGAGTGGGAGGGTGAGTCCTGGCCAGGGGAGCAGGAATGGGGGGGTGGCACTGTCGCAGCTGTGGCAGGTGCTACAGAGGGAGAGGAGGCCGAAGTCGGATACGGGCGCAACAGTCCCGCCAAGACCAACTTCGATCGCCTGTCCCTCAAAGCCCTGGGGATGAAGGCTGCACAAATAGTGCAGCCTGAAGAGAGGTGGTCAACCCCAAGGCAAATAACACACCGAGTGTGGCCATCCGCTGGGGACAGCTTATGGCCACACTCGGTGCATTTAGAAAAAAAGGCTTTAGGGGCCTCAGACATATTTAGGAAAGAAAAATTTAAACACTAGGCCCAACACAAACACGCCTTCACGAACACACAGGGGGAGGGCAAACTAACTAAAAACAGTTAAGATTAACTACACAATTTTACTGATAAACCCAAAACACTAGGGGAAGCACACACACCAATATTTTTAAACCGTTAGAATAAAAAAGAAAGATTTTTCTCACAGAAAACTGGACTATACACACCTGGAAGCTCGATCAAGCTGCTGATTGAAACGCGGCAAACAAGATCTGAGGACAGGAAGGGTTAGCAGGGGATTATGGGTAAGGGGAGGAGCTTGTTGCTCGGATCTTAGCTGTTTGAAGCTGCCGGCTCGGATCTGATATGGATCCAATACCCACAGGTTGATGGACAAATGAAGTTAACTACTTAAGATCTACAGTTTTTTACCCCCTTGCCCTGTTCTGCTTTCTTCAGAAGATCCTTGGGGGGGGGGGGGGTTTGAGAACCATATACCTATGGCAGAAAATGTTTTCCCATCCTGTTCACTCTCAGAGAGTGTGTCTTTGACCTTGGGGCAGAGAAAGTGGACAGATTAAACGAGGCATTGAAAACCAACATCTTAAATGGCTCTGCAAAACCACACAAGTACATCCAAGCATGCCTCCTTAGTGTAATGCCTGTCCTTGCAGCTCTCAAAACACCTTCTGTCGTGTTGGATATGAGATGCATGGAGGTATTTGACAGGGACTGAAGGGTGGCCAGCTGAGAATCTACTGTTTGTCTGTCTTCTGCAAACACAGAACCAGAAAGAAACTTGAAAAGTTCCTTGGCCAAGTCTCTTTGGAACCTAGTTATATATGCCCAACAGTTCAGACCTTAGTGCAAAGGAAGCTGAAGCATAAACACACTTCTTGAATCTGTTGCAAAGCCCCAGATTCTCTGTTAGGGGGACAGACAGACATCTTTCTTCTGCAAGCTCATTCTTAGTGTCTGCTGCTACTACCATGGCATCCACAGCCGTGCCTTTGATCTAATGAGAAAGGTCTTTGAGGGCCACAAGGTATTTGTCTGGTTTCTTGGGGATCAGTCAGTAAAGTCCAGTCCCTGCCATGCCAGCGAGAGATTAAATCCATCATGTCATCCACCTGAGGGAAGCACTCATGGTGTAGCTGAGATGGAATCAAAAGTTCAATAAACATGGATTTCTCCTGGGAAGTGGCTTTGGAAAACCAACTTCCTTTCTGTCTCAGGTACTTGAGGATCTCCAAGAAAGAGATGTTCTCAAGGTGTGATCTGGGGTACCCCACACCTTTATTGAAATCTTTGTCTTTTGTCAAGGATTCCTGGGGGAAGTCAAGGTGACTCATCTTAAACACATGCTTCCGATGAGTCTCTGCAAAGGGGGGGAATCTGAGGAGTACTCACAGCCTGAGGGGAGCCCTGAGAAAGGAATGTCTCAAGGTTAGTGTGAACTGGCTGTCCCTATGGGTAGACTGTGCAACATCAGGACCCACAGCTATCAGCTACAGAGTGGGTGGAGCAGAAAGAGGACAAGATATCGGCTCTCCAACCCTGGAAAGATCTCTCTTCACTGCCTCGAAGGCAGACACCAAGACCACTCCAGTAGGAGCCAAAGCTGCCACATCAGTGTGGCGAAGTGCACCACCATGGCTCTTCTCCACGGTCAGAGATGGAGCCAAGCTATCTAACCCAGAGACTCCAAGAGGACGGGACTGCTATGACAGCTTCAGAGTAGAACCCTTACCCCTAGACTCGAAGAAATCAAAGCCAGATAAGTCAGAAATTATTTAGAAGTTGAAAAAGACTGCAACCTTGAATCCCACAAAGACAATCTGGTAGAGTTCAGCTCCAAAATTACCACACTTGTAAGTAGGTGTAGACAGGTAAGAGCGAGAGCTAAAACTTATGGGGTCCAATGGGAGATGGAGCCAGAAGAACTCACAAATGAATTTGGGTCCTCAAGAACTTTCTCAGCATTCTATCAACATCAGCATCTGTCAAGCTTCTGGCAGACCTGACGCAATGACACTGTGGAAGGTGATCTCAAGGATCTCTGTAAAGGTCTCTCCTGCAGGAAAGAAAAGCAAAGCCTTGGAAGGATAGGATCAGGGGAAAACTCAGCAGCTGAATCCAAAGGTTTTGAATATTTTGTTTCCGGAGCTGAAGACAAAACGAACAACAGAGAATGATCAGGGGATCGCTTCCTCATCTCCTTGCCCTTGTCTTTGGGCCGGTGACTCTTGTCCTCCTTGTGTTTATGTGAGGACTTCTTAATCAAGAGGCAAACTCCAGATGCAGATTTTGAAGAGAATAAGACCCTTAAACGCAAGTTTATTTTGGTGGTCAACCACAGCTCTATGACTGAAAGTCATGGAAATTGAGCAATCTTTATCCAAGTCAGCTGCTCCCAAAAAGTATATATACCACACCAGTGGCATTACAATTATATTTACCCATAACTCTGTATTTATTTCTACCTATGGTGGTGTTGAAAGAGGACACTTTTATTAGAAACAAGATACCAGATATGCTTCACCTTGTTTATAAAAGGGGATGGAACCTTAAAAATTTGGTTGAGACTGTATTGCCCCCTTTACAAAAGGATGGAGGCATGTACAAATGTGGTTCTTGTAGAATGTGTAAACATATTAAAGTGACTAATAGTTTTCCCATAGGTAGAAATAAATATAGAGTTAAGGGTAAACATAATTGTAATGCCACTGGTGTGGTATATTCAGCCCAGTGTCAAAACTGCCCCCAATTCTATATTGGTAAAACTGATAGGCACTTTAGAAAGAGAATATATGAACATTTATATAGCATTAATAGGAAAGATGTAAACAACGCTTTAGCTAAACATATTATTGAATGTCCTGAGCATTCATTTTTGTTTCTTGTTAGTGAACAAATACACTCTAATATTAGAGGTGGGCCAGTATCTGTGGAGTTAGAACTTAGAGAAGTATGGTGGCAAGTATTAACTAACACACCTATCCCGGTTTAAATGAATACAGTTCCATTAAATGTATTTTGAAGCTTAAGGCCTTAAACAGATGTTAAATGACCAACTGTGTACTAGTTTTAATATTGTTATATGTTTTAATATACTTGTATATATTTATATGCTTTTATATGTTAATTAATGTAAGTTCTGTTAAAGGTAAAATGAACTTTATGTAGAATGAAATATGTTCTTGTGATTACATTGTGATTTAATGGACAATATATTTTTAAATGTTTTACAGGATATGATGTCATTGATGTGGATGGTTATTTAAACTAAGTCAGTTAACAACTGTGCTTGTCTGAGGAAGTTTGTGAATTTTTACATTCGAAAACGCTTACAATAAACAAATTATCAAAAAATCTCAGTAGCCTAAACCACAAATCACATCTGAATCCCATGAGTGGCAAACGAGATCTGAAGTAATGTTGGGGGCAGAAAGCTTTATCAGTAAGGGGATGAGCCTGAACCACAGATCCAAAAGTCTGAAAAAGTGGCCGAAGTCAGATCTGAGACCGATCATCCGAGGAATGGATGGAAAAGAAAACATAAGATACCACAATAAGCTGCATCTACCCATCTGCCCAGAAAACTGCACTTTTACAATTCTATATGTAAGAATGGCTACCTTAACCCACTCACCTCTATATTTAAAAAGTTGTGAGGTGTACGGTGAAAAGGGGACCATCAGCTCCTCCTTGCTAATAAAATTAACTGAAAGAAAGTACAGTTGTACAGAATCTTACTATAACAGTGGATGTCCTTCCCTTTTCTGTTGCAGTACTCTTTACATGTGGAATTCCCTGCCTAGGGCAGCCCTATGTCTTGCTAGTATACCAAAGCCTTAGATTACTTTAAGGTATGCCGTACATCACACATATGCTTCTCACTTAGCAAAGGGCATAAATGTGACATCTGGACGTACCATCCTCAGGTCTGAAAGCCCCCGTAGAAATGCCAGTCCAAGAAAAACCAAGAGGTAATCAGTACATCCAGAAGAGAAATGGACCAAGGGGAGGAGGGAGGGAGTGAATACTGCAACAGTGAAGGGAAGGACATCTACTGTTACGGTAAGATTTTACATAACTGTACTACATCCTTCCATATCACTGCTGCAGTGTTTTTTACATGTGGGATAGTGCCAAAGTTCAAGAAGAAATTTAGGAGTAGGAAGGAAAAGCAGAGCTCTCTAGGAAGCCATGAAAGATGGCCCTAGCAAAACCAGCTCAAGCTCTGGAGATCCCATCCAACTTGTAGTGCTTGGTAAAAGTATGCACAGAAGTCCAGGTAACTGCCTCAAGAAAAGAGTTAGTATCCAAACCCTTGAAAAAAACACAAGAAGAAGCCACAGCCCTAGCAGAATGAGTCTTTACAGAAGAAAGAAGGCTCTTACCATGAAAAGAATAACAAAAGGAAATAGCTTTAGAGATCCAATAAGAAATAGTTTGCTTCAAAACAGCTAGATCTGGGGACCTAGGATGAAAAGAAGAAAAGAACTGCTCTGGTTTTCTAATAAACTTAGTGTTATCCAAATAAAAATCTGAGCTGTCTATGCACATCCAAAGTATGCAGCACTCTCTCAGTGGCAGACTGCAGAGGGGGAAAAAGTAGGCAAATGAATAGACTGAGTGACAACTCATTAACCACCTTGGGCATAAAATAACAATCAGTACACAAGGACACCCTATCCTTATGAAACACCAAAAAAAAGGAGGACAAGTCATAAGGGCTTGAAGCTCAGACACCCGTCTGGCAGAAGTAAGGTCCAACAAAATAATAGTCTTCCAAGAGCAATGTTGCAAGGAAGCTGAAACAGCAGGCTCAAGAGGAGCCAGAGTCAATTTCTCCAAAATAAAATTAAGATCCAGGAAGGAGAAACAGGCTTCCTGGGAGGTCTAATATGAAGGACACCTTTAAGGAATTGTTTAGCTTCAAATCTAGAAGTTAAAGGAGGAGATAAAAGCAGACAAGCAGCAACAGCTGATAAGTGGGCATTAACAGAAGAATAAGCCAACACAGCATTGAGCAATTCACACAAATAAGAAAGAACCAAAGGAATATCGTCAGAAAGTGGATCTAAGTTATGACAGAGACACCAAACAGAAAACCCCTTCCTTTTGGATAAGTGGGATTTCCTACTATTGGGTTTCCTGGCCTACTGCAGTACCCTAAGCACGTCCTCAGGAAAAAAGATGTCTATGTGGAATGAGAAGCCTATCACCCACGGTGTCAAACGAAGAGTGGACAAGGGGGGTCAATGAGAGATCCCTTGTCTTGTGTGAATAGGTCAACCCTGTGAGGTAACTTGTGATAAGTGCCCTTGGCAAAATGCAGAAGAAGAGATAGCCAATGCAGTCTCAGCCAAAAGGGAGTCATCAACAAGATTTTAGGAGTGTCCTATTGAATTCTGAAATGGACTTTTGGAATGAGGGGAAGGGGAGGAAAAGCAAAAAGCAACATCCCCTTCCAAAAAAAAAAAGAGAAGGTGTACACCTTCCACATCAGATGACCTGGGACTCTGGCACAAAAAAGGAGGACGTTGTCAGTTCAGAGAGGAAGCAAACAGATCTACTTGAGGAGTACTCACTGGTGGACAACGTCCAGAAACACATCTCTGTGAAGCATCCATTCATGGGAGTGAGTCAATGACCTACTCGGAGTGTTTGCCACAATGTTTTGACCTGAGGGTATGTAAACTGCCTGAAGAGTCACTTCATACTGGACAGCAAGATCTCATACGAGGAGTGCCAACTGGCAAAGAAGGTAAGATCTTGTTCCCCACTGTTTGTTTATATACCACATCATTGTGGTATTGTCTGTAAATACCTTGAAAGGTCCTGCAGGAGAAAAGAGGATGAAAAGCATGAAGAGCCAGCAGATGGGCTCTCATCTCTTTGACATTGATGTGCTCCTTCTGTTGAAGAGGAAAACAGTCCTCCTGCACCTTTAGGGAGTCAAAATCTGCTCCCTATCCCATATCTGAAACATTTGTGAACAGCTCATGAGAGGGAAGACAGGGATGAAAAGGGAGCCCTGGATTTAAGGACAACTGTTGGATCCATCTGTAAAGTTCCTTCTTGAGACAAGGCAGGAGAGGAACTACAAAGATAGAGGATGTGGATGCTGAAACCAAACTAACTTCAGGAACCACTGAAACTACCACAAGTGGAGCTTGGCCAGAGGGAGCATAGGAATGGTGGATGATATGAATCCCAGAGCTCTCAGAAACACCCTGGCTGTAATGGAAACCAGAGCAAGAAGAGTATGAAAGAAGTTATGTACTCACCATAATGTTCCATCTGAGTAGTTATACTTCATTTTTCTGCAACCTGTGGGTATACGGATCCGAACCGGTAACTTTTTTTCTAGCATCTGCTCCAAGCTCCTCCCCTTACCCTTAATGCACTACCATCTCCTATCTTCACTCAGATCGAGTTTGCTGCAACTAAATACATAAGCCACTCAGCCCAATGAACCAAACCTGAAAAGACAGGGCAAGGTCCGGGGGACGGAGGGAGGGAATATTGCAGAAAAATTAAGTATAACTACTCAGATGGAATATTATGGTAAGTACATAACTTCTTTATCTGAAGTAGTTAATTAATTTTATCTGCAACCTGTGGGACAAAGTCCCCAGCTACTCCAATCCTGGGAGGCCCTTATGGAAGGATATTCCTGAGCACTGCAGAGCCAAAGGAGGCTCTACCCCTAGAAAGCAGATCTAATTTGTAATGGGAAATGAAGGTATGTGAATTAGCCCAGGTCACTGCTGCACAAATGTCGTCCAAAGGAACCCTAGACCAAAAGGCAGCAGAAGTCGCCATGGACCCGGTAGACTGAGCCTTAACAATACCAGGAGGAGATAAACCTTTTGCTTTGTAGGCATGTGAAATGCAAAGAGTGATCCATCTGGCCAAAGAAACTTTAGAAATAGCTTTTCCCAGAAATGCTTTGGAAAAGGAAACAAACAACTGGTCAGTCTTGCAGAAATATTTTGTTCTATAAAGATTAAAAACAAAGCTGTCTATGAACATCTAACAAATGAAGTTTGTATTCACCTTTATTTTGGAAGTTAGGGAAGAAAACAAGCAGATTAATGGACTGGTTTATGTTTGCTTCAGATGCGACTTGGGTAAGAAGCAAGGATTAGTACAGAGAGAGACCCTATCCTTATGGAAGACCAAATAAGGAGGCACGGCAGACAGAGCTTGAAGCTCAGAAACCCTACTAGCAGATGTAATAGCGACTAGGAAAGCTGTCTTCCAGGATAAAAATGTCAAATCCACCAAAGCTGCAGGTTTGAATGGAGGAGCCACCAATGCCTGTAGGACAAAGGTAAGGTCTCAAGGAGGCAGTGAATCCTTGACAGGTGGACGTAACAGAAAAGTACCTTTAAGAAAAGCCTTACACAGCCTAGAGGAGGCTAAGGCAATGTTGTCTTCACCAACATGAAAATTAGAAATGGCTGCCAATTGTACTTTCATTGTGGAGGAACTAGCTCCTTGCCAGACAAGAAATCTAACACCGCTGGAACAGGGGCTGTAAAGGGATCTAGTTTTCTCTGTGAGGCCCAAATGGAAAAGCGCTTCCATTTACTGCGATAAAGTTTCCTAGTGGAATCTTTAAGAGAAGCCACCAGAATGGATTTTACCAGGAATGAAAGACCGGGAGTCCTGGCAATCAACGGAACTGGAGCAACCAAGCTGTCAGCTTGAGGCTTCCCAGATCAGGCGGACGGGCCCCCGACAGATGGGAGATTAGATCCAGGCAGGAACCCAGAACCCACAGGGGAGCTAAGAGATGAGACCAAAGGAATGGGAACCAAACCTGAGGAGGCCAGAACGGGACAATGAGGACAACTTTGCACCGCAGTCTGCAAGCTTTCTGAAGAAACTTCGGAATGAGTGGCAATGGTGGATAAGCATACAGAAGTCCGGAGGCCAAGCATGGACTACAGCATCTCTGGGGACTTCCCCTGGTGAGAGAATTAGAGCAAAGAGCTCGGTGCACTTTGCGTTGGACAGAGATGCGAAGAGATCGCAGCAAGGCTGACCCCGTGGATGGAAGATCTCCTCCGCTACTGACTGTTTCAGAGACCACTAGTACAGCATCAGAATAGCCCGACTCAATCTGTCCGCTAAAATGCTGGAGCGCACCGGAATGTGCGTTGCTAACAGAAACCGACCGGTGGAGATCGTCCATTCCCACACTCTCATGGCCTCGCGACATAGGGGGTAGGATCTGGTTCCCCCCTGCTTGTTGATATACCAGACAACCGACATGTTGTCTGACTGAATTGCAATCAATCCGAGAGGAAGGACAGTGTGAAAGACTTCCAACGCTAAAAGCACTGCCCTCATCTCTACAACATTTATGTGCAACTTGGTCTCTTACTGGAATCACGTGCCTTGGACTGTCCTTCCCAAACACTGCCCCCCCCCCCACCCGAGTTGGGAGGCATCCGTGGTCACTGTGGCTTGGACTGGAGATGACGCTAAGGGGCATCCTTCTGATATCTCCGGTGAACTTAACCACCAAAGAAGGGACATCCTGCAGATGTGACTGATCCTGATAGGAAATTCCATGGGCAGGTCTAGCCAAGACCATTGAACAGCCAGAGTCCATTGAAGAACCCGCATATGAAGGCGAGCACAAGTGAGAATCAATATGGATGCAGCCATGGAGCCCAGAGCCCGGAGAACCTCGCTAGCCTTTGGAGACTTGGAGTTCACTATCTGAGCTATGTGGCACCAGAGGTGTAAGATCCTGTCTGGAATTAAGAATACCTTCATCTGCAAAGTGTCTAGCCGTGCCCCAATGAAGTCTAGAACTTGTACTGGTTGCAAATGGGATTTCTGAACATTGACTGTAATTCCCAGTAGATCTGCCAACCGAATGAAGTAATCTCGGCCAGACACAGGTGATGCTTGTTGGGTGCAGCAAAGAGCCAGTTGTCCAGGTAAGGAAACACCTGAATACCCTGAAGCCTCAGGTGAGCCGCTACAAATGCCATTACCTTGGTGAACAACCTGGGGGCTGTGGTGAAACCGAAGTGTAGGGCTCTGAACTGAAAATGACTGGCTCCCAGCCGGAAGCGCAGAAACCACCTGGAGCTTCTGTGTATTTTGATGTGGTAGTAAGCATCCTGGAGGTCTAACGAGCACATCCAGTCGCACTCTCAGAGATAAGGCAGAATGGACTGTAGGGTGACCATCCGGAATTTCTGTTTGGCTACAGACAGGTTCAATGTTGACAGGTCTAGAATGGGCCTGAGGTTCCTCTGTCTTTTTTGGCACCAAAAAGAACCTTGAGTAGACACCTGATTCGGACAGATTGGGGGGGGGAACCTGTTTGATGGCTCATTTGAGAAGCAGCTTTGAAACCTCTAGAGCTGTGGCCTCCCTGTGAGCAGGAGGAACATCCGGGAGGTGTTTTGGAAAATTTGGAGGGGCAACAAATGGGATAGTGTAACCTCTGGATATTATCTGTAACACCCAGCGATCTGTCATAATGGACGCCCATGCCGCTGGGTGTAAGGACAATCGTCCCCTGACTGCCTCCAGAGTAGGACAGTCGGGCAACCCCTCAGGGCTGTTGACTGGGTCTATCAGAAAAGGGTTCTCTAGACCCAAAATTCCTGGGACCCCCTCTACCTTTGGGTCAGCGTCGATCCTGTCCCCCTCTGCCTCTGGGGGAATAGTTGTCCTGAGAATCCCAGGAAAACTTAGATTTTCGGAACCACATCATCTTCTGCCCTTTTTGATTCCTAGAGAAGGACCACTGAGGGATAGAGAAGCAGATCCCAACGGCAGACACAGTCTTCCCGTCCTTTTCGCTCTGGACAAGTGTGTCACGTACTGTCTTCTCAAAAATGTAAGAACGGTCGTAGGGAGCATTGATAAACAACGCCTTGAAAGTGTCTGCGAACTGAACAACCTGAGCCAGGCATGACGCTTCATGGTTATGCCTGTCCCAGCCAGCCTAGCTGCTCCTTCCATGGCATGGGAAAGGAGCCGCATAGATGTGTTTGAGACTGACTTCAGAGTAGACATTTTCGCAGAGAACAACTGTTTGTCCTGTGGCGATAAAGACTCTGGGGGTGACTCAGCAAATTCCGAAGCAAAGTCTCGCTGAAGCCGGATCACATGTGCCAAATAGTTCAATGCATGGATTGAAAAGGTCACTGAGGAATAGACGCACTTCCCAAACCTATCCACCGACCTGGACTCCTTGTCTGGAGGGTGGACCGAGGACCTCCCTGTGCTAGTTCCTTCTTGGTGGCCGCTGCAACCAACAAAGCGTCAGCTGGGGCTCCTTTTGACCAAGGTTGCCTGTCGGAAGGGGGTGATAACATTTTGCCAGGGCGTTTGGGGATGGGCTCTACAGTGTCAGGCTCCTTCCATGCCCGCTTGGTGATAAGGTCCACCAAGGGGTCCACTGGCGGGGACACCCAGGAAGTAGATGGGTTCGTGCCAAAGGCCTCCAGGAACACTGACTCATCCCCAGAAGGTTTTGGGGCTGACCAACCTCCCCTATGGCAGAGGATCTCCATGATTTCTCTGAAGGAGACATCTTCAGGAGGTGACCTGGGGGAACCTTCTCCTTCATCTAAGTCAGGGTCCATAGTGAGGGACTCAGAAGAATCCAAGTGCCTACTTTTGCCTTTGCGCTTATAGTGACCCTCTTCAGTGGGACTCTAAGAAGAGGATTCGTGAGCCGCAGGGGGTTCCTCAGAAAAATTAACCTTGGGAATCTCTGGCATGGGCTGTCCTGGAGACAAGATGTAGGGAGTCATCGCCAAATCCAGGGGGGCCTGGGTGGAATCCGAGGGGATGGGTTGGGGTCTCAATCCCTGGGAGAGAACCCTCTCCACCACTTCGAAGGTCAAGGGAGAGCGGACCTCCTTAGCACCCAGCAAGGAAGATGCCCTCCCCAGATCCAAAGTGAGGCCAGAGCCGAAGCAAGGGTAGCCTGAGGTCCGAAGAAATGGGTCGGATCTGAAAAGTTTGGAGCTGAAGAATCCATTCCCTCGGGTCTGATTCCCTGTCCACGGCTCTGAGAGTCGCTCGTATCCAAATAAATCTGATCCGAGGAACTCAAGGTAACAGCCAGAGTCGAGGTTGGAGGAACCGTCAGTGCCGAGCTACCAGCTCTGAAAATCCTTGGATCCAAGACCCCTGAAGCACGGATCGGGGAAGGAGAGATGGGGCGGAAAAAGGGCATGGAGGTCCCCCCTCCAGAGGGAGAGGGGCCTGGCAAGACTCATATCTGTATTTGGGTCTGAATGAATCTCCGCATCATCCTGTCCATGTCCAAGTCTGATAAACTCCGAGTCGACCTTGAAGAGGCCACCGACTCGGATCTGTCTGGTCTGCGCAATGATGGGGAGGAAGGCCTTGGGTCCGAATGTTCCAATGGCTCTGGTGAGAAACGAGGAGACCGGAGCCGTGAAGAAACTGGCCTCATGGTCTTAGAAGGGGCACTAAGAATGAGCTCCCTGTCCCGGGATCTCATGTGAGGTCTGTCCTTTCTCTTGTCCCTATCCTCTTTGCGCCTATGTCCTTTTCCTCGTCAGCCAATCTGACTGCAGATTTGTCTTTATTAGGCCCAGCACCAGAAGAAGAGGGAGTTTGAGTCCCTGTCTGCGTGGGAGGTTGAGCACCAGGTACTGAAGCTGTGGCAGATTCCAGCATGGATGCAAGGAGAAGGCCTTTGGCTACTAACTTGGCCTTCCGATCCCTGAGGGCCCTAGGACTGAACCTGGTGCAGATAGCACATTGCGTGGACAAATGTGCCACTCCCAAGCAAATCACACACAGAGTGTGACCATCAGCTGGGGAGAGCTTATGGCCACACTCTGTACATTTCTTGAAAACAGATTTTGGCTGATCAGCCATGGTCCTGCACCCAAAAACAAAACACTACCTACCAAAAAAACCACACACAAACACAGGTAGGGGAAGGGCAGGTCTAACAGCTACTCTACCAAGTTTAACAAAACTTTTTTTTTTTTTTTTAAAACCGACGAACAAGCAATACACTAAAAAGGGGAGGAAGGGAAAAAAATCACTCAGACACACACAAGATTAAGTATTAATAACACTTAATATCCCTGAGCTCAGAGCAAAGGAGACCACGATGCACACTACTGCTGTGGCAAACGAGATCTGAGGGAAGATAGGAGATGATAGTGTATTATGGGTAAGGGGAAGAGCTCAGAGCTTGGAGCAGATGCTAGAAAAAAAAGTTGCCGGCTCGGATCTGATACAGATCCGTATACCCACAGGCTGCAGATAAAATGAAGTTAACTATTTCAGATTGAGAGTTAAGGCCTTGAGATGAGGCAGGGATGCCAGCATAGTCACTGTCTGAATCCTGCAATGCAGAAAATCACAATCCTTAGAAGGAGTAAGAAAAGACTTTTTGAAGTTTACAGTGAACCCTAGGATTGGAAGAATGGAAATGGTAAAAATGAAGATTTTGCAACAAGATCTCAGGAGACGATGCCTGAAAAAGTAGGTTGTCGAAGTAAGAAAGTACTTGGATCCTCTGAAACCTGCAAAAAGCAATCACAGGAACGAGGCATTTGGTGAACACCCTTGGGGCAGTAGAAAGGCCAAAGGGCAAAGCAGAGAACTGAAAATGCCTGGAAGCAACAAAGAAATGCAAAAACATCCTGAAAAGGGGATGGATCGAAATATGGAGATAATCACCCTTGAGATCCAGATACCATATAAGCCTGAGGAAGCAGAAGACGGGAACAGAGTCTGAATGGACAACATTTGAACAGTGAGCACCTTCAGAAAAGAGTTTAGATAAGAGAGGTCTAGAACTGCTCTCCAAGCACCCTCTTTTCTTGGTACTAAAAACATCCTGGAGTAAAACCCCTTCCACCTTTAGGACACAGGCACCTCCTGAATAGTACTTTGAGTGAAAAGGCCCTGAAGCACCTTTGTGAAAAAGGGAGTTGTTCCCGAGGAGGCTGAAGTATGCCCATAAAAGGAGGAAGGGATTTCCACACCATGAAATACCCCTGGCGAATAATGGACAGAACCCAAGAATCCTGAGTAATCTGTAGCCAAACAGAAAGAGGAGCATGGCTGGGAAGAAAAGGAAAGTCAGACTTGCCTGGTTTATCTGGAAAGGAAGACTTCTGAGTCCCTGAAGTCTGAGTAGACATAGCAGGAGGAGCCTGTTTGCCACCTTTTTACCCTTTGGAGGAGGGCAAGATTGCCTGTGAACAAAGGCTGCCTTATTGGGGTAGTTTCTCTGAAATTTAGCAACAATAAGAAAAGTACAGTTGTGTACACTTACCATAAATGTAGATGTTAGAGTGTATTCACTGTTGCAGTCACTACATTTGGGTATTCGGCTTGCAGGTTGCCCTCAGTTGGCCTGATTAACAAAGTCTTGGGTCCTGCATCAGTTGCTGTTCCTTTTTCCATGACGTCACGTCGTCAAGGGTATAAAACATGCAGCCGACGTCAATACATCAGTTTTTCTTGCCCCAGATGTCAGGTGCCCCCCCAATGGGGAGCAAATAAACAAAAACACAAAGGTATACCTCCAACAACAAGCAAATACACCAAAAAGGCTTTTAAGCATAGTAAAGGAAAGAAGAGGCATAGCCAGAAGAAGTTAGGGGACTGAAGGGAGAGTATACACTAAAACATCTACATTTATGGTAAGTGTACACAACTGTACTATGTTCTTTGTGCTTTACTGTTGCAGTCATTACATTTGGGTAGATTCCCAAAGCTATGGTTGGGAGGAGGAGTTATATAGCATTAGGGCAGGCAATAAGGCCCTGCAAGACAGCAGTGGCAAAGCCAGCTCTGTATTTATAGAAAATTGGTAAATGATAATGCTTGGTGAAAGTATATACAGAATTCCAAGTAGCAGCTTCTAGGATGTCCCTGGTAGGAACACCTCTGAGAAAGGCTGTAGAAGTAGATACACCCCTGGTGGAGTGAGATCTGATCCCCTGGGGGACAGGTTTTCCATGGTGCTTATAGCAGAAATGAATGCAATGGCTTATTCATTTAGAAATGGTTTGTTTTGAAATAGCCTTCCTCTCTGCCCATGCAGCAAATGCTACCAGCAGTTGTTCCGATTTTCTTCGAGGTTTAGTCCTGCCCAAGTACAATCTAAGTTGTCTGTGCACATCCAAGGAATGCAGAATCCGTTCCCCTTTGTTCTGTGGATTGGGAAAGAAGGTTGACAAATGAATGGACTGATTAAGAGCCACACTGGATACCACCTTGGGCATGAAGGATGGACTGGTCCTGAGTGACACCCTGTCCGCATGAAAGATAATGAAAGGCTCCACTGCCATAAGAGCCTGTAATTCAGATATCCTTCTAGCTGAAGTGATTGCTAAAAGGAAAGCTGTTTTCCAACAAAGAAATGTTAAGTCTGCAGTAGCAGCTGGCTCGAAAGGAGGTAGAGTGAGTTTCTCCAATACAAAGTTAAGGTCCCAGGCAGGGATTGGAGCTCTTCTGGGTGGTCTCAAGTTTTTGGCCCCTCTGAGGTACTGCTTGAGCACAGGATGAGAGAAGAGGGGAGGTTATGTGTTATAATGAGCTGAAATGGCTGAGGCGTGGATTTTAATGGAAGAAAAGGACAGGCCCTTGTGAAGCATCTCAGTTAAGTATTGCAAAATCTGAGGTAAATTGGGTGCTGCTGCGCTCATCCCTTGAGATTGGTTCCAGGCACAGAATCTTTTCGACTTTTCAGCATAAGATTTTCTAGTACTAGGTCTACTTGCCTCTAAGATGACATCCATCACAGGTTTGCTGAGTGATGATAAGGGTGAATTAGCCAGGCTGTAAGGTTCAACGTTGGAAGCTGAGGGTGCAGAATTTGGCTCTCCCGCTGAGACAGCAGGGAAGGGGTCTAAAGCAAGTGCCATGGAGATAACTGCGACACATTGCGCAGGAAGGGGTACCAGTGTTGGCGCGGCCAGTCTGGAGCAATCAAGATCATCCTTGGTTTGTCCTGTTTGACTTTTAGTAGAACTTTGGAGAGCAGAGGCAGCGGGGGGAAGGCGTACACTGATAGGTTTTTCCAGCTGAAGGACAGAGCATCCACTTTCCAGGCTTGTTTGTGGGGAGTTCTTGTGCAAAACTTGTCCAACTGGTAGTTCTGGGGGGAGGCAAATAGATCTATGTCTGGGCTCCCCCATTCGCTTGTCAACATGTTGAAAATCCTGGGTTCCAGTTTCCACTCATGTGGGTCCATGAGGTTTCTGCTTAATCTATCTGCCACTGTATTCAATTTTCCTGGCAGGAATTGAGCTTGTAGGTGCACTTGGTAGCTCAAGGCTGTGTTCCACAATGCCATGGCTAGTCTGCAGAGGGGGTAGGAATGTGTACCCTCCTGCTTTTTTATGTACCACACAACCGTGGTGTTGTCCGTCTTTACCATTAGTTGTCCTGGAAGAATGTAGTCCTTGAAGGCTGTCAGAGCATTCTGTACAGCTAACATTTCTTTTTGATTGATATGTAGGTGCATTTGACTTGGGTTCCATTTGCCCTGAATGTACTTCCCTGCCAGGTGAGCCCCCCATGCATAGTCTGATGCATCTGTAGTCGGGTTTGGGTGGCAGGGGGTAGAGTGAATGGTAGTCCCTTGTTTTGGTGGCAGGTCTCTGCCCACCAGAGGAACTCCAGGCATAGGCAAGGTATGATATGAATCATTGTTTCCAGGCTGTGAGAATTTTGACTCCATAGACTTTTTAGATACCACTGTAGTTTCCTCATATGCAGTCTTGCAGATGGAATTAGAAGAATGCAGGAGGCCATGAACCCCAAGGCTTGCAGTATTTGTCTTGCAGATAGCAGGGATTTTGTGGCCACTTGTTTGAAATAGGTTACCAAATGAATTTGCTTTTCTGCCGTGAGGTAAGCCATCTGGGCAGTTGTATTCAAGCTTGCTCCCAGGAATGTAATTTGTTGACAGGGTACCAGTTGTGATTTATTTTCATTTATGGTGTACCCCAGACAAGTTAGAACCCTTTTTACAAACACCAGATGATTCAAAAGTATGCCCTGGCTTTCTGCCTGAATTACACAATCGTTCAGGCATGGGTATATTTGAATACTTCTTTGCCTGCAAAATGCAATAACGAGCCAGCCACATTGTGAATACCCTGGGCACAGTAGACAAGCCAAAGGGCAGTGCAGAGAACTGATAATGCATGTAGCCTGCTTTGAAGCGTAGGTATCGTCTGCAAGATTCCCTGGGATGTGCAGGTATGCTTCTTTTAAATCTATTGTTGCCAACCAGGCGTCTTTGCCTAGCATAGGAAGTAATTGGTGAAGAGTCAACATCTTGAATTTTGGAATCTCCAGAAAGGTGTTTAGAGTAGACAGGTCCAGGATTGGACACCATCATTTGTCTTTTCTGGGTACCAGAAAAAGTCTGGAGTAGAAACCTTGTCCCTTTTCATCTTCTGGTACCAGTTGAATAGCCCCCATGCTTAAGAGGGAAAGTACTTGTTTTTGAGCCTCTGCCCACTGATTTGGGTGCAGGTCTGGCCACCCATTTGGTGTTGGCAACGTGTGGAAATGAAATCTGTATCCTGGGACACGATATTTAAAACCCATTTGTCCTTGGTTATGAGTTCCCAGTTCTTTGCATGAAGAGCAACCTTTCCCCCCAAAGGGGTGGTCAAAAGATAAGTGGTAGGGAATTTTAAAAGGAAGTCATTGAGACTGTTTATCATAGGGGGATGTCTTATTACCACATTTAGAAGTGGAGGCCCCCCACTGCTTAGTTCTGAGCGTCCCCTGGGACTGAAACCTGGGGTTTTTGCTGTGTCTGGGTTTGGCTTGAGAGGACCTGGAAGGGACTGGAAAAGACCAATTCTTAGTAGGCCAGTGCCTACGAAATCTCGGTGGTTGCACTTGTAAAAAAACCTTTAACAGTTTGCATAGATTTAGTTTTATCTTCCATCTTTTTAAGAACTTCTTCAGCCTTGTTGCCAAACAGGCGGTCCTGATTTAAAGGAGCATCCAACAATTTAGCTTTAACATGATCAGGCAAAGATTGCTCCTTAAGCCAAGCATGCCTTCTAAGCACAGACCCAGTAACAGCAGCCCTGCAAGAGGCCTCTAAAGAATCAAAACCACATTGCAAACTATGTTTCCCAACTTGTTCAGCAGAATGCATTAAGTCCTGTAAATCATTATTTTCCACACAGTCAGGAATCAACATCATTTTCTGTTTAAGCAGTCCAATAATATGTTGCTGATATTTTAACATATGAAATTGGTAGTTTAAAGCTCTGATTGCCAAGGCTGCAGAAGTATAAACATTTTACCCCATCTATCCAGTGCCCTGGAGTCTCTATCAGAAGGGGTAGGGATTTTTAGCAGTAGAAGCCTTAATGCCCTTGGGCCCCTGAGAAATAATCTCTGGATCTGCAACAGGATTTTTGAAAAGGAACTTGTGAGACTCAGGAACACTGTAGTATCTGTCAGGTTTACTAGGAGCAGGAGGCAGGGAATCAGGGGCCAAACTGGATTCCGAGAACACATCATCAACAATGTCTAGTACAGGGGGTATAGCCAAAGACCTATGCTGAGGTAGAAGGAGGAAATCCCTAAGCCTCTTTTTTGAATCAGAAAATTCCTGGCTTTCCCATTGGAAATGCTCCCTTAAAGTATGTAAAGTTTCCCAAAAAGAAAAATCCTCAGGAGGGGAAGGAGAGGGAATAGAATCCTCTGCATCAGAATCCTCATAAGTAGGTATGGACAAATCCAGGTCATCAGAAGAGTCAGAAGAAACAGAATCTTGATCAGAAGATTCATAATCAAGCTCAGCCCTAGGCCTCTTGGGGGGGGGGGGTTTGACCACATCTGATTAGAGTTATTAGATCTTCAGCCATTTTTATCATTTGTTTTTAGGCATAGGGGCCTGAGCATGTGGCCTGGGTGTCAGTTTTTTAGACATGGATTGAGATTTAGGCCTTAGTAATGAAGATGAAGGAGGTGTCGATTTAATATGCAAGTCTGTAAGCCTGAATACACCCTCAGAAACCAGTACCTGCACAGTGCCTCCGAACCCATGCAAGGTAGAGACATCCGTGGGTTCCATAGTTGAAGTATCTCGCGGCATACCGGACTCTGAATAGGTCTCAGTAGAGGCCTGCGAATCAGAAGTAGCGGGTATCAGGGGCTGTGAAAGCACCTCACTGAGTACCGGTGAACTGGCGGCTGGCTTAAGAGAAGCATCGTCGGCAGTTTTGGACCTCGGTGACCTGTATCTCTGTCTTTATCTTTGTGTTTTTTTTGGAATCCCGGTAGTCGGATGGCTAACCGACGACATTTCAGGATAATTAAACCGAGAACCGAAATACTTAGAGGCAAAAATATAACAACGATGGATAGTGCGCTGATTAAATAAAGCACAAAACCGACAGCAAGGTACCTCATGGTCAGGGCCTAGGCAAGGAATACAGTACGAATGAAAGTCTTTATGAGGTATTTGCTTTCCACAAGTAATGCAATTATTAACTTTTACTGACATCGGTAAGGAGCAAGAAAAAGTTTCCCCAACGGAGTACTTAGCTTTAAGTTGAAGATTTCAGTTCTGAAACTCGAAAATGAAAATTGCAGGAGTTGGCCGACTGGCACTTGCAAACTTCTTCTGCTTTGGGCACCGCACAGCAAGAAAGACTGATGTAATGATGATGACTGCATGTTTTATACCCCTGATGACCTGACGTCATGGAAGAAGGGACAGCAACCGACGCAGGAACCAAGACTTTGTTAATCAGGCCGACTGAGGGCAACCTGCAAGCAGATTACCCAAATGTATGACTGCAACAGTGAAACACGAAGAACATCAAACACATGTTTGAGTTCCTGTAAAGCCTTTCCCTTACCCTGAATGGACTTAAATCAGGAGCAGCTTCCCCAAACAGGTGTTTATCAAGAGGGGCATCCATCAACTTAGCCTTGATATCATCAGGCAATGGCTGAAGCTGAAGCCAAGAATACCTCCTCATCACTGACTCAAAAGCTGCAGCCCTAGAAAAAGCATCTGCTGCATCATAATTACACTTGCTGGAATGATGAACCACCTGTGAGGAAGTCCCTAACAGGGAAAGAGCACAAGTTTCACCCTAAGAGTCTGGAAGATCAGAAATAAACCTGACAAGCTTGAGAAAGGAGAGCCAACACATACCTGGAATATGGATTTGATAATTAATAGCCCTAAAAGCCAAGGTAGCTAATGTATAAACCTTCTTATCTAGCCTTTTCATGGTTCTGCTGTCTTTATCAGAAGGTAGTAACTTGGGCGACGGAAACAACTGAGAGGGCTTGTCAGAGGCTACAAGCACCACTGAAGGGTCAGCAGTAGGACACTTGTACAAAAGGTTACAGCCCTTAGGCATTCTATAAAACCTTTCTTGGTTTCTTGGGGGCATGAGGGGCTGAGAATCAGGAGCTTCAGAGGCATTGGAAAACACATCCAACAAAGCAGCCAAAACAGGAGGAACAGCAGAAGGTTTAGGAGATTCCATCTGCAACAACTCATAGTACCTCTTATGGATCTCAGAGACCTGAGCACAATCCCATTTAAAAAAACTCCATCATCCTGGAGACTGTGTCCCCCCAAAACACCTTACACACACCTCCTTACACACTACTGATTAACCTTATGTATTGCCTTCATGCTAATGCTATCTCTAAACCACTCTCAGAGGATTAATTTAACTCATGCTAATATTCATGCATAAATAACTCATCTATGCTAATGTTACTACTATATCATTCTCAGATGATTTAAACCGGTGTATTAATTTAACCTTGTACTACTGTTCTCAACCACTAAACATGTAAATATGCTTTACATCCTTCTCCAAACAGCTGTTTAACTTTTGTTTAGTTTTTGCTATTTTGTATGTAAAATTTGCTTAGTTTGTTTCTGTTTCCACTATGTATTGTACTTCATATTATGGAGCTTGTACTATGTATTATTGGAGCTTTTCTCCCCAGGCCTCCACTGAAAATGGGCTCTTTGAATCCAGTGGACCTCCCCGGTCATCAAACTGGAAATAAATAAGTAAATAAATAAAAAAATATCTTCAAAGGGAGTATCAGGACTGGTAGCGTCCTCTCTCTGACCCATAATTCAAAGAAGGAATTCAAGAGGAGTAAGCAAAAGATTCCTCATCAGAATACAACTCCTCCTTTTAAATGGAATACAGAAACAAGGGAGAGCTGGAAAAGAAACACCCTGACAAGGTTTAAGTGCCACCAAAGCATTAATCAAACACACAGTGAAGGCCTGCCATTTACTCTGTGGATCCTTAGGGGCAGGAGGAACATCTTTAGTTTTTTGTTTTTTCTTTAACAGGACATCTGCCTTTTAAAACTTGGAAGGCTCTGACCTAGGATGGCATTCAATAATAGTAGTATGGACGTATTCTCTGAATAAAACCTGAGGAACACCCCTAAGCCCATCAGAAATAATCAACTGTAGTTCCCCCTGAATGTCAGAAATGGAAGTCTGCAAAGCCTCATTGGACGTGCTTAAAGCCAAATCCCTGCTGGCCTCCAACCCGGTCATGGCAGAGGAATCCAACAACAAAGCCAAGTGAACCTCCAGGCATTCACTCACCTCAGGAGAAATGTCCAGTGGAGCCCGGACACCGGAAGATTCTGGCCTAGACTTCTTAGCCTTCTCCGTCTTCTTCCCTGATCGCTGTCCCTAGGGGCGGGAAGTTCCCTCTATAGTATCTTTAGCAAGAAGTTTAAGTCACTTATTCTCCAGAAAAAGTGCTAAGGAAGAAAACCTACTATACAGAGTTTTTGGTATAAAAGCTTGACAGATGGAACAGGACATATGGTTGTGCGAGTCACCAAGGCAAAACAAACACTGTTCTTGACAGTTTTTATGGGGAATCTGTCTCCCACACGGGCATTGCCCTTCTTGGATGACATGAAACCCCACAACCAACCAAATGACAAGTAAAAAAAGAAACCCCAACAGGGCACTTATCTGCAATGGCTCAGAAACCAGCAACGGAATGTAGATGTTCAAACCGATGATCAAGAGATGGCATTCGGACTGGCGGCAAAGAAGTTCTTAGGACAGTAGGTCCGGACATCAGTTTATGCCCTATGCTAAGTGAGGAGCTTATGTGTGATGTACAGCCTACCTTAAAGCAATCTAAGGCTTTGTAATACTGGCCAGACACTGGCCTAGGCAGGGAATACCACATGTAAAGAATACTGCAACAATGATTTGGCAAGAAATCACAAAATACAACACGTGTTTTATTACTGTGATGAAAAAAATGACTGCATGTCAAGTACTGCCTCCTCCTGTTTACCACACTAACACACACACACACACACACACACACACACACACACACACACACACACACACACACACACACACACACACACACACACACACACACACACACACACACACACTCCTCAGTGTGACTGTTACTATACCAGTTATAATGGAATTAGGTTTCACCCATTTAAGATACTTATACCATTCTCCACTTCATCTTTTTAACTAATCTATTGCACTCCACTTCATTTTTTTAACTATTCTGTTTCACCTACCAAACCCCTTTTTCCTCCTCCCACTTAGCCCCCAACCTCTCTACTCACCTCTAACATTACTTTACCTTATATTCTAAGCTTTTTCACTGATTATTCTTGTTAACATTCCTCCTTTCTCCACTTCATCATTTTAACTAATCTATTGCACTCCACTTCATCTTTTTAACTATTCTGTTTCACCTACCAAACCCCCTTTTTCCTCCTCCCACTTAGCCCCAACCTCTCTACTCACCTCTAACATTACTTTACCTTATATTCTAAGCTTTTTTCACTGATTATTCTTCTTAACATTCCTCCTTCTCTTGTCTCTACAGCTTTGTTCGCCCTGCGGGCTCACTCTGCTCCCCTACCCCAAAATCCCACCCACCCCAGTGGTCCTAGACTTATACTTCCTTACCACACCCTTTTCCCCATCCTACCAATCAGACCCCCCCCCCACTCTAAATAATTGGAACCACATCCCTCCTCATACCTAGCCATTCACAAATTCCTTCCACTTAGACAAACTGAACATATCCTTTACCTCTCTACTTGCATATTCTAATCCTACCTCTTTTAAATTACTTTAATCCATACTTAGATCATGCCCAAAAGCAACTTACACTACCTTAACCAATCTACTACTCATTACCACACTCATACATGTTCTAACCTCAGCCTACCTCCTTTCCTCCTTTGAAAACCTGACTCATTCTCAGCTTCACTACCCTCCTAAACAAACAACCACGCAGACTCTTACTCTCTCCCACAATCATATAAATATCACAGCCATACCTAGCTACCTGCTACTGAAATACCATAGATTCACACACATTAAATATAATAATCTTACATTAAGAAAAGTTAAATATCCAATTAGTAATATACATAATCCCACACTAAGACTAAAAAACCTCTCCTTAAAAGATGGTGACATCCATCCTAATCCTGGCCCAACAAATGCCTCAACTATAGAATCTCATAGCTTCAATCCCTCTATCCCACTAATCCTTACTAGACTTCCCAATTCACTCCTTTTAGCACATCTTAACACCTGCAGCTTAAACAACAAAGTCACCCATCTCCATGCTCTCTTAGATGTTCATTCCTTTGACATCCTATTTCTGACAGAAACTTGGTTAAAACCTGCAACTAAAGATAATGAAATCATCCCTCCAGGATATAATATATTGAGACAAGACCGCATAAAGTGCAAGGGAGGAGGAGTAGCAATTCTATTTAAAGATGGGCTACAAATCACCTCTTCACCTTATAACCCACCTCTGGATAATAATGCAGAAGTCCTTATTTCCAGACTTCAACCCTAGTAAATCCTTATACATTATCTGTATCTACCTACCTCTTGGTAATAACACCAATATAATAGAGAAAATCCTAGGCTGGGTGTCAACAACTTACCCACAAGAAACAATAATACTAGGGGACTTTAATATTGACCGGAAGTGTGTCAATACTGTAAATCCTATTTCACATATTAACCTTTATGGTTTCTCTCAAACCATCAACTCCACAACCAGAATTAATAAACCAAACAAAAAAGAGAGAACCTTAGATTGTATTCTTATTAATAAACATCACCAAACTTATAAGGTAGGAACCTTACCTGATGATATAAGCGATCACTCATTGACCTACATTATCAGGCCAAAAAATTACATTTCCGACCCCCCCCCCCACACACACACACACACACACACATATAAGATCTCACGGACCAGTAAACACTTTAACCCTGTGCTATTCCAAAGCGAACTGAGTGCTTGTGTGTGGAACCCTCTAAAAATGCTCCCACTTGAAGAGGCTGTTAAATACTTCATCTCTAAATTCTTAACCATCATTGATCAACATGCTCCTAAATGCTCTATTAGAATCAAATCAAAACCAGAACCTTGGCTCTCAAAAGAAACCAAATAAAAAATCCTATTCAGAAACAAATCTTGGACTAGGTGGCAAGCTACCAAAATCATCTCAGAGCAGCAAACTTTTAGGCAATTGAGAAATATAACAAAAAAGCCATACTTGCAGACAAAAAGAACTTCTACTGTAAACTACAGCAAACCCACCAAAATAATCCACAAAAGTTCTGGGCAAGTATCAATAAACTCCTTCAAACAGGTCATTCTAGTTCTCCAACCCCACTAGGGGCCAGTCTTAACACTCCCCATCAAACTGCCAGTGCCTTCAATACCTTCTTCACAGAGGCCATACAATCTCTAGCCACTCAGCTATCCCCAGATAGCTCAAGCCTTTCTACCCCCATTCCTAGCTCTCTCCCTACTTTCCAACTACAACCCATTTCTACTACCTTCATCTATAAACTTATCCAAAAACTTAAGCCTTGTACTCCTTCTGCTGACCAGATACCTTCTGCATATCTACAAAAAGCTGCAAAAGCTGTAGCCTATCCTATTATCCATCCTTATAAACAGAACCATTATTGAGGGAACTATCCCATCCATCTGTTAAATCTCTCACATTATTCCCATCACAAAGGTGGTAACTCAAATGAATATTCTAACTATCGGCCCATAGCCCTTCTATCACCCTTAGCAAAAATTATGGTAAAATGTATTCACTGTCAGCTTCTAGACCATTTAATTCAACACAACATACTAGCTAATAGCCAACATGGCTTCAGGCCATTTCACAGTACCACCACTGCCCTTTTATCCTTCACCGATTCCATTAATAGAAACCGTAAAAATAACATCCTCTCTTCGGCACTCTTCATTGATCTCTCAAAAGCTTTTGATATGGTAAACCACCCTCTCCTAATAAATATTCTCAAATCCCTTTCTCTTGACACTCAGGCTGTACAATGGTTCAGTTCCTACCTCAGCAATAGGCAGCAGGCAGTGCTTTGGGAGCACAACCTATCATCACACCTGCCAGTCACCCTTGGAGTCCCTCAGGGCTCCATTCTAGGTCCTCTCCTTTTCATCAATGACCTATACTTAGCTATTCCTCAAGCTACCTGTATTCAATATGCTGATGATTCTACACTCATATGCTCAGCCAATTCCTCTTCAGAACTCCAATCTCTGACTCAGAAAGTATTTAACACAGTAGAGACATGGTTCTTAAAACATTGTCTCCTCTTGAATCCCCAAAAAAACTAAGCTCCTACTCTCTACTCCTACCAGCAAGTCCTCCCCTATAGAATTCTCAGTAATATCTAACAATGGCACCTTCATATCTCCCAACTCCACCACCAAACTCTTAAGAATTACAATAGATAATAACCTTACCTTTGATAGCCATATTAACAACACTATAAGAAACATGTAACAGAAAAATGGGCTCCCTATACAGGATTAAATCCTTCCAGACTCCTACAGCTAGAACCACAATCGCCCACTCCCATCTAATCCCAACTCTTCTTTATGCCTCACCCATACATACTAACCTGAAAAAAAATAATCTTCTCAAATTAGCTAACTCCTACAACAACACTGCCAGATTTACCACTGGGAATGCCTTTAGAACTCACCACTGTCAGAATCTAAAGCAGCTAGGTTGTCTCGAACTACAAAATCAACTCCAACTCTCCCAGCTTACCACTGTCCATAAGATCCAAAATCAACCTAACAACACTCCTATACTTTCTAACTCATTATCCCCTACAAAAATCTTAACACCTTACGCTCTTCAAACAAACCTCTAGTTAGTATAACAAGGCCAACAACTCGGCAGGGGATTCTCTGTTCTCAAACACTGCTGGAAAAAACTGGAACCTACTACCTAATGAACTCACTTCACTTACCTCCCTACCCCTCTTTAAACAAGACACCTCAAATCTCGTTTGTTATGCCCCTGCAGCAACCCTGATTAATTCTGTAGCCCTCTCTATTATCTCCAAGATCCTAGTTCATTTAATAAATTAACTCTGCTTACTACCTATAAAAGCAGAAATCTCAATCTTGGAAACTTCAATGAACGACCTAAGGTAACATCATGTATAATCTACTGTAAATTATCTCTTTTATCATACTGTAAAATTAGTTGTTTTATCCTGTATGCCAATATTTATTTATTTGTGTTATTACTGCTTTTTAGTGTTGTTTTGTAATCCTTTATTATCTTGTCTAGAGTTATGACTGCTTTATTACTGTTTAGTGTTACTAGTGGAGCTTTTCTCCCCGGGCCTCTACTGAAAATGGACATATATCCAGCTAGACTAGCCCGATCAACAAATGTAAAATAAATAAATAAATTATACCACAATTGTGCCACTCATAACATACGCGCTATTATACAATGACTGGCCATTAACATTCAAAAACTTGCATGCTAATTGGTCAGCCAACCAGTGTGCCCATTGTCAAAAAACAGCATATACCAATAGAAAAAAAGTCCAGTCATCTGAACTTTCTTCTATTAATGTATATTATATGTTCCAGGTTGAGAAGCATGAAATCTGAAATCCAGACAGTTTAGAGGTATGACAGAGACGGGGCAGAAATACAAAGAAAATCAGGTACTTTATGCAAAATTAAAACAACATGCCTGATTTTCCTTGTTTTCTGCCCCTCCAAACTGTCCAGATTTCAAACATTTTTAAAAAATAAATAAAGAAAGAAAGAAAGAAAGAAAGAAGCGATGGAGATCTTCCTTTCCAAAACACTGATGTATTGCATAAGCATGGGAACATAAGTCCCATACATATGAGCAGTACATCAAAAAAAAAAGCAGCAGGATATCTAAAGAAAGTGGAAGAACAACACAGAGCTGTTAGACAAAGACATTATTTAAGAAAAATATAAGTCACGTACTCACCATAACTAGGCATCTGTGCTGCCCATTTCCTTGTCCATAACATGTCTAGTTATGGTGAGTACATAGCTTATAAATCTGTTGTCCTTTTCATTCTTCCTCACTTATGGGACAGAGTCCCCAGCTATGTTCACCTTGGGTGGCCATCATGGAAGGATATTCCAGAGTACTGCCAAACCTAAAGTGATTCTATTTCGAGATATGATGATCAATTTGTAATGTGAAACAAAGGTATGAGTCCTGAAACATGAAGCTACTGCACAAATGTCATCAAAAGATGTTGTTGACCAAAAAGCCGATGATGCAGCCATTGATCCAGTTAGTGAGCTCAGGGGTGGGGGTGTTGTAAATGTCATACCTTTCTGAGAGTAAATCCACAAGATGGAGTCTGTAATCCATTTAGCTATGGTAAACTTTAGAAACTGACTGGCCTAAGCAATTTGGAGAGAAAGAAACGAAAAGCTAGTCTGACTTTCTAAACTGTTTTTCTTGTGGAGATAAAAACGTAATTGCCTGTGTACATCAAGGAGGTGTAGCATTTACTCTCCTTCATTTGCAAAATTTGGAAAGAAAACTGGTATGTGAATGGATTGGTTAATGTTACTTTCAGAAGCTACTTTACGTAAAAAAAAGAAGGTCAGTCCACAGAAAAGCCCTATCTTTGTGGAAAATAATATAAAGAGTTTTTGCTGAAAAGAGCCTGGAGTTTAGAAATTCTTATAAACAAATTAAAAGCTACCAAGAAAGCTGTCTTCCATGACAGAAATTTCAGGTCAGGTTTGTCTGGAGGTTCAAAGGGTTTTTGTGTCACACTTTCAGGTAGTATAGTAAGATCTCAAGGAAATGAAAGATCCTTTATTGGAGGCCTTAGCAGAAAAATGCCTTTCATAAAAACTTTACATAATCTAAAGGAGGCTAAGGAAAAAGATCCCCTGTTTGGAAATTTGAAATTGCTGCTAATTGAAGTTTAACTGTCAAGAAACTAGCACCATCTTTAAACAGAGTTGTCAAAAATTGAAGAATAGCTGAAACTGGTGCAGAAAAAGGATTAAATGTCCTTATTTGATCTCCAAATAGAGAACCTTTTCCACTTGCTTCTTCAAACCATTTTGGTAGAATCCTTTTGAGAAGCCAAGATAATATCACAAACCAGGAAAGAAAACCTGGACTGTCTAACTATTACTGGAAGGGGGGAAGCCATGTGGTCAACTTGAGGGTTTGAACGATGGGTTGTTGAATCCTCGACTGGTGAGAGAGGAGATCCTGAGTGGGTTCTAGTACCCACGGAGGATAACAAAGATGAGATCATAGAAAGGGGAGCCAGAAGGGGGCAATGACGATTACAGAGCTTTTCAGCCTGCTTGCTTTCTGCAAAAATCTCAGAATCAGGAGAAGAGGAGAATAAGCATAAAGGAGACCCGAGGGCCAAGTGTGAAAAACAGCATCTCTTAGTGACTCCCCCTGGGGGGGGGGGGTCAGAGTGAAGTACTTGGTGCACTTGTTGTTGAGAGGAGTGGCAAACAGATCACACCAAGGTTGGTTCCAATGCCTGAAAACCATATTCGCTACCAACTGATTGAGAGACCACTTGTGAGGCATCAGAACAGATCTTCTTAATTTGTCTCCAACCACAATGGTTTTTCCCAGGATGTGCATGGCAATAAAAAGGGGGTATGATGAGACTGCCCATTCCCAAACCCTCATGGCCTCTCTGCAAAGGGGGTAAGATTGGGTCCCTCCTTGTTTGTTGAGGTACCAAACTACAGACATGCTGTTGACTTGAACTGCAGTAGTCCCAAAAGGAATAGCATCTTGAAATGCCTGCAGCTCTAGAAGGACTGCCCTCAATTCTAGGATACTGATAAGCAACTTGGTCTCTTGGGTGGATCACACGCCTTGGACAGTTCTTCCCAAGAAATACTTCCCACCCCAGATGAGAAGTGTCCGTGGTCACTGTGGCTACTGGGTTTGGTAGAGCAAAGTGTATGCCCAGAAAAAGATCATCTGATTGTATCCACCAGTGAATATGTTGCTTGCAAATCGGGGTGAGTTTGACATGAAAAGACAAGGCTTGATATAGAATGGACAACTGTGCAGCTAGAGTCTATTGGAGAACCAGTATAAAGAAGCACTCAAGTAGTGGTAGTACCCATGGCAGCTGTCACTGACCCCAGAGCTTAAAGCACTAATCTTGCTGGGGGAGATGAAGAGAATTGCCTGAACCTGATTCCTGATAGAAGTAATGCAGTGGATAGGTAAGGATGCGATTTCTGTAGATGCATTTAAAACTGTCCCGATGAATTCCAGGCACTGAAATAGAGCACTTTTCGATTTGGCGAGATTTATCGTAATGCCCAAGAAGTCGGAAATCTGGACCAAACAGTCCCTGGCATGTTGAAGCTGATGCTTGGATAAGGTGGTTAGAAGCCAGTCATCTAGATATGGAAACACCTGGAATCTCTCCAGTCTCAAGTAAGCTGTGACTACTGCCATGCATTTGGTAAAAACCCTGGGGGCTGTAGTGAGTCCAAAGGGCAGTGCTCTGAATTGGTAATGACTGGCTCCCAGCCGAAAGCGGAGATGTCTTCTGGATAGTCTGTCTATTTTGATAAGATAGTACATGTCCTGAAGATCTACAGAGCACATCTAGTCATCCTTGTGTACAAAAGGAAGGATGGACTGAACCGTGACCATTCTGAAATTTGCTTTCTTTACATACTAATTCAATTTGCTTATATCTAAAATGGGTCTGAGGTCCCCTGTTTTCTTTGGCACTAAAAGAAGCATGAATAAGTTCTGAATCCTATTTGGTCTGTTGGGACCTTCTGGATGACTTTTTTTTTTCTAGCAGCTTTTGAATTTCTTGTTCTGCGGCCTTCTTCTAACTGGGTGGAACATCAGGAAGTTTCTTCCTTTGATGATGAGGAAGAAGGAAAAATGGTAAGAAATAGCCTCTGGATATTATTCTTAGCACCTATGAATCTTTTGTGATGTTTGTCCAGGTGTCTAGTAGGTGCAAAGAGAATCAACCCCTGACTGCCTCCAGAAGAGGGCAGTCAGACAGCACTTCAGGAGCACTGACAGGACCTATATGAAAAAGAATCTCCAAAGCCCTGGTTTTACAGGCCTCCTCTGCTTCTAGGGTGTCGTCTGGGATTAAAATTTCTTCCTCTGCTTCTGGAGAAATTTTCCCCATGGGAACCCTGGAAAGGTCCCTGAGATTTGCAGAAACACATTTTCTTACCACCTCTCTGGTTCCTACAGAAGGTCCACTGAGGCGCAAAAAATTTCCATTTTTGTCACTACAGGTAAGTGTATCCTTTACTGATGGCCCAAACAAGGAAGCGCAACTGAATGGGGCATTAATAAAAGACATCTTAAAAATCTCCAAAAGTCACACAGTCACATGCAGGTACATCTCCTTGTGGTGATGCCTGAACCAGCTGCTTATGAGGTACCTTCAGCTGTGTGAGAAATGAACCTCATCAAATATTCTGATATGGACAAAAGAGCTGCCATTTGAGAGGATGTTCTCTTGACATCCTCAGCAGACATGGACTCAGACAGTATTTGAAAGTTCTTCAGTCAAATCTCTCTGAAGTCTAGTAAAATGCACCAGACAGTTAAGTGACCTCAGTGCAAAGGCAACTGAGGCAAACATGTGATTTCCAAATCTGTTCAATGCTCTAGACTCTCTACTGGGCAGATGGACAGTAGAGCACTGATCTGTTAGCTCTTTCTTAGTGGCAGCCACCAACACCATAGTATCAGCTGGGACACCTTTGCTCCATTGGAGTCTGTCAGCAGGTGGTGACAAAAATTTGTCAGGGTGCTTGGGAATGGGCTTGACAGTATCCAGCTCCTTCCATGCTCGGCGGGATACTAGGTCAATTAGTTCATCGTTCATCTGCTGGGGGGGGGGGTGACCCAAGTCATAGATGGGCCAGAAACAAAAGCCTCCAGGAACACCAATTCTTCAGGAGGAGGAGTTTGGGATGACCAACCACCTTTCTGCTTCAGGAGCTCTAGAATATCTCTAAAGGAGATGTCATATGGTGGTGATCTGCTGGATCTTTCTCCTTCATCAAATTCAGTGTCTTCTGTGAGAGCTCCAAGAGGAAGTCTATGAGTCTCCTTCTACCCATCCTCTTCCAGGGAATCTCTTCTGTGGGCTGCTCTTGACAGGTGTCAGAAGAGAGGGGAAGCTCCTCTACTGGAACTGGCTGTCACTGTGAAACTGGCCTGACTGACTCAAACTCAGAACCAATGGAAGTAAAGGGGAAGAATCCACAATAACAGAGGATGGTTCTCCCTGGAGATAAAAATGCCTTTTCTACCACCTCGAAGGCAAAGGGCCCAGGAGAAGCCCTGAACCGCTCCCTCAGAGCCGAAGCTTTTTAGGAAAGTAGATAACGGCCATCCCCAGATCTGAGCCTTGAGGGAAGAATCGGACCCAAACTGTCTAGGGCCGAAGCTCCAATGGGAGGGATGGATCTGATACAATGGAGTCAACCCCACTCCTTTGGATCTGGTGCTGACAGTCTCCAAAACCTGTTCTAATCCGAAGGTATTGGAACAGAAGATATAAGGAAAATAGTCGGAATGGAGGAGGAAACTTCCCTCAGAGCCAACACAGAATCTCTCAGGGATTTTGGATCTTGGGACTCTGAAACCATGGGTCAGATCAGAGAAGGAGACAGAACAGACTTTTAAGGTACACTCATGGATCCAGTAGGGGACGGAGCTGGCAGGACCCCCCCCCCCATCTGGATATGAACCCTGAGAAACCTTCGCATCATTCTATCCATGTCGGCTTCTGTTAAACTTCTGGAGGACCTAGAAGATACTGTGGAAGGGGGTCTGGAATTTTTCTTCAGAGTTTGAACCAATTGCGCAGGCAAGGAGGGGGAAATGGGCCTCATCATGTACTTTGGAATAGAGCTCCTATGAGATATACCTGGCTTTGGATCCAAAGACTTAGAATCCACCGTGGATGTCCTTGGTGAGGAAGATATAATTATAGAAGCAGGCACCTTCGAATCCAATGATGGTTCCAGACCTGAGGGTAGGCTAAGAGACTTCAGATGCAAAGAGGTGGGATCCATCATCTTTCTCACTTTTTCCCTAGGCTCCGATGCAGACCTGGGGGACTTCAGAAGAGACCATTTCTTGTGCTCTAATGAAGCTGCCTTGCTAGTTTTTGAGGGGGGTTGTGCCCCAGAAGATGAAGAAGTAGGAAGTAAACCTTTTAATATAAGTTTATTATGCTTGTCAGACAAAGCTCTAGTATTAAAAATAGAGAAGATGAAACAGGATATATTTAAATAGTCAGGATCAAGGCAATAAACACATTCCTTGTGGGCATCTGAGTTTGGGATCTTATGCCAAAAAGAAGCCCATTTTTTAAAACCCATAGGTTTCTCAGCCATTGTAAATGAGCCATTAAACAGAAGAAAACAACAATCAAGCTATGTGTGTGTTTTTTTAACAGAAAGAAAAAGTTAGAAAGTTACCAACTATGGTAACAAACAGAGTTATCTTACAAAAGTTAGGTAAGAAAAAGTACCAACAATGGTAGGAAAGACTGCTAAAAATTAAGTAGGGATAAAGTAGTCAAAATGATCAAAATAACCTTTACACCAGCGAAAGCTAAGAGAGATAATAAGGAAAAAAGGTTTTAAAATTTATGGCCATGAATTTTAGAAGAAAAAAAATATATTAAACTTGCTTAAAATGCTCGAGAGCAAAACCTAATGTCTAACCATGATGGCTACAAATAAGATCTGGAGTAAAAGAGATGGAGAGGCAAATTATGGGTAGGAAGAGTAGCTCGAGAGTTAGACCCAAAGTCTGTATGTAGTATGCAGCCGAGTCAGATCTCAGGATCAGATCTGAAACCCGTAAGTAAGGAAGAGTGAAAAGGACAACATTAGATGTAAGTATTTTTTTCTTAAATAATGGCATAGTATAATAACAATAACCAACTCCTGGGTGTGATATAGTGAAGATTTACCCATGGTTACCTTTGTTTAATCACTTGGGCTTCACCCGCATGAATAAACCACACCAACCGTGAGTAAATCTTCAGTATACCAAACCCAGTTGTTGGCTATTGTTATAATAATATTCAGACTACAAAATTTACACCAACAATGAGTACAGGGCACCAAGCACATAACTGATTTTCAAGTATCTTCAGTAACTGGCTTAGGATTTACTGTAAATGGTAGGAATCAATGTAACTATTACAGTCAAGAAGTGCTCTTGCACAACAGCTCCTTGTTTAAGGCTAAATACTAATACAAGTGTACTACATCAATTGATGGGATTACCTGAGCATGTGCTGTTCAAAACCTTGTATAACATGCAGTTATAATTCACATTTGCCAGATGAGTCAATGTTGGTAGCAAACTCTCATCCATCTCCAAATTTCTCCAGCAGCACTTGGGCCACTAACTGTGCCCATGTTATCTGGGACACAATCAAAGCTATATCCCTCAGGACCACAAAACCAAGACCTGGACCATTTCCTGGATCAACAGGGAACTAAGTGCCTGAAATCATGCCTTTCCCAATGAACAGGAGTTTTGGCTCTTCTTCCTTTAACTCTAAGGAGGCATGGAATAAGCAGGCATAATGAGAACGCATACAGGAACTGTCAGTGCCATGTAAGGTGAAAATATGCCCACATCTATCTCCTCCATAACCTGCTTTACTAAACAGAAAATGTGAGGATCTCCTTCTCCAAAGTGGCAAAGAGGCTGATCTCTGGAGTTACTCATTTCTGAAAAACAAAGACCAAGCACAATCTGCAAATCCAGAAGAGGTTACAGGAATATCAGAGAGAGCTTTATAGAGAGTCATTCACCAAGAATATGAACTACTGGAAGACTGAATCAGTCTGTCTGGGTCTCACTACCAGATGAACATTGTCTCCATGCAAACAAAGTGTGGATCACTGTCTCCTTGCTTGTTTAAATAACACACAGTGAACTGCATGTTGAACAGAATGAGGACAGTTCCCCAAAAAACAGCTTTATTTCCAAGTATTAAGTGCCAGCAGAACTGATTCTAATTCAAATTGGTTGTTGTGTAGCCTACTGTCCAGGATGGAGCCACACTCCTTGCACCATTTGTAAGCTCAACTGAGCTCACACCCTACACCTCACTAGGGGTTAAAGAGGGAGCCAACCCTTCTTACAAGCAGAATTTTAAAAGTGCAGTTTTCTGGGCAGATGGGTGGATGTAGCTTATTTGTTGTTTTATTTATTTATTGACATTTGATAACTGCTAAAGTCCCACTGGCTAGAAGCCCATTTTTCAGCAGATGCCTTGGGAGAAAATTTCCAAAATATAAAACAAAAACATGCTATTAAATGCATATTTGATGTACTATGTCAATATGCTCTCTGAATTGTATATTATATATTAGAAAATGTTTTTTTATTTTATGGCATTGCTATATTTCCTTGTGTATAACTTAATGCTAACCAAATTTCTCAAACATATTGCTATTGCATTTTCAAAATACTGTACTTTTGCCTTGTAAATATTCCTGTTGTATATTTCTCTGTCTGTTTTTGTACTAGGCATCTTACAACTTGAATTGTTAGTTTTTTTTTTCTTATTTTTACTACTTTCCTGGAGCTTTTCTCCTCGGGTCTCCGCTGAGAAAGGGTTCTCTGGGCCCAGTCAGACTAACCCAGTTAACAAATGTAAAAATAAATAAATCTGCAGTTTAAATTATTATAAAAGATTAGACATACTACAAAACATTGTCATATAACTTGTATCAATTCTTAGCCAATCATTTAATATTTAGATACCCCCCACACACACACACACACACAGACACACACACTCATCTTACACTTTCTTATTCCCTTCTGTTAGCACACAGTATCCATAACTGATCAATACTGTGTGTTTGTTAATTTAAACTGAGACCACAGTAGCCTACTGATACAAGGTTATCCTGTTTTTCCACCTGAGAAATGGTTAAGAAATGACTTACAGTTTCAGAGCAGTCCTTGGTCAATTGTGATTGTTTCTTAAACACAAACTTGTCTTTGCTTTGGCTCATTAGCAGCAGTACAAAGAACTGCCTGGTCACACCCTTGTTCTCCCCTTCCCTGTTTATTACCTTAAGACAATCCCAAAGTTAATAAATATTACCTGTGGCAGGCACCATTTTTAAAACTACAACCACCCTTGTCACTATCATAAGTTCATTTATCAGTTAACTCTGTTACCTGATTGTATCCAGCCCCCTCATAAGAGCAACTGACAGGGTCACTACCCGCTTCGCTCCCCATCCTGCCCCCTATTCCCTCCCGCCCCCAGTGGTCCCACCTTTATTACATTCACAAACCCCTCCCATCTTTCCAATAGCAAACCACAGCACTAACCCAACACTACCTCTTCCATCTTCCCACTACTATCACACCTCCTCAACTAACATGTACAAGCATACCTTACCTATGCTCACTGCATGCACTCTCCTTGCATATCTTACATCCTACCAAAACTCCATCATCCCCCACTCAACCACTACCACTGTACTACTACTCACACCACCACTCATGTCTCACCCTCACTCAGCTCCCCTCCCACCAACTCAAGAACCATCCCTATGCACCCCCACATATTCTACCAACTATATTACTCAAACATAAAGCATCCCTACAACTTAACATAGTAACCCTCCCACCATACCTATTACACAAAGAGCACAATCATAAAGTTTCCCTTATAAACAAACACATTCAAAAACTGAGAAAACTAATAACCTCATGCATATCAAAACTAGCCCTAAGTGGAGGCATCCACCCCAACCCTGGCCCTACCATCTCCAACCCCAATCCTCATAATCAGACTAGTAACCACAACTTCTCCCATATTACAGCCAATAGAAAGCCAAGTGACTTCCTTCTACTAAGCCTAAGTATTAGAAGTATATCCAGCAAAGTCCATGAACTCCATGCCACCATAGTCTTGTACTCCCCAGATATAGTCATACTGACAGAAACCTGGCTAAAACCTCACATTACCAGTGAGCAAATACTCCCTACATGTTATGGCATACTAAGAGTAGACCGGCTAATCAAGAAAGGAGGCGGTGTAGCTATAATATTTAAACAGCATCTAAACATCCAGATCTTAAAATCATCCACTCCACAAATAGGCAATGAAGAAATAATATATACCAACCTCAAAATAAACTAAAACAAAACCTTCAACATAATTGGATGCTACTTCCCACCTGGCCAAAACATCCCTCCACTAGAAAACCTCCTCAGCTGGTCTACTCACCATCTCCCCCAAGAAACTATAATTGTAGGTGATTTCATTACTGAGTGGCAATCCCATTCTGGCAACCATCCAACCCATCATGTAAAGCTTCATGGCTTCACCCAACTAGTCCAGTTGCCAACCAGGATAAATAAAAACTCCAGCAAGCACACTACCCTGGATTGGATACTAGTCAGTAAGAGCCCCCAGTCATATATAACAGGCTGCTTATCAGATAGCCTCAGTGATCACTCCCTAACATTCCTACTCACAAAAATACCTATACCAAGCTAAACCTGTCATCTACCGTCAATTGCGTAAAAAATTTAACTTTAACCCACTCACATTCATCTCATCCCTCAAAGAATGTAACTGGCATCCTCTAAAGTACCTCAGTCTTGATGACGCAGTTGAATTTTTTAATACTACCTTCCTGGGCATCCTTAATTACCATGCCCCCATAAGACTTTCCAGAATCAAAGCACAACCCTCCCCATGGCTACAGAAAACCACTAAGTCAGAAATGAAAAACAGGGATAAAGCCTGAGAGCACTGGCACAAAACCAAAACCCCCTCAACTAGACAGAAATTCCTAGAACTACGCAATAGAGTCAAAAAGCTAATAAATCAGGACAAATTCCAATACTACCAGTCTGCCCTAGACTCCTCCCAACACAGCCCCAAACAATTCTGGTCCTCCATAAACTCCATCCTCCACCCAGGTAAAATCAGTACCCCTCCTCCTAACATCCCTCACTCCTCAGAAAATACTGCTACCTCATTCAACACACACTTCACACAAACCATACTATCACTAGCTAAACAACACAACCCCCCCTCCCCTCCAACCCACACCTTCAACTAGTAATCTCGCCACTGCCTTCTCTTTTTCTCCTGTACCTACCTCCAACATAAAAAAACTCTTAACTAAACTTAAGCCCACCAAATTAGCAGCAGACAAACTCCCAAGTGAATACCTACAAATCGCAGCTGATGCTCTGGCCTACCCAGTATTCATCTTGATTAACCGATCTCTGTCAGAAAATTACGTTCCCACACTGTGGAAAGTATCACATATAATTCCCCTCCACAAAGGCAGACCCTCCACAAAACTAAGCAATTACCTCCCCATAGCTATTCTCTCTCCACTCTCCAAAATACTAGAGAGATGCATACACTCTCAAGTCTCAGACTACCTACTAATAACCTCCTTTCCAATACTCAGCATGGTTTCCGACCAAACCATAGCACCACCACTGCCTTACTCTCCTTTACTAACACTATCCTTCAGCATAAAGACAATGGCTATCTCTCCTCTGCTACTTTCCTAGACCTATCTAAAGCATTTGACATGGTCCCACACAAACAACTTATCTCTGTCCTCAATAACCTATCCTTCTCACAATCAGTCACCAACTGGTTTCAGAGTTACCTGTCTAACCGCCAACAATCCGTTGTATGGCAGAATGACATATCTCCCCAACTACCCGTCTCCATAGGGGTTCCCCAAGGATCCATCCTTGGACCCCTACTCTTCTCTGTTTTCACTAATAATCTAGCCTCTGCCACCAAACATGGCACACTCATACAATACGCAGATGACTCAACCATCATCTGCTCAGCCCAGTCCCTACCCAAACTGCAAAAAGTCCCACAGGAAGCCTTTTCCTCTGTTGAAACTTGGTTAACCAATGCCCAATTAATACTCAATCCAAACAAAACTAAACTACTCATCTTCCAACCCACCACACATACTCAAAACAACTCTACTTTAACATCACAGCAAAAGACAACACCACTATATACCCAACTGAACACATCAAATTGCTAGGAATGGAAATAGACAATAAACTAAAATTTGACATTCACATATCCATGATCATAAAAAAGTTCACAAAAAACTAGGAGCGTTATACAGAAATAAGCAACTCCTCAACAAAGCAGCAAAGATTTCAGTAGCAAATTCCCACCTTATATCCACCCTACTTTATGCCTCTCCAATATATACCAACCTAAGGCAATGCGATCTAAACAAGCTAGATACCTGCTACAACAAAATCGCCAAATTCGCTACAGGGGCATCCTACCGTAGTCACCACTGTCTCTCACTTGCTGAACTGGGCTGGCTTGAACTCCCTCACCTCCTTCAATGCTATCAACTCTCACTCGCCCACAAACTAGTAAACCATCCACTAAATGTCCCATCCCTCCAGAATCTACTCCAACCCTATCGCACCACCAGACCACTAAGATCCAGCAACAAAAATCACTTGCAGATCACTAAAGCTAATAACTCTGCTGGTGAAGCACTATTCTCTTGCACCATAGCCAAATTATGGAACTCCCTCCCACCCACAATTACCTCCATACCATCATGCACCCACTTCAAAACTTTACTAAAAGCGCACCTAAAAACATGCTGGCTATGCCCTTGCAACTCCCACTCTAATATCACCCACCCCATCCCACCACTACCTTTCTTTCCATTCCACTGACTACCTTGATTATAGCAAGCTCAGATGCTCATAAGCCTAGTACTTATTATGCAGCAGGAACTTCTTATTGTAACATTTGTTAATGTCTGTTACGTACTTCACAGATAAAAATTCTAGTTGTCTACTGATGTACTATGTTCTTCATCTGTAAATATGTTGTAAGTAATTGCTATGCAAATTGTTAATCACTATGTAATCCAATGTAACTACTGTCTGTTCATTTTAACTGTGGAGCTTTTCTCCCTGGGCCTCCGCTGAAAATGGACCTACATCCAGTCGGACACTCCCGGTCAACATAAATAAATAAATAAATTTCTCTACAAACTTTGTAAAATGTAAGTTAGTCTAATACAAATAAGAATAGCAATATGAAGTGAGGGAAAAACAGACTTAAGGTATATTTAGAGATAAAGTGAGGGAAGAGAATTTGACAGGAGTAAGGAGGTAACTGAAGAAGGGAGAGTACGGAAAGGTACTTGTTTACATTTAGGAATACAGCTTATCCTGGTTTTGAGCAAGAGGAGACACATTTTAGATAGGAAGTCTTTCAGACTGGTTTTGAAAGATGGGAGGGAGAGAGGGTATGTACTTATACAAGTTCAGGCAATGCCCAGCAGATTTGATAGATTTGTAGAAAGGCAGGAGTTTTTGTTCACTGGAACGCAGTGACCGAGTGGGAACACAGATGTGTAGAATGTTTTTTAGTGCTGGACAGGCAGATGGATGCTAGATAATTTTACATGTGGCAAGAAGCTTTGTAAATGTTAGTTGATGAGGCAGTTCTAACCAATTTAGGGTTTTAGTGCTATACAGTGGTGGGTTCTGAAGGGGGTATTTGCTGCAAATTTAGCAACTTTGTTATAACATCATTCAAGTGTTAATTTTTGTGAAGTCTGGAGATTAGTGAGGATGGGAGCACCATAAAGAAATGTGGGGAGAATATAAGTAGTGGCAAGTATAGTTTTAGTTGCAATGGTGAGAAATTTTTGGCTATGTAAAGCACTCCTAGTTTTTAATGAGGTTTTTCTTATGCAATTTTGAATATGCAGGTTGAATGCAAGATCATCATCCACTATTACCCCTAATAACTTGCTATGAGAAGTGACGTTAATGGATGTATTATCGAGAGAGGACTTGGGGGGGGGGGGGGTAGTAGTTTGGTCTTTTTTGGGATGAGCATGAGTAAGGAGTTATGAAGCCATGTTTCAGTGGCTGTTAAAGCTTCCTGAGCAATTTTTTGGGGGTGTACCATTATGTCAGATATGCAAATGAAAGTGGAATCATCTGCATATTGTATTAAAGTGGCCTGTTGTGTGTATGTATAGAGGGTATTGGTGAAAATGTTAAAGAGCAAGGGACCAAGGATAAAGCCTTGTGGTTCACTGGTGGTGACTGGGAGGAAAAGAGAGAGAGAGTGCGGAGTGTCATTTACTGGACTGATACCTATTGGACAGGTAGCTTTTGAAGAACAGAAGGGTGAGCTGACAGAGAGCTAGTGAGGACATTAGAAGTGGAAGTTTGCTGTGACAAACTGTGTCGAAGGCTTTAGACAAGCCTAGAAATAAGGAAGAGACTAGTTTCCCATTATCTCTAACTTTACTGACAGTGTCTATATAGGTTAGAAGGGCAATACTAGTTCTATGGAAAGGACGAAAGCCATGTTGTGTAGGGGATAGGAGTTCTTCCTGCAGGAGATGGTCTAGCAACAGTTTCTGAATAGATTTTTCATGTATTTTGGAAGGGGAGATAAGACTGCCATAGCTCTAAAGGGTACTTGCGTATTATTGCAACCACATTTGCAACATGCGATAAATCTTCATGTTTGACTCAAAGTACGTCTGTTAACTCTAAAAGATTGCTGTAAAGTGTTAACTGCTATTGTGGGATATTGTTAATGGGTTTGGAAGAGAAATAAGGGGAACATTTCTGTTTGTATGTAGCGTCCTTTACTGATGTCAGGTCATGAATAATGCAATTGACATGCCTGCTCCTTGTGAGGGCGGTCAAGATTAATGGTTATTTTATTGTGGAACACGTTGCTTAATGTGTACTAGTTAGAGTAGGAAACAAACTTCATACAGTAACTGAAGTATGGGGAAAAATTAACACACGGCACTTGCAATCATGGCAATAACTTACAATTTGTACATTGCAGCTGTAAGCAAGAAAGCGTACATTCACACTCCTACCCTGGATCAGAAACCCTGCATTCCTAGTTCTGATCTTACCAAACGTAAGCTACTGAGGAGTGTACAGGGTGAGTTCTGGTCAGCAATAATCGTGACAAGTACATTTGCCCTTAAGGAGTAGTAAGTAACACATTTCACAAGCTTTGAAAAGCGGCGCGTCTCTTGTTCAGTCTCTTGGATGACTCGCAACATTAATGACGACTATAAAGCAGCAGTCATGTGTGTACTTCAGCCAAGGGCGGTACATGCAAACACCAAATTTGCCATATTTCCTGTTCGTATGTGCAACACAATGCGACCCAAAACTGGTTAACAGTTTACAGTACCCTTCTTCCATTAACAGACATAGTTTCGTGGAAAACAGTGTAAAGTATGCCACCTCCGAAAAGTGGTTGCGATAATACGCAAGTACCCCCTAAAGTTATTAATGTCTGTTGAATTTCCTCCTTTGTGCAGAGGGATAACGTGTGACTTTTTCCAGAGAGAGGGAATGTGGGATTCCTGGACTGACCTATTTATAAGGATTGAGACATGACAGGCAATGCTACTGGGCTCTAATTTTTGTAGGTTCATAGGTAGGTACTCGGCTATTGGCCCTAGGGCCTATATAAGCCTAGCCAAACGGTACCCTGGCTTTTGCCACCCAAGAAAATTATTTTCCTGTGCCTCTGTCAAGCAGAGCCACAGAAGTGATCCCTGGGGTGAATTTCCTATTTCCCATCCAATTATCAAGATTTTTCTTGAAGAGTGCTAATGAGGAGCTTTGTTTGATATAGATAGGTAGTTTGCTCCAGAGTATGGGAAGTCTCTGGGACAGGAATCTATTCCTCCAGCATGTTATGTTTATTGAGGTGATGAGGTTTAGTTCCCTAGAGCATGTAGCTCAGAGGGATTTGGATTTGTTTAAGTGGAGCATGTCCAACAGCTCTGAGTTTGACATAGCTTTGTATGTTAGGCAGAGATTGCCTCTGAGTAGGCGATAGGCGACAGAGTAAAGCTGGAGTTTTTTGAGACAGTCTGCATAGGGCATCTTTTTGAGGCCAGTAATCCTCTTTGTGAGGTATTTCTGTGGCCTTTCCAGTTGTTGTAGATGTCTTGTGAGGTACATACCAAAAGGGGCGTTGTACTCTATAATGGGTCTAATGAGTGATGAGTAGATGGGAACAATGACCTCTTTTTTCCTGGATGAGAAACCTTTTATGATGAGGTGTGCCACGTAGAAGGATTTCCTGACTACCGTGGCGATGTGATTATCAAAGGAGAGACCACTGTCCACCTGTGTCCCAAGGTCTCATAACACTTTCAGTGTTAAGTAGACTATCACCTATGTGGTAGTTCATGGGTACAGAGTTTTTACCAAAAGGGATGACAATGCACTTTTTGGCATTGAGCTTGAGGCCATGGCTTTGACACCATGACTCCTAGTTTGCAGTCATTTGCGAAATTTGTTAGCCAAAGACCTTCTGTGTTAGCCTGTACTTCAGAGAAGTAGATACCAAACAGGAGAGGACCCATGACTGAACCCTGTGGGACTCCACTTGTCACTGGTCTGAAGTTATATTTAGAGTCTGCTACTTTCACAGTGTGGGTTCTGTCAGTGAGCCAGTTGGCAACCCATCTTGCGACATAGGGATTTATACTTAGTTTAGTGAGTTTATCCATAATTCCGGAGATGGAGAGATCTAGACAGGCTGTGTGAACCACCTTACCCTCATCTACGGCTTAGGAGACGTGATCTGCCTTTTACAAACCTGAACTGGGTAGGGTCCAGAGTTTGGAGATTACCAATGTCATTGTTTATAAGTTCCATGATGATACATTCCACAGCCTTGCAGACCAAGCTCGTTAGGCTGATGGGGCGGCAGTTCCCAGGGTTCGTGGTGGCTCCCTCTTTGTAGAGTGGGATAACAGTTGCTGTGCGCCATTCAGTGGGCACAAAGCCTGAGGCGAGGCTATGATTGAACATGGTACTTAGGTGGGGTGCCAGTTCATTCTGTAGTTCATGTAGAACGCATCGTGGGATGTTGTCAGGTCCCATGGATGCTGTGCTCTTGGCTTTGGACAGTGTGTTTTTTACCTGTGCAGCCATGATTACAGGAACTTTGCATTCTTCTGCTATAGAGATGGGCCCTTTAGGGGGTGAGAGAGGGGTAAAGTTAGCACTGAACCTATCTGCCAGGATGTTGGCAATATCAGTTGGTTCTGTATATTTAGTGCCATTGTGCTGTAACTCACAGCAGATCTGAGTGTTGCCATTGAGATTCTTGACATAGCTATAGAATGCTTTGTGGTTGTCTTTAGAATCACTGGCAATTTTGTTTTTGTAACTAGCTGTGAAGGATTTTATGAGGGATCTCCACTTCTGAGGCTGACCAGGGAGTTCCTCCAATCATGGGATTTTACTCTTTTTTTCAACAGTTTCTTTCTTCTGTTGTAGAGTTTGTTTATGGCAGGGGACCACCAGAACGGCTTCCTCTTTTTGGAGGACAGCATCCTGGTTCTGTTAGAGCTTGCACGATCCATGCACTCGTGTAAGTGCTTATAAAGTGCATTTGTATAGGATTCAGCAGTCGTACCTATACTGTCCGAGAAATTTTTTATGGTGGTTTCCCTAATTGAGGGCGGGGGTGGGATGTGGATGTCTAGGGTGATTAGCTTGTGGTCAGATCTGACCAACGAGGAACTAACCTCTGGTGTGGAACACCGGTTGCCCATGTTGGTCATGACCAGGTCTAGGATATTGCTGTCCTTGGTGGAGGTGTGGATAAGTTGATCCAAGGCGTTGGAATTTATGAATTCCAGAAAACGTTGAGCACAAAAGTTGGTACATGAGTAGTTTTCCCAGTTAATGGTGGGGTAGTTGAAATTGCCCATTATTAGGGTGTTAGGCTGTACCATAATATTTTCCAGTGTATCAAGAAATGAGGAGTGGGAATCCTGGGGCATGATGGGGGATCTGTAGCAAGCTACAATTTGGATTGCGGTCTTGCCCAGAGTTAGTTGCACTTGGATAATCTCGGATGCATTATGCTGAGCAACTAGCCTGGAGGTGTGGATATCCTTAATGAATATGGACAGGCCTTCGTCTTTAGTGTTTCGGTCCAGGTTAATTGGCCGAAAGGTGTGGTATGAATTACAGCCTGGTAATGCAGGGGTGCTCTCTGGAGCCTTGAACCAGGTCTCTGTCACTGCACAGATGTCGATGTTCTCCATTTTAAGGAGTGCCTCGAGTGAGTGCATTTTGAGGTTTAGACTTCTAACATTAAGTAGCATTACCCTCAGATTTTGCTTGCTTGTACCTGTTACGGTGGTGAATTTGTCATTTGAACCTTAACTAAAAAAGGCACTACAGGGGTGGCAGGAGCCTTAGCCAGTATCTGGAATCCGAAGTGCGACAGGTGCAGGCCATCTCTGGCAAAGCATCGTGGTTTGTCAATCATGTCATCCCAGGCAAACAGATACTGGATCCCCTTAGAATGACACCAGAAGCTTAGCCAATTGTTGAAGTCAATCATTTTGCCCTTGTACTGTGGTATCATTCTGGGTGATGGCAGGATGCTACTCAAGGCTAGGGTCATACCTGCCTGGGCTACAAGATCGGACAGCTCCTCCATGTCTCTTTTCATGTAGTCCAGGGAGGTACTTCTCAGGTCATTCACACCAACATGGACAATAACAGAGTCATATTTGTACTTGTTGTGGAGTGACCTGAGTGCATGCGTTATGTGGCGGATCCTGGCACCTGACAGGGAGCTGACAGTAACTTTCTCCTTGTTTAGTCTGGTGAGTGGAACATCAATGCGACTGACTATAGAGTCACCTATGAGTAGAGCGTTGGGTACGTTGTTATGCCTTATGGGCTGTGGTTGAGTGGCACACTGAGTTTGTGGGTTGTCATTTGGGTTGTGTTGGGGGGTGGAGGTGGCTTGCATTTCTGCTTTGGAGGTCCCTGTTGCTTGGGTAGATTTATACTGAGCGCCTCCGCAAATGTAGGTGTGTGTTTTGTGTTTCTGTGTGTGTGTTTTGGTGGTGTAAGTTTTGAGGGACTATGTGATGAGTGTGGTGTGCTGCAAGTGTTTACCTTCTCCTCTTGACTGTCTAGTCCAGCTTGGGTGAAGAGAGCTTTGCTTCCAGTTTGGCTATATAAGTGCATCTCTCACAGGTTGTAGTGTTGGGTGGTAGGAGGAGAGGGCTGTCTATGTACATGAGGCAATTGCTGCATTGCCCCAATATGCCCAGATTCAGCAGGTAGACAGGAGAAAACACCGGGAGCTGACCCTTAGACATGCTTGGATAGGTGCTTATTTATTAAGTACTAAAAACTGTTTTCCTCTAGACAAGTAAGGAAAGTTGAGTGCTCTAGTAATTTGTAGCTTATTTAGTGCTTACAATGAGTTCTGAACAAGTGCTGAGCTCAAAAAAACAGATATGAATGCTGAAACTAGAAAACTGGCTAGTTCTAATAAACAAAATTAAGCTAGAATGCTTCCCTCCAACACAGAAAGGCTTGGGGGCTCAGAAGCTTACAAACAGTCCTGGATACAGCAAATCTGTATCTGGACTAGACGACTTACAGGAAAGCAGGAAACGAGCTTAATTTTTTTTTTTTTTGTAAAGTGGAAAGGAAGAGCAGAAACTAAGTGGGTTAGCCTTCTCAAATGTTCTCCCTGGATTAGGTAGAATGAGGTAATGACACTAGACTGGGAGGAGTGTCCCAGATCAAATTTACAGTAAAAACAGGATACCAACAGGGAGGGAGGGTGGCAGACAAAAAACAAACCCAACCAAATGCTTAACAATTGTAGAAATTTCTAGTTAGTACCTCACACACAATGAAACTAGCTAGAAATATATATGTAGACAATAAAAGTGCTATAAATAACTCGTACAAATAAGCAAGAAAACAGGATACTTAATGTTATATACCACAGATCAGCTTACTTCCTCCGAGTAGCTCAGTGTGAAATGGCAGAAACACTCACAAGTTAACTTCTTAAGTAACAAAGTTGAAACCTGAAACGACTTTAAAAAAAAAGCTTGAAGGAACCAATGAGGTACTTACTCCAAACCTTAGTCCAGGCAACCCCAATCAGCCAATGACCATAAACAATTCACTCTCACTGAAATATTATACTGGCTTTGGATAAACTACAATGGCCTGCAACATGTGCTCAGACACACAGCCTCTACTAACAAACAACTAGGCCCAAAACTCAAGCCTGAATATGGACAATGCTACACTACCCACACTACTTAGGTAGAAAAAAAACTGCAGAAATGAGAATGCTTTTAACTGCAAACAAGTTATATGATACACTCCTTAGCAGGAAATCAGAACAAACAAACCCACCCAGATGTTTAACAATTGTAGAAAATTTCTAGCTAATACCTCACACACAGTGAAACTAGCTAGAAATGTATATGCAGACAATAAAAGTGTTATAAATAACTCGTAAAAATAAGCAAGAAAACATGATACTTAATGTTATATCACAAATCAGCTTCCTTCCTCCAAGTAGCTCAGTGTGAAATGGCAGAAACACTCACAAGTTAACTTCTTAATTAACAAAGTTGAAACCTGAAACAACTTAAAAAAAAAAGCTTGAAGGAACCAATGAGGTGCTTACTCTTAGCCGTAGTCCAGGCAACCCCAATCAGCCAATGACCATAAACAATTCACTCTCACTGAAATGCTATGCTGGCTTTGGCTAAACTATGATGGCCTGCAACATGTGCTCAGACACTCAGCCTCTACTAACAAACAACTAGGCCCAAAACACAAGCCTGAATATGGATAATGCTACACTACCTATACTACTTAGGCAGCAAAAAAACTGCAGAAATGAGAATCCTTTTAACTGCAAACAAGTTATATGATACAGTCCTTAGCAGGAAATCAGAACAAACAAACCCACCCAGATGCTTAACAATTGTAGAAAATGTCTAGTTAATACCTCACACACAGTGAAACTAGCTAGAAATGTATATGCAGACAATAAAAGTGCTATAAATAACTCATAAAAATAAGCAAGAAAACAGGATACTTAATGTTATATATCACAGATCAGCTTCCTTCCTCCGAGTAGCTCAGTGTTAAATGGCAGAAACACTCACAAGTTAACTTCTTAATTAACAAAGTTGAAACCTGAAACAACTTTAAAAAAAAAGCTTGAAGGAACCAGTGAGGTGCTTACTCTAAGATGTAGTCCAGGCAACCCAAATCAGCCAATGACCATAAACAATTCACTCTCACTGAAATGCTATACTGGCTTTGGCTAAACTACATTGGCCTGCAACATGTGCTCAGACACACAGCCTCTACTAACAAACAACTAGGCTCAAAACACAAGCCTGAATATGGACAATGCTACACTACCCACTCTACTTAGGTAGAAAAAAAATGCAGAAATGAGAATGCTTTTAACTGCAAAGAAGTTATATGACACACTCCTTAGCAGGAAATCAGAACAAACAAATGCAACCAGATGCTTAACAATTGTACAAAATTTCTAGTTAATACCTCACACACAGTGAAACTTGCTAGAAATGTATATGCATACAATAAAAGTGCTATAAATAACTCGTAAAAATAAGCAAGAAAACAGGATACTTAATGTTATATATCACAGATCACCTTCCTTCCTCCGAGAAGCTCAGTGTGAAATGGCAGAAACACTCACAAGTTAACTTCTTAAGTACTCGCTTGGAAGAATCAGCTGAAGAACATGGTTTAAGTTTCTTTAAGAGTAGTTTTATGCAGGATGTGGGCACATGTTTGAAGGTGAAAGAGGATGAGGTGATATGTGGCTGTTGGACAGGGTTGGGATTAGATGTTGAGGAAAACCTGGTTAGAGATACTGTACTATCTATAAAATAAGAATTGAACTGTATTGCATTTTCAAGTGGTGAGTTATCCGCAGAGGGGATTAGATTGAAATTTTGGCTGGGATGTAAGATTTCCTGAATGAATGTCAAAAATGTTTTATGGTTGTGTTTAGTATTATTCTAAAAGTTATTATAGTATAGTTTTTTTGTCTTCATTTATTTTCTTTTTAGTAAGACTGAGAAGCATTCTGAACCTTTCAAGACAATAAGGGGTTTTACATTTTTGCCATTTTTACCATGCATTTCTCTATCCTGCATTAGCATTCTACTTTTTTGAATAGACAAACTGCATTATTTGTTCTTAGTCTCTTCCTTCTAGGAGGTGCAAGGATATTTAGAAATGTTGTACTGAATTAATTTACAGCATCATCTAAAGGGAGGATGTTTAGAAAGTTCCAATTAATAGATTATTTTTATAATAATGAATATTTCTAGGTTAAACTTAGAAAGGTTCTGTGTTATTTATAAATAAGCTGTTTAACTGGATGTGTGAGATTTCTGGTCATACAGATTGGGAAATGATTACTGAGAGAGTTTGAAATTGTACCCGTGGTGGAGTATTTGCTAGGATCTGATACTAGGATCCAGTCTAATAGAGAATTTGTTGTCTTGCTATAATGTGTGGGCATATTAATTAGTTGTGTGAAACCATGTAAGTTCATGCTAGATGTAGGGAAGTTATAGTTTATGTCCAACCAACTGACATTCATAGCACCTAGTAGTATTTTCTCTTGTGGAAATGCTGTAGATATCCACTGTATGATATCTTCCAGTATAGCTATATTGTCACCAGGAGGGATGTAAAGGACAGTAATACACATTTGTTTATTTTGAGGAAAGCGATAAGAAGCTCTGTTGAACTGAATTTTGGTACTGGTTTGCTGTAAGGGGAAATGTGGTAGGTGTTGGAAAATATTAAAACAATACCACCACCCTTCCCTCTTTATATGGTCATTACGGATGACACTACAGACAGGAGGTATAACTTTGGAGTTGTTTATGCTGGGTTTAAGCCAAGTTTCAATTACAGCAAGAACGTCAGGCTTATAGTTGTTTGTTTCATTAGAAATTTTTAGCAGTATTATAACTACTGGTTTAGGAACTTGTCCAAGGAACAGTTGTGCGATATTTATGTACAAAGTTGCTTTTAATCTAAATTAATGTTTTACTGTTTTATTAATACAACCCTTTGACTGATAAGCACTAACTGAGGCACTTTTTTTAAGAGGAAAACTGTTTAATTACACAATAGTGCTGATGAATTCCCTACTTTGACGGGACTAATGTGCTGAATAATTGTTTTATTGGTATATATTTACTATTAAATAAAGATCATTTAACTGTGCTCACCATGTCTCTGCAATTTGCAATATCATTTGGGGTTTTCAGATATCCTCACTAAATGTCTAATGTCGAATTTACATTTTATTTATACTTAAGAACTTTTTCTTGGACAACCCATAGCCTCTGTGTCCTTCACTGCACAACATTGTTTTGTTTATTATTTCAAGTTTGGCCAACTTGTGATCTGATCAGTGAGGACATTATCCTATGGGAGCTGCAACATTCCTTACATTTATGAGTACCAGATCCAGGATATTTGCACCTGTGGTAGGTGTGAAGACTAGATGTTCCAGAGTGTTTGTATTGACAAAATCCAGGAATCTTTGAGTCTGCACGTTAGTGGCTGTATACGTATCCCAGTTTATGGTGTTGTTGGGCTGAACACTGAATGACTCCCATACATTCAAGTACATGGTATGGTTATCCTGTGTCATAGAGAGAGACCTATAGCTAACAAGGATATGGTATGGGACTTTATCTAAGGGTAAATGGCCCTGCAGTAGCTCAAGTATGTCATATTGTTGATCAATCATGAGGTGTGCTTACTTTTTATGTAGATTGATACACCTCCATCTGTTGTCCCTTCTTGTGTGGCAGCTGGTCTAAATGTGCAGAAGGCATTATAGTCTTGCACTGCTAGGTTGCTTCTGTGGCTTTAAACCATATTTCAGTAGCTGCACAGATGTGAACACTCTCCAGGGTCAAAAGCGCTTCCAGGATTGTAGCTTCTTGTTGAGATTCCTAACAGTGAGGAGCAACACTTTTAGTTTATCTTATGTGAATTTATTTTGTTGGAAGATTAATCAGATTGGTATTGCCTAATAAAGGCACTATATGGGAGGATAATATTTTGGCCAATATCTGAAAGCCCAGTAGAGGTAAATGCAGACCATACCTTGCAAAGCAGTGTGGTCTGTCAATCATGTTCTACTGGACCCCCTTAGAATGACATGAACAATTAAGCCAACTGTTAAAGTCAATCATCTTCTGTTTATACTGTGGTATCGTCCTTCAAGGAGGTAGAATGTTGCTCAGTGCTAGGCGCACACCTGCCTGCGACACAAAATCTGAAAGCTCTTCCCTTTCTGGCTACATATAGTCTGGGCAGGTATATCTCAGGTAATTAACGGCCATGTGATGTCCCTCCTCTGGGCCAGTAATCAAGTAGCCTCAGTCCTCACCAAAGACATTGGCAATGGACGTTCACTTGTAACAAAAATAGATACAAACAATATTTCCAGATGCAGCTCTCTGGACCATGCACAATTTCCCTTAGCACACAGGGAACACACTCCCATCCTGGGACTGGGTTTTCCTCTCTCTCCCCAGCCCCCAAATTAAACTCCTCACTGACCACAGCCATAGAGTTGAGTCCTCAGCCAAGTATTCCAAGCCAAATCCTCCACCACCCTCTCTGTGAACCAATGCTCTGTGTCCCTGCTTCAAGATGCTGACACTCACACTCTGAGACTTGATTTTCACATACACACACACACACACATACACACACATACACACACGGGAAAGGTTGGCACAGATTTATTAGCTATGACTCCTCTGCACAGACTACAAGGTAGGTATTGCCACCAGAACACTACAAGGTACCCAATTATACAGAGTAAAATTAATACTAATACAAGTGGTAGTGTCTGACCAATGCAGCAAGGCTTTCAGGATTGGCCACAGCATCACCAAATAAATATAAGCACTCTCAAAGGTTAAAATATTCTCTAAAAGACCAGCCACAATGAAAAGTTTAAACATATTTAATAATAAATAATAAAAGAACATGAAAATACTAAATATCTAATTACAATAAACACGAGAGTTTCATCACAGGAAATATTAAAAATAACACAGATAGAAAGGTTCACACAGATAAAGAAAACAATACTTAACTAATCTCACTATAGTTTCCTGACTGATCTAAATAATTACAATTCCCTGGTTACTTACTAAAGCAAGGCAAGATGAAGTGGGTGAGTGATCCTTCTTTGTCAGGTTTCAAAAACAGACTGCCCAGAGATTTCTGGATCGTCTAGTATTAAAAACATAATTTCAGTACTGGAACACAGAATGACATCACATACATCTGGTCATCTGACTCTGGTTTCCACACTACCCCCTATAATAGAAACTGAACCAGAATCTAGCTTATATCTGTTACCACACACACACACACACACACACACACACACACACACCAAGACATGGAATTCATCTTTGACCATCTCTAAGACAATAACATCTGGATATACTGCACCCCCCCCCAGAAACAGAGTGAGAGGAACAGACATACCTTCTATTACACCCAGTATCTTGTTAAAGAAAGAATGCAACTAATGCAAATTGGATATCATATGACAGGGATCTGAAATGCAAGTGTGTGCCAAATAAAGGTGGTGTGCATGTGACAGAAGCTTGCTTAGTTCAGTCCATATTACATAAGGGTATCTTCCCCCTTAAGCCCTGAGACACAAGCCCTGGCACAGAACAACCCAATAATGCCACCTCTCTGAAACCTGGATCTTGAGAAATTTTCTGGAAGATAGTTTCAAATTAAGAAGGTGATGGGATTTTCAATAACTCAGAGCTTAAGCACAGTAGAATTAATATAGCTGAAGAAATGCGTTTCTTCCAGACCCTACCATTTCAATTAATATTAGATGTTTTCTATTTGTTCCATATACCCGCACATCTGGACTTCGCAAATAACATGATCTTGGTTGTTCCACCTGACCAATTACTACATAGACACAATGCTTTTCTGTACATTAAGGCCAAAGTCAACATGGATCTTCACTCTTTACCCTTCTTGCAAATCAGCAAGATAAGATTTGAGGATCTATCTTACTAAAATTTCTGAACAAACTGCTTATCTTACCATAACGTAGACTTAATTCTCTATTCCAGAACTGAAAGAAATCAATCTGAGTTTTTAGAAGGATTACATTTTCTTATCAGACTTTTTAATAGTTTAGACTATACATTTTACTTATCCAACTGCTCTGCAGCTATTAGGGACTTAAAGCATTATGACTGAATCCCCATGGCTTCATAAAAAAACATGGAGTTCTTGGCATATGACTTTTTGACCACAGTCTGATATTACCTCATTTCTTACACCACATCAGGTAGGGCTACATTTTGGTACAGTGATAACACTGTCAAAACATACAGCTTTACTACTTCTGTGTACTTTGAATAATTGCACACAGAAGATAATGGACAGCTTTATAATGAAACATATCCACCTCACACTTTCATTCAATGATGATCAGGAATTTTATGCTATAAAATATCCTCTTTTTTTGATTATAACTTCTGAGCATACTGCAAATGCCATGTCTCTGAACCATCTACTGAAACTGCTCAGCACCTCAGGCAATGAAGAGTGTCATGTGCTTATTCCTTACATTCAGTAATTTCCAAATATGACTGTTTTGTGTAATATATGACACTGTACAACTGAGCAAGAATTATAACTTCATCACTTTTAAAACATAAGTCCTGCATACATAAAACTTTCATGACAGTATGGAAATTTACTCCAACAACTTGATGCAATGACTTAACATTTTCTAGCCATCCATTCATAACTTCAACATATAGCAGTACATTCTTGTATTCTCTCAAATAGATTCTTATCTTCTCTAGTTCTTTACCTGATGCACGTAACATTGCTAGCCTTATTCCTAATCCAGATGATCTCTGAACCCTTCTCTTGCAAGCCTTTACAGTCTTGTAAGTATGATTTACTAACTGTGTCAGCTATATGCAGTGCTGTATGTGGCCTGATATGAATTTGAAAATCATAGATTTTTAAGCACATTAGCATTTTTAAAGTCTAGTCTGTATTTTGTGAAAGGACATTTTGAAAATATTCTATACTGGCTTCCAGTCTGACTTCAATGAGACTAATTTAACAAAAAATCCAATCATGAAACTTCTGACATCCAGCCACTATTACAAGTATTTCTTTCTCTATTTGGCCATACTACATTTGAGTATCAGCCAATGCCTTTGGCCACATGCTACTGGTCAATTCTAAGCTTTTCTCGTGTCATAATAATTACCATACTACTCACCTATTCAGGCAGTTCAACCTGTTTAGTAACATACCCACAACTTCCATGCCCTTCATTTCCTGCACTATTTTGCATTTGAACACCACTGCAGCTCATTTCAGTGCATATATAACCATAAATGTATCAGATGTTTATTAGTAGTTCCTAGGCATACAGCCCATGAAACCATTTAAGAAGCTAGTCCATACTCCTAACTGCCCCCAAGCACTGGTTAAATGACTTGGACAATATCTCACAATAGGCAAATGAAGGCTGAGGGAATCAGACCCTGTACTACAGGAAGTAGCCTGTTAGCAGATCATAGCCTTAATCCTCTGCACTAATTGCCAGTCTCAAGTGAAATCTTAATATGGTACTTTCCTGGCAGAGACCCTAAATTAGTAAATAAATCTGAATAATTTGGCAAGGTATCATTAGCATTCTGCGCACTGTGGTTCTTGACTTAAACTGAAACATTTTAGCATTATTCATGTTATTACATTTGCTATCAACAGATTCTTTCAAGAATACTAGCAGAAACAAGCAGAGTGCCAATGATTCTAGCTCTGTTAAGCTCTTTGCAACTACAATCTTTTTTGTGACTATCTGCAAGCTTGTGTTGACCCTCATGAATGACAGTGTCCACTATTTTGGTAACCACTTGCATACTCTCTCATTTGTATCCAGCGTAATAATAAACTGACAGTTCTGACTGTTAGACTTAGTCAAGTTGTTGTCTGCTCAATCTATAAATCATTCTGCATCTCCGCAGTGTAAATAATTTTAATCATACTAAGTGCCTGGCAAGCATTATGTCCCACAGTGGTTGCTTCAAATGCTTTTACATGGTGTCACCTGCAATATCAATTTGAATGTTATATACTTGTTCTCACAATACAGCAAATTCTGATCCAGTGATTTCAGTCTGTGAACAGAATATGTTAGAAGAGTGCAAAGTATTACGCAGATTCAGTGACTTACACAAATTTTCTGAAACTATACACTCTGCTAGAATTTTAAGATTACATGTAATACTCTTACCTCTAATCACAACCTTTTGTACAAAAATCACTATTTTTACTGTTTACAGTTAGTAATGCAGTCACATTCTGCATATTTACTGTTACAGTTCAGTTTTATTCCATTCCTTTACATTTAATACAGGAAATCTTGCAACACAATTTTATATAACTTTAAAAAAATGTTTATGCCTTCCATAATGTCTTCAAGTATGAGAAATGGTTCTGGAACATGGCCATAGCAACAGTGCTTGCAGTGGGTGTGGTCGCAAACTTCACATATATTACCAACCATCATCTTGAATATGTGCTTCTCAGTTATATCATTTTCAATATTATTTATTTTACTTATTTTGTGCATTTGCCTTTAGGTTCTTTCACAGCTTTTATTCTGCACACTTCTTTCACCTCTGCCATACATTTAAGCACAGTATATGAAATTTATGTCACTCTCCATAAACATACTACTTCACTAATTGTCAAGTCTGCTTCTCTAAATAGTGTCTGCCTTTGCTCTGATCTTTCAGTAGCACCATACACAATTCAGGCTCTTATCACTGAAATCTGCACATCACCAAACTCAATGTCTTCAGCTCTATGTTTTGATTCAGTCACATAAGCATCCGCTGATGCACGGACTTGCTGATTTTATAGTGAAAAGCAAATCTCTTACTTCTGTAAAATTCTTCTTTGGCTCAAAATATGTCCAAAATCTCTCTCTTATGACTGACTCCTTTTTTCTCCTCACCTTTAAGGTTAGAAGTTTTAAACCTTAATCACTTCCTCACCTGAAACATGAAAGATCACTGCACACTGCATCTTTTTCTGCAACTTTTATTTGCAATAGGATATAGAGCATTTTTGAATCCAGAGTTTCCAGTTTTCAGACAGGTTTTCACAAAGCTTCAAAAACACTGGTGGGTACAGTGAAGACATTCTAAGCAAGTCAAAGAAATGCATGCTGAAGGATTGTCCATTCAGCAATATCGAAAGAACAGTTAAGAAAAATAAATTTACTGTATACAACAGCAAGATTTGAGACTGGGCAGTTCCACTGGTATAGAGAGATGCAATTGCAATCTTAATGCAAAACAAATGACCTATGTTCAGTAAGCAGCACAGACTGCCTGCTGTAGCTGGACTGTGGAGTATGAAAGTGCCTATTATAACATTTGGAGCCTCTTGACTGTATTTAATATTTTGCAAAAGTTCATGTGCATCTCATGCCTTCAGTATCTCTATACATCTTACATTGGTGGAAAAATGTGGATACTTCAGGCTCAAATTCTCATAGCCAAGAGAGTCCAGTTCTCCTGTTTGAGAAAATGTGGAAGGCTTTTATTTCGTACAACAGTGTTCCTACCGAAAGAAGTGTAGTTTCTCTTGTTGTCAGACAGAAGCGTATGGCTTGGGATTAATTTTGAAAGAAGACAATCTTGTGTTCCTGCTTTAAGAATTTGAAAATTGGAAGATGGAGTTGAGGAAAAAGAAGGGTTAGAAGACCTGGATAAGTTTTAATTTTGCAGGATTGAGGCCCAGAAACAGATAAGGACTCCTTAGGTTTAATTTTGCAGGATTGAGGCCCAGAAATAGCTTCACCAAAAGAAGATGGCGATAAATCTTTTAGAATAAGCTTATTCTTTCTATCTACAACAGCGCCGAGATTGAAATTCTTACAAATAAAAATCCTCCTGTAGATGTTGAGGGCCCAATCAGTAAACGCAAATAGTATGAGTGTTTGAAAGAGGCATTTTGTACCACATTTCACACACATTTTAAAACCAGAAGGTCCTTTCTCAGACATGCTGGCAACAGTAAGGAAAGAAGAAAAACTTTTTTTTTTAAATAGAAGAGCAGAAGGAAAGAAAAAGAGGGAATACCAACAATGGTAATGAAAAATGCACTAGAGTGTGAGACAGAGAAAAATGGAAACAGATTACCAGCAATGGTAAACAAGAATTACAACAATGTAAAGAGGATAAGGAAGTAATATATAAATATACAAGAACTATGAGAGAAAAAAAATCACTTATCTTAAAGGAAACTCGAGAGCAGGTTGACCTCATTTTTTCGTGAAAAGCAGCAAATGAGATCTGAGGTATGTTTGGGGTTGAAGCATTATGGGTAAGAGAGCTTTTTGGTTACCACGACCTTTAGTAATAGCTGAGTCAGATCCGAGGTTTGGATCTAAACCCAAACAGTTGAGGATAGAATGAAAACTGACATCAGATCATGGGGATTATAGGCAGGGGGAAATTAATTCTATTTATCAGGATAGTAGAAAGAAGGCATTGGAAAAGTTAAATAAGCTTTAGTCTGAAAGAAAAGGAGCCAGAATTTGGTGGGAGATGGCCAGGAAAAGATTGCACCAGTTATCAAAAGCATCAGAAGTTTGCTGCAATTAGATCAAAGTAGAAGATCAAAATGCAGGAGGTGTCAGTGTAGGAATAAGAAATGAGTAAATGAGAGATACTGAATTCAAAATTCCAAGGGATGTCAGTATATAAACATATAATGAGCTGCTGGAGAATTCTGAATCCAGTACTGCAAGAGATGCCTGCATAAGAACTGAGCACAGTACAAGACAGACATGTACACAAGAACTTGAAATAAGTATCAGTACTGAAATATACAGAACAGAAATACAAGAAAGTCCCTTAGGTGAGGACCTCAACAAGAAAACAAGTGTAAATAGTGAAAAAAAACAGGAGATTGCTGAGTTCTGAACCAATTTCTGCTTGTATAAAGCAAAAAATGCAATTAAAGGCAAACTCTAACAGGAATAAATGTCCCAAGAAAGAGGAAGAACTGATATGTCTTATTCTACATTTCTTTATAGAAAATGGGCAACATAAGGAAAAAAGAAGGAAGTGAAAAAGTGGCATCAAGTCAAACTAAGGTAAAACCCCAGGCAGCAGTTCAAGTATTTATTTGTCTTTGCTTACTGGGAAAGTTTGAATGGGTAATACTAATTTTCAGCGGAGGCCTAGGGAGAAAAGCTCCATTTGTTTACATTGCATTATACTTAGTTTCAGTTAAACACAGAGTAGTTGCATTTCTATTTGCATCTATATGCATACAGTAGTTATACTTATACATTCTAAGATTTTACAGAGGTAGAAGTCACTAAAGAGAAAGTAAAATAAAACATAAATTTAACAAGAGTAGTAAAGTTCAGTTCTCTCTAAAAGGACCACACACTGACAGACCACTAAACTTTCTGGCAACAGCATACATTATATAAAAAAAGAGTAACTATTTTAGGTTGTGAGATTATGGAAACTAATCCAAGCATTTTATATATAAGCAAGGTATGAAAAAACAAGATGCCTGTAAGCAAACTACTTTAGGTATTGAAGTTATGAAAGCTAATCCAAGCAATTTACATATAAGCAAGGGTTCAGAAAATAACAATCATAGGCAAAATAAAGTACATAGGGTGTACAGCACTCCTAAGGAATGAAGACATTTGTAGAGCTAATAAAGAAATAAGCACAGGTGATAGTAAAGAAGCTAGCTTTAGCATAGATAAATTACAAGAGGGGTTAAAAAGAAGTTAACACCCACAGCACAGCAATCAGTAAAAAAGATGATGTTAGGGGACAGAACAAAGGTATAAGCGATAAAAAGGGTGACACCCATAGCACATAAAATAATAAAACAGAAGATAGTGTTTGCAGAGCTTCCTTGCCATACCAATTCGTTCCGACTAAAGTTGGATTCAGAAGGGAAGATTAAGCCTAAATCATAAAATACTTTAAATTTACTGTTTATTTTATTAAGTTTGTTGAAAGAAAGTGAGCTTCTGTTTTTATCTAATGATAAAGTAAATAAGAGTTTGTGTGCATATCATGTCTCCAGTGTCACTATTAATGTTAAGCGACCACTGGGGGACAGGGTGTAATAAGGACAGCCTACACTACAGTCTCTTGGAGGGGGTCACAACAATTATAGGTGATCCTGTGGTACATGTTCAATTCAACAAGTTATGAATGCAGTAGGTTGCCTCAGGAGGTGCACAAATATGTCCATGTGCATGATGAGGCATATTGTGTCACATATCCTATACCTAAGGAGTGAGGCTAAAACTTATGCCCTCACTGGCAGGATGACAGCATGGGCACAAGCAACCCCTAGGTTCGTGTGAATGACAGCACTTCCAGAAGAGGAACAGTGACAAAAAGCATAATGACTAGCTTGCTATTTCACACATGGCTGTGATGTTATAGCAGACTCTCTTAACAAGGAGAATTTGAAACCTGAAGAAAAGTTTCAGAATTTCCAAAATCTTTTGCAGCAAAAAAATAAATAACAATCGTGACAAAGTAATTTTAATTCTGACATGAGGTCCACAGTCTCGTGCATTATGTTACATGCATAACAGAAGTATACATATAGACAAGATGACTGAATGAAGAGCTAAGAAGTGTTAGGTAAGATGTGCATTCAACAAGAAAAAAAAAGTTATGTACTCACCATAACATTCCATTTGTGTTGCCCATTTTCATTCTTACTCAACTGTTAGTTTGGATCCGACCCTTGGATCTGACTCAGATGCTTTTTCCAGCTTGTGGAACACTGAAACTCTCGAGCTCCTGCCTTACCCATAATGCCTCAGACACCTAACATACCTCATATCTTGTTTGCTGCCCTTTAAGCCTGCGAGTATAATGCTATTAAGACAGAACAGCATCTGCAGCTCAAATAAAAGAACACTGGTTCCTTCAGCATCTTTCAGTCCTTCCCAAAGTTAAATATGGAAGGGGCTGGAGGGAGGGAAGTAAGAATGAAAACAGACAACACAGATCAAACATTATTGTGAGTACAAAACTATTTTATCTGATATTGTCATTTTCATTCATTCTTCAACTGTAGTGACAGAGTCCCCAGCTACCTATACCCTGGGAGGACTCAAAGGAAGAATATTCCTGAACACCGCTGATCCAAAGGCTGATCTTCCCCTAGAGGCCAGATACAATTTGTAATAAGCACTAAACATATGAGGATTAGCCCAAGTTGCGGCTGCACAAATATCATCCAGTGAGGATCCAGACAGAAAGGCTGAAGAAGTTCCCACAGACTTGGTAGAATGAGCTTTTGGTAAAGACATACCCACTTTTTCGTACATAAAGGTAATATAATCAGTTAAACATTTAGCTAAAATCACTTTAGAAACTGGTTTGCTCAATTCTGATTCCAAAAAAGAAACAAATAACTGTTCTGATTTCCTCAGATTTCTGGTTCTGGGTAGATAAAATTGTTACTGTCAGTGTACATCTAAATGGTGTAACATATACTCTCCTTTGTTGGAAAAATTTGGAAAGAAAACTGGAAGTCTGATAATCTGATTAATACTGGATTCTGACACCACCTTAAGAAAAAAGGAGGGGTTGGTTCATAAGGCTATCCTATCCTTATGAAAAATCAAATATGAAACCTTTAGAAGATAGGGGTCTGAAGTTCTGAAACTCTTCTAGCGGAGGTAATTGCCACTAAAAAGACAGTTTTCCAGGTCAACATTTTAGCACACACTTAGCTGATGGTTCAAATGAAGACAGTATCAATGACTGTAAAACAATATTTAAATCCTACAGGGGAGTGGGGTCTTTTAAAGGAGGTCTAAGAAGAAAGGTTTTGTAAAGTTACGAAGAAGCTAAAGATGAATTATTTCCTCCTATATGAAAATTGGAAATGGCAACTAATTGTACTTTAACTATAGAAGAGCTAGCTCCTTCACTGAAAATTGCAGCTAAAATCTCAAGAACTTTAGGTACCAGTGCTGAAAAGGGATTGATGTCTTTTTGCTGCACCAAAAAAAATATCTTATCCATTTACTTCTGTAAAGTTTTCTTGTGGAAGCCTTATGGGAGGATAAAAGACTTTGTTGAACAGGGGAGGACAGCCTGGTTTGTCTAGCAATCAAAAGAATCAACTTTAGGCCTGGAATGTTCAGATGTGTCATGTCTGCTGGGTGAAGCAGAAGGCCTGGCACTGAATCCAAGGGGGATGAATCAAATGAGAAAGTACAGTTGTGTACACTTACCATAAATGTAGATGTTCGAGTGTATTCACTGTTGCAGTCATTACATTTGGGTAATCTGCTGGCAGGTTGCCCTCAGTCGGCCTGAATTCCAAAGTCTTGGGTCCTGCGTCGGTTGCTGTCTTCTCTTCCATGACCAGAACCACAAAAAACGAGCAGTGAACGACTCCAGGCAGTCAGGAAAGATTTATTTAAGCGCTTTTCGTCAGTTTAATAAGCTGACTTCTTCAGAACATAAAACAAAGACCACTGACAGCTTGATCCTTATAAAGGCATAACCCTCATTAAGGTCTTCAAGCAATAATTCAATTAGTCTTAATTGACATTAAAATAACATTTTAAGAACTGGATACATTTAAAAGGAACTGTTTAAAAGAACAGTAATCAGTTTATGGTGGCAAACTAAACAACCTAGTAAGTGTACTTACAACACAAGTAAATAAAACGATCTATTAGTATAAAAGTAAATCCTGTGGAATGTATTGCATGTTGCAATCTTTTACTAAACTACAATACACAGCACTGCTTACATTTGTACAACTATTGAAACCTAATTTTGGTTTTACTATAAATCAAGGTTCTAGACCTACCCATGTTGTTGTATATGAGGTAAAAACCTCAAGCAACCCAAAAGTTGTCAAAATCATATCAGAAAGCATTATAAATTCAGTTTGTGAACCAGTTTAGGGAAAAGGAATTTATGACCCAGTTTAAAAAAGAAATTATATGTTGTTGTTTTTATATTGTTTTTATATGTTTATATATAATTATAGAGCAATAAATAAATATATATACTACGGTGTTTGGTGGTGCTACTAAAATTTAATATTAATTAAATTAATATTTATTATTTAATATGTGGTGTTTGTTAAATTAAGTTAATATTCGCACAGCAAATTTTAAAAACGTAGCAAAAAGATAAAACCACACAATTGTATGTATAAGATAATACTACAAAAAGCGCTACAAAAAATGTATGAAAGTACATAAAATGCATGAAGGTGGGTGTAAATCACACATACCACATGTACTTGATAAGTTCAGATAATATTTTTGTAAATATATTTAATAAATTTTAATAATTTTTTATATATGATTTTTTAATAATTTTTGGTAATAATTATTTTTATATTATGTGTTGATGATTAAATTAGTTGTGATAAGTTAGACGTACCTAGTATCGTGAAGGTCGTGGTCAATACTTGTAATAAATTCATAATAAAGTATGTTGAAACTAGCTAGTCCACGAGAAATAATCATAAAGGACATAAAGAACATAAAAACATAACAGACGTGACGACCATAAAATATCTAAAACACCAAATATATGTGTGTATAATGAACAGAAAATGTATATATACACGTATGTGAAATCCATCAAGGAAGTATATCTAGTAACAATAGCTTCATCTTTTCAAACTAATTAGTTTTAGTAGGCTTCCAATTGAACAAGTCTCATTCAGTCCTGGGAAGCTGTATGCATTTAGTTTTACCTGCCATTTCAATTCCAATTCTTCCAGTTTCAGGTTTCTGGGACCCCCTCTCGGGTCGATTTTTACATGGTCAATTGCCATGAACCTGAAACTGTGATTTGGGTGACCTGCCATATGTTTAGCAAGTGCGTTCTCCAATTTCCCCTTTTTAATGGCATACAGGTGTTCGTACATCCTTTCACGTAGTCTTCTTTCAGTCTTACCAACATAAAATGCTAAACAAGATGTACACTTAGCTAAATAAGTAATATGGTTAGTGTTACAATCAAATTTGTTCCTTAACCTGAATTTTTTTTTGTTCAGAATAAAAGAGTTACCCTCCTGGACGTAGTTACAATAATTACAATTGTGACATCTGTACATTCCAGGGCATCTCACTATAGGTGCATCATGTTTTTCTAACAGGTTTTTGATGTTAAGCCCTTTTCTGTAAACAATCGTAGGGTGGTCACCTAATTTTTCAAATAGGTCAGGTTGTATTTTAAACAAATCCCAGTTTTTCTTCAGTATTGATGAACACAAGGTGCTTTTTATATTGAAGGTAGTAATAAATTTAACAATGTTTAACTCATTGTTTAGTCAGCCACTAAATGGCACAATACTCCCTTCTTGATCACATAAGTTCTTATCTACCAAGCTGGCACTGTTGTCATTGGTCAAGTTTTTAGTGTTAGTCTTCAGGAGAGGTAGATACACCTTATTATGTCTTTTATCCATTACCTCCTGGACTATTGGGTCAAGGAAAGTTTCCGGATAGCCTCTATGTATAAACATTTCCCGTATGTAAGCACATTCCTGTTTAAAATCCTCGACCAAGCTGACCATTCTGGAAGCTCTTACCAACTGCCCCTTCACAACAGATTTCTTCTGATAGTGAGGGTGACAGCTGGTATAATGGAGGAAAGTGTTAGAATATGTTGGTTTTCTAAAGATGTTTGCTATAAACAAGTTTAAGTTGTAATTCTTACTCAAATGGATGTCAAGATAGTCGATACAATCACAATTAAACGTGTGCGTAAATTGCAAAAACTCAGTAGTGTGGTTAAAGTAATCAATAATTTGATGACTGACACTTTCGCTACCTTTAAATAAAATAAAGATGTCGTCCAGGAACCTTGTATAGTATATGAAGGACTCAAAGAACAAGTTGCCTTTAAAGACAAACTCAGATTCCCAGTACGCCATCACCAAGTTAGCTACACTTCCTCCACAAGGTGATCCCATGGCAACACCTATTTTTTGCAAATAGAATTCTTCACCGTGGTAAAAATAGTTGTTTGTTAATACTAAATCCAATAGGACAGAAACTAAATCTGTTTCCCTGGTGGGAGCTTTATATTTCTTAAGCATAAGTCCAACCCATTCTAATGCTACCTCATGGGGGATACTAGTGTAAAGGTCTTTTACATCGATTGTGAGGAAATTGTAGCTCTTGTCAAAGGGCACGGTGTCAATATTTTTCAAAAAAGTCCAAGAATCTTTGCAAATTTGAGTCGCCTTAACCAGGTATTTTTGTAAAATTGCATCCAATACCTTAGCACAAGAGTAGGTTGGGGATCCCCTACTGTCTACCAAAGGTCTAAGTGGTGGATTCTCAATACTCTTGTGTATTTTAGGGATACCAAAGATACTTGGGTATCTAGGAAAAGACGTTACTAGGTAGTTATATGTCTTTTGATCTATAAGGGCATCTATAAACAAATCCTCAGTACAGTTTCTGATGATACTGTAGGCCCTATTTACCTCACTACATGAACTGTGTACATATGCTTCGGTGTTTAATAGTTTATACATTCTGTCATGGTAGTCACTCATGTTGAAAACAACTAATCCACCCCCCTTGTCAGGTTTACAAAACCTAAGCTGTTGGGTGGTAAGAAAGGACATTATTTCCTTTTCATCGTTGTTCAAGTTGGTAAGTGTGGACCTATTATCTTTATAGGTGTTCATGTGTCTTATGTCTAGTTCACAACATTTCTCGAACAAGTCGAGAGCAGGATGTAATGGGGGGTTGTAAGTACTAGGGACATGGAAACTATCAGACAAACAAAACACGTCACCCATCAAGACGTGGAGATTCAGTTTCCTAACAAACAATTTGATGTCCAAAATTGTGTTAGTCATGTCCCATTGTTTAGATGGAACGAAAGTAAGCCCTTTAGATAATAGGTCAGCTGTTTCAGACCCAATTTCTATATCACTAAAACTGTACACTTTAAAATCACCCTTAGTGTTTAAGATAATGGAAGGTACTAGTTTACTACTCTCCAAAGGGACAGACTCACAAAGACCACAATTAGACTCATTTAAAATGCTGTCAACATAAAGCGGTTCTATAGTACTCGTGCTTGACTCAGATACAGTCTCAATAATGTCCAAAACAGTGTCATAAGCATCATGACCATCAGTTGGGTTTGACAATGAATCCATAACAGGTCGAGGGTTCATTTCCTGTAACCATTGTAGACCCGTTTGTCTTTTACAACATTTTGTTGATAGTTCTTCTGCTTCGGTTTGGCCCCGGTGAAGGGGCCCTGCTGAAAATTTGGGTCTCGTGCCTGTTGTCTGTCAGGTTGAGCGCTTCGAAGTCTATTACGCCATGGGGTGCCCCTACCCCCTTGTCCTTGTTGGTTAGATGGCCCTAGATCGAAACTGATGTTGTCGGACTCGAAGTCATCAACAAGGTCACAAGGTCCTTGTTGGACGACATTCAGGTCCTTGTTATATTGGTAAGATTTTTTAGGGTTTACCATTCCCTTTCCCCAAACTTGGGCTACAGGTGGAATGGGGTAGGCAGTTCCTGAACCATAGGCTTTTATGTCCCTGTCAAGTTTTTTAATTTTGTTAGACTCCAGTTTAGACATGTATTGATCAATACTATTAAATATACGGTCATAATCGTATTTGTATCTACCAAATTCATAGTGGGTTTGTATACTAGTGTCCAACTCCATTACAAACCTCGACAAGTCACTGACTGAATTTTTATAGTGCTTGATAATAGTCTCAATTAATTCAAATCCTTGTCTATCAAATAAAGATACCAAGTCTTTATGAAAGGTAGACCCATTTTCCAGGCCAGTAGGGTAAGATACACGTCTCAAACCTTTGGGAACTACCTTTCTAGATAGACATTCTTGAAAGTAAGAAATTTCCAACTGGAGCTTTTTAAGCTTAACCAAACATGCATCAAAAAGTTTAAGTTTATTGCCTATTAAGCCATCGTCTTCCTCCGTTAACTCCCTACTATTTCCATTAGGTTCAGCATTATAAACACTGTTAAAACAAAAACCATTCTCTAACCAAGTTGTAAAAGAGGAGGTTATTGTGGTACCTTTAAGATTATGCAATCCACTCCTAGATGGACCAGCAAAATGCCTCGGTGCTTCCTCGTGGGAGCCTTCAGGCTCAGCAACTCTAGAAGGCAATAGTGCTTCATTTGGACGTCCCAGGTTTCCCATAGGTACACTCTGCTTTAAATTAAATCTGTTTGAGTCCCCTTCATCGATGCTATCGCCATGTGTCACTACATTTGATGTTGTAATGTAATTAATTCCATGACGTCAGGTCATCAGGGGTATAAAACATGCAGCTGACGCCATTTTCTTTAGTTTTTCTTGCCCCTGATGTCAGGTGCCCCCAAAAAGGTAGCAAAAAAATATATATATATATATATATATATATATATATATATATATATATATATATATATGCATCAATATAAACTTTACCTTCACCTACAAGCAAATACACCACATAGGTTGTAGAAGACAGAGAAGGAAAGATAAACTCCAGAATGACAGGGGGATGGTGGGAGGGTAACCTGGACTGCAACAGTGAATACACTTGAACATCTACATTTATGGTAAGTGTACACAACTGTACTACGTTCTTCATGTTTCACTGTTGCAATCATTACATTTGGATAGAATCCCAAAGCTATGGTTGGAAGGCTAGAGCTAAACAGCATTAGGTGCGGCTACAAGGCCCTGCAGCACTGCAGTGGCAAAGCCTGCCCTGGACTTAGAGTAGAGAGGCAAGTGATAATGCTCTGTAAAGATGTGAAAAGAACTCCAAGTAGCAGCCTCTAGAATGTCTTTGGTTGGTACTCCTCTGAGAAAGGCTGCTGAAGTAGCTGCAGCTCTGGTGGAATGAGACCTAATGCCCTTGGGCACAGGTTTACCATTGTGTAAGTAGCAGAAACGGATGCAGTAGCTTATCCACTTTGAAATTGTCTGCTTCGTAATAGCCTTTCCTTCTGATCCTGCAGCATATGACACTAGTAATTGCTCAGTTTTTCTTAGAGCTTTAGTCCTGCTCAAGTAGAATCTTAGCTGCCTGTGTACGTCCATGGAATGCAGAATTCTCTCCCCCTTGCTCTGCGGATTTGGATAAAAGGTTGGCAGATGAATTGTTTGGTTAACAGCCATACTGGAAACCACCTTAGGCATAAAAGTAGGATTTGTCCTCAGAGACACCCTTTGTCTGGGTAAAATATGATAAAAGGCTCTACAGCCATGAGGGCCTGTAGCTCTGATACTCTTCTTGCTGAAGTAATTGCTAGTAGCAGAGCTGTTTTTCATGATAAGAACTTTATATCAACGGTAGCAGCTGGTTCAGATGGAGGCAGGGTGAGCTTTTCCAACAAATAATTGAGGTCCCATGCAGGTAATGGTGATCTTCTAGGAGGCCTTAAATTTTGGGCTCCTCTAAGATACTGCTTTATTAAAGGATGAGAAAAAATTGGTGGCTCTGTATTGTAATGAGCCGAAATGGCAGAGGCATGGATTTTAATTGATGAGAAAGATAGGCCTTTGTCAAGCATTTCAGTTAAGTATTGTAATATGAGGAATATTTGGTTCTGCTGTATCAGTTCCTTGAGCTTGATTTCAAGCACAGAATCTCTTCCATTTGTCAGCATAAGATTTTATAGTACTAGGCCTCCTGGCTTCCAAAATGACATCCGTCACAGCTTTACTGAGAGGTGTTGTTTGTATAACTACATGATCAGCCATGCTGCCAGGTTCAGTGTCTGTAGTTGATTGTGCAGGATCTGATTGTTTTACTGGGACAGTAGTTGAGGTCTTTGAGGTAAGGTCCAAGCTGGGTATTGAGACAAGTTCCTTAGAATTGGGTACCAGTACTGGCGGGGCCAGTCTGGGGCAATTAGTATCACATTTGGTTTCTCTTGTCTGACTTTTAGGAGGACCTTGGGGAGAAGAGGCAGAGGAGGAAAGGCGTAAACTGATAGGTTTTTCCAACTGAAGGATAGGGTGTTCACTTTCCATGCTTGTCTGTGATAAGTCCTTGTGCAGAATCTTTTCAATTGATAATTGTGAGTACAGGCAAATAGATCTATGTCTGGGCTCCCCCATTTCTCTGTTATCATGCTGAAGACTTGTGGATTTAGTTTCCACTCGTGAGGATCCATAAGGTTTCTGCTTAAATCGTCTGCCAGTGTATTTTATTTTCCTGGCAGGAATTGAGCTTGAAGATGTATTTGGTAGGTCAAAGCTGTGTCCCACAGTGCCATGGCTAATCTGCAAAGGGGGTATGAGTGTGTGCCCCCTTGCTTGTTTATATACCACATGACTGTGGTGTTGTCCATCTTTATCAGTAATTGTCCTGGATGAAGTAAGTCCTCGAAGGCTGTTAGGGCGTTTTGAACAGCTAGGATCTCTTTCTGGTTGATATGTAGATGCATTTGTTTTGGGGTCCCTATGCCCTGAATGCATCTTCCTGCCACGTGGGCACCCCCAGGCATAATCTGATGCGTCTGTTGTTAAGGTTTGGCTGGTAGGGGGGAGAGTGAAGGCCCGTCCCATGTTTTGGTGACATGCCTTTGCCCACCATAGAAACTCCTGCTACAGGCAGGGAATGAGAGGAATCATTGCTTCCAGACTGTGAGAATGTTGACTCCATAAACTTTTTAGGCACCATTGAAGTTCCCTCATATGCAGTCCTGCATATGGAATCAGTAGGGTGCAGGATGCCATGAAGCCCAGAGCCTGCAGAATTTGCCTTGCAGATAACTGGGTTTTGGTTGCCATCAGTTTGAAATAAGCAGTCAGTTGCCTTTGTTTGTCTTGCGTGAGGTAAGCCATCTGGGAAGTTTTATTCAAGCTTGCACCCAGGAATGTTATCTTTTGAGAGGGTACCAGTTGTGGTTTCTTTTCGTTTATTGTGTACCCTAGGCATGTTAGAAGCCTTTTCACAAACACCAGGTGTCGAAAAAGAGTGTCCTTGTTCTCTGCTTGAATGAGACAATTGTCCAAGTAAGGATATATATGTATACTTTTTTTGTCTGCAAAATGCAATTACTGGTGCCAGGCACTTTGTAAAGACCCTGGGCACAGTAGATAAGCCAAAGGGCAGTGCAGAGAACTGGTAATGCATTAAGCCAGCCTTGAATCTGTGGTATCTTCTGCACAATTGTCTTATTGGGACATGCAGGTATGCCTCTTTTAGGTCTAATGTCACCAGCCAAGCTTTCTTGCCCAGCATGGGCAGAAGCTGCTGCAAAATCAGCATTTTGAATTTTGGAATGTCCAGGTATGTGTTCAAAATCGATAAATCCAGTATTGGCCGCCAGGCCTTGTCCTTTCTGGGTACCAAGAACAGTCTTGAGTAAAAACCTTGTACTTTTTCCTGTTCTGGTACTGTCTGAATGGCCCTCATATCCATGAGGGACATAACCTGTTTCTGTGCCTCAGCCCATTGATTTTTTGGCAGATCTGGCCAACCATTTGCCATTGGCAGAGTGTGGAAATGGAATCTGTATCCCTGTGATACGATGTTTAGTACCCACTTGTCCTGGGTTATTAACTGCCAATTTTGAGCAAAAAGTGCTAATTTTCCCCTTATGGGTGCTGCCAAAAGATAAGTGCTTGGTGTAGGCAGAGGGAAGTCATTGGGATTGCTTTCTGTAGGTCTGTGCTTTATCTTCTCCAGATTTGGAGGTGGAAGCGCCCCATTGCTTTGACCTGTATGAATCTTGCGCCTGGTATCTGGAACCCTTAGGGCATCTGGATTTGCCCCTTTGAGCTCTGTCTGACACAGGAAAGGACCAGTTTTTTGTAGGCCAGTGTCTACTAAATCTTGGTGGCTGCACTTGTAAGAAGTCTTTAACAGTTTGCATTGACTTAGCTTTATCTTCCATTTTCTTTAAAACTTCTTCTGCCTTAATACCAAACAGAGAATCATGCTGTAAAGGTGCATCAAGCAATTTAGCTTTAACATGATCAGGTAAATTCTGTTCCTTTAACCAGGCATGCCTCCTAATCACAGATCCAGTAACTGCGGCCCTGTAGGAGGCCTCTAAGGAATCAAAACCGCATTGCAAAGTATGCTTTCCAACTTGTTCAGCTGCATGCACTAATTCTTGCAATTCTTTATTTTCTGCACATTCTGAAATCATCATCATTTTCTGTTTCAGCAATCCCATAACATGTTGTTGGTACTTAAGCATATGAAATTGACAGTTTAAGGCCCTGACTGCCAAGGTTGCAGATGTATAAACCTTTTTTCCCCATCTGTCCAGTGCCCTTGAATCTCTGTCAGAGGGGGTAGGAGTTTTTGCTGTTGAGGCCTTAACTCCCTTTGGACCCTGTGAAACAGTTTCAGGATCAGCAGCAGGGTTTCTAAATAAAAAATTATGTGAGTCAGGGGACCCTGTAATATCTGTCAGGCTTACTGGGAGCCGGAGGTAAGGAGTCACGGGTCAGGCTTGACTCCGAAAACACATCTTCCACAATGTCTAAAACAGGGGGAATGGCTAAAGGCCTGTGCTGAGGAAGAAGGAGGAAATCCCTGAGCCTCTTTTTTTGATTCTGAGAAGTCTTGACTCTCTCAGTGAAAATGCTCCCTCAAAGTATGCAAGGTTTCCCCAAATGAATAATCCTCAGGAGGAGATGCAGATGGAATAGACTCCTCAGCATCAGAATCCTCATAGGGAGGTATAGATAATTCCTGATCAGAAGAGGGATCAGAAGAAATAGAAACCAGATCTGAAGATTCATAATCAGTGTCTTGCCTAAGCCTCTTATCAGGAGGGGGATGGGTACCCCTGATCAAGGTAATAAGGTTTTCAGCCATTTTGATCATCTGTTTTTTAGGCATAGAGGCCTGTGCACGTGGCTCATATGTCGGTTTTTTAGTTTTAGAAGTTGCTTTTGTCTTTGGTTTTGCAGCATTCGTCGGTTTGATATACAAATGTTGAGGTCTGAATACACCCTCAGAAGCCGGTGCCTGCTCAGCGGCTCTGGACCCATCCGAGGGAGATATATCCGTCGGTCCAATACCTTGAGTATCTTGCAGCATGCCGGACTCCACATGGGTGTCGGTAGAGGCCTGCGACTCGAAGGTAGCGGGTATCAGGGGCTGCGAAAGCACCTCACTGAGTACCGGAGAACCGGCGACTGGCTTAGGAGAAGCTTTGTTGTCAGTTTTGGATCTCGACTGCTTTTCTCCGTCCTTTTCTTTGTGTTTTTTTATGTACTCCAATAGTTGGATTGCTATCCAACGACATTTCTGGGTAGTTAAATCGGTTTCCAAAATACTTTGATGTAAAAATATACCAACGCTTAATAGTGCTGTGGTTAAATCTAGCACAAAACTGACAGCCAGGCACATTGTGATCAGGGCCTAAGCAAGGAATACAGTATAAATGGAAATCCTTATGAGGTATTTGCTTTCCACAAGTAATACAATTATTAACTTTTTCTGACATCGGTAAAAAGCAAGAAAAAAGTTTCCCCAACGGGTACTTAGCTTTAGTGAAAACTCGAATATTTCAGTAGTCGGCCGACTGGCACTTGCGAAATGCTTTTGCTTTGGGCACAGTGCGGCTAGAAACACTAAAGAAAATGGCGTCGGCTGCATGTTTTATACCCCTGACGACCTGACGTCATGGAAGAGAAGACAGTAACTGACGCAAGACCCAAGACTTTGGAATTCAGGCCGACTGAGGGCAACCTGCCAGCAGATTACCCAAATGTAATGACTGCAACAGTGAAACACGAAGAACATCAAAGAAAGGGAAACCAAATCTGACAAGGCCAATAAGGGTCAATGAGGATAACTGTGCTCTTCAATCAAGATGCTATCTGAAGAAATCTGGGGATTAGAGGTAATGGGGGATAAGCGTAAAGCAGACCAGGGGGCCAATTGTGAAGTACAGTGCCCCTTGATGTCTCCCCTGGCAGTGGCATCAGGCAAAGAACCTGCTGTACTTGTTAATGAGGAGAGATGCTAAGAGGTTGCAAAATCCTTTCCACCACCTTCATATTGAGGGACCACTCATTAGGCATTAGAATGGACCTACCTATCTTGTCTGCAATCACGATGGAGTTCCCTAGAATATGCATCACTATCAGAAATCGACTGGATGAGATCGCCCACTGCCACAATCTCATTGCTTCTTGACACAAGGGGTAAGACTTGATTCCCCCTTGTTTGTTGATGTACCAGACTACTAACATATCATACATCTGAAATACAACAATCTTGGAAGGAAGAGCCTTGGAAGGCCTGCAATGCTAAGGATGACAGCTCTCATTTACAGAACATTGACATGTGTACTGATCTCTTCTGGGGACCGTGCGTCTTCGACTGTCTTTTCCAAGAAATAATGCCCCACCCCGATCTGGGAAGTATCCATGGTCAATATGACCTTGGGCTGAGGGAAAACAAAGGGACAACCTTCTATTATCCAAGTGGAGTAAATTCACCATAGAAAGTAATTCTTGCAAGCCCACATTATCTTGATCTGGCTGGATAAAGGTTGATGAAGAACAGACCATTGAGTTGTTAAGGTCCACTGAAGGATTCTCATGTGGTAACTTGCTAATGGTACCAAAACGATTGCAGCAGACATTGATCCCAATGCCTGAAGGATCAGTCAAGCTTAAACAGAAGAACTTTGAATGATCTTTTTGACCTGGAATTGAATGGTTTGAAACAAAGCTCCAATGAACTCCAATATTTGAGCTGGCTCGAGTTGGGATTTCTTGTGATTGATGGTACTTCCCAGGTTAGAGCATAACTGGAGTACAAAGTCTCGTGTTTTGATCAGATGATGCCTGGTTGGAGTGGTTATGAGCCAGTTGTCCTAATATGGAAAAACACAGAATCCCTGTAGCCTCAGGTGAGCTGCTACTACTGCCATAAACTTGGTGATCACACTGGGTGCTGTGGTAAGACCAAAGGGCAGAGCTCTGAATTGGTAATGACTGGCTTCCACCCGGAAGCATAGGTATCTCCTGGATCATCTGTTCATTTTGATATGATAGTATGCATCCTGAAGATCTACTGACCACATTCAATCGTTCTTGTGCAGAAAAGGTAGAATGGACTGAACCCTGACCATCTGAAACTTGGTGTACTGAAATGACTTGTTCATATGGCTGAGATCCAAAACTGGTCTCTAATCTCCTGTTTTCTTTGGCATTAAAAAGACTCTTGAGCAAGTTCCAGACTCTCTCTGGTCTGGTGGGACTTCTTGGGACGACTCTTTTTCTATCAGCTTGTTTATTTCTACTGCTGCTGCTTCCCTCTGATTGGGTGCAACATCAGGGATTTTGTTTATTATCAAGAGGGTGGTAGGGAAAAGGCATTATATAACCTCTGGAGAAAATCCTCTGCACCCATGAATCTTTTGTAATCACTCATCAGGCTCTTTAGTACAGGGATAAATGACCCCCGACTGCCTCCAAAGATGGACAGATAGGCCTCCTTTCAGTAGCATTAGTAGGATCTGTCAGAGAAGATGTCTAGAACCCTGGTTCTGCGGACCACCTCTGCTACATGGAAGGCATCTTCCATTAGAATTCCTCTCTCTGCCCTAAGGAAACTATCTCCACTTGGATCTTGAAAGGGACCTTGGGACTTTCTGAACCACATTTTTCATCCTCCTCATTGGTTCCTAGAAAAGATCCTTTGAGGGGTCAAAAAATGTACATCCACAGTAAACACTGTCTTACCTTCCTGCTCACACCTGGAGTGTTGTGTCTTTAACTTTGGGGCAAATTAAGAACTTCCATCAAAGGGAGCACTGACGAAGGAAGACTTAAAGGGCTCCACAAAATCATACTAGCACATTCAAGCATGCCTCCTAATGGAAATGCCTGAAACCACCGCCCGTGAGGTATCTTCAGATGCATGTGACAGGGGTCTCATGGACGAGTTCAAAATGGATAGGAGGGTAGCCAACTGCAAGGTAATAGTGTTTTCTACCTTGGAAGAAACGGTCTCACAAAGAGATTTGGTAAGTTCCTTAATCAAATCTCTCTGAAGTCATGTGAAGTGTGCCAAATAACTGAGCAACCGACAGGCAAAATTCACTGAAGCATGTATACACTTTCTGAATCTGTCCAATGCACTAGACTCCCTGTTAGGGGAGTGGTCAGAGGAACTCTGTTCTGCTAGTTCCTTCTTTGTGGCTGCTGCTACAACCATGGCATCAACTGGTACTCCCTTGCTCCAAAACTGTCAAAGTGGTGCCAGGATCCTATCTGGTTTCTTGGAGATTGGCTCAATGGTGTCAGGTTCCTTCCATGCCCCTCGATAGACCAAATCAACGAGTTTGTTGGTGGGCTGAGTCAGACAGGAGGTAGATGGGCCAATTCCAAAAACCTCCAGGATACAGACTCGTTGGGAGACCAACCACCCCTTTGCTTTAAAAGTTCTAAAATATCTCCAAAGGAAACGTCATCAGGTGGTGACCTTGGGGACCCTTCCCCCTTATTAAAATTGGTATCCTCTGTGACAGACTCTTGTGGAGAGTCTAAATACCTCCTATTGCACTTTTTCTTTTTTGGAACTTCCTCAATGGGCTGATCCAGAGAAGTATCAGAAGAAATTAGTATACCATGTTGATTATCCTGGCAAATTATCTGGGCTGGCTGTCCCCATGGTACAGGAAGCTGAGGATCAAAAGACAGAAACAAATGGGGTTGGGAAGTCAGAACCAAGGAGGGGGGGGGGGGAAGACACCCTGACTCTAGTAACAGAGAAAGCTCTATCCACCATCTCAAAAGCAGAATGCCTCAGAGAGAAAGAAACTGACTGCTCTGAAAAGACATGCTTCCAGCCAGTCGTCTCCCTTTGTCCCCAAGGTAGAATACATGAAGTAGGAGTCTGAACCAAGCTATCTAACACTGAAGTTCCAAGGGGCATCTCTGACAATTTTGGAGTCGACTCCAACACCCACGACCAGGCACCAACATTATGGCTTAGAGAGTCTTCTGGATCCAAAGTGCTTGGAGCCAGTTCACTCAGAAATGCCACTGGAGTCGACGATACCACGATCTTTGGATCCGATTCAGATTACTCTGGAATCTTCAGATCCAACTGCTCTGAAACAAAAGGTTGGATCGGAAAGAAGACAGTATTGGTGGGGTAGTACTAACAAAGATATCTGGACCCAATGGGGTCAGAACCAGAAGAACCCCATATGAATTTGCTTTGAGAGGAATTTCCTCATCATCCTATCCACATCATTTACAGTCAGACTTATGGAGGAACGAGTGGAAGATGCCATTAAGGCTGCACTTGAATGACAGTGCCTAGGGGACTTATCCAAGAAGGGAGAAGGCAGGCAAAAGGAAACTGTATCCAAGAACAATGATGAGGATCTAATTCGAGGAGACTTTTCAGGTTTAACCTTCGGATCCAAAGGTTTTGAAACTTTGCGAGGAGGTTCTAAACCACGAGCTGAAGGGGAGGCTGGATCCAGGCAACACTTCTTTACATCTCTTTTGTCAGATTTCTTGGGGGTTTGAGCCCCAGATGATGCTTTTTACAATTGTGAAGGGACCAAACCTCTTAAAATTAATTTGTTTTTCCAGTATATCAGAGCTCTAGGACTAAAACCTTTGCAGATATCACAACTTATCTCTAGATGCGCAAGGCCAAGACAATAAACACATTTAGCATGCACATCTGATGAAGGTATTTTATGACCGCAGGCCATACATTTTTTTTTTTAAATCCAAAGGCTTCTCATTTTCAACTAACTTTTTAATAGAACTAGAAGGGTATAAAAACATAGTTTTTTTTTTTAAATGAAAAACAGGGAAAGAAAAAGGGGAAGGAGTGATGGTAACTAGAAAGGTACTAAAGTAGTACAAGGAAAAGGAATACCAACTATGGTGATAAAATTTACACAAAGTATAACATATAAAAGGGAGGACAGCAGAAATTATATAAGAAAGATGTTTTAAGACAAGATTTTCTGAAAAAGACTTTTACTCACAAAAACTAGTTTGTTAACTCAAAAGTTTGCAGTGACCACGTCTGTATGCAAAGGCAGCAAACAAGATTTGAGGTATGTTAGGTGTCTGAGGCATTATGGGTAAGGAAGCAGCTTGAGAGTTTCAGTGTTCGACGAGCTGAAAAATGCGGCTGAGTCGGATCCAAGGGTCAGATCCGAACAGTTGAGGAATGAATAAAAATAACATCAGATCCTTTACTGCACTGCACTGATAAAGTTACATGTCATAAAGACCCAGCCACTGGTAACTTTCTTTTAAGGGTACATTGATGGTATCACTAATCTATAAACCATGCAGATTCACATAAGCAAAAAGCATTGCCCATTTTCTATTACCAGCCCATCTCTGGCTCCTCCACTCCCATGAAGCTAGCTGATGCTGGGACATCCGAGTTGGAGTTGGGCTTTATGCCCTCGTATCACAGAGTTGGCTACAGTGGCAAATATCAGTTTTTAATTCACCCCCTACCTTTTCCAGTACAGGAAGCCAAGATGTAACCAAATGCAGATTCTTTAGGCACAGCCATTCCCCATCACGTGCACAATCCTTTAAGGTCCGAACAGCAAGATCAGCTTGACCCTGACCCATTGCCACCTAGAAAAGAAAAATATATTGAAAAAGCAGTTCAAATTTTTCATTACTGCTTAGTGAAAAAGAAACAATATAAAGTTCTAAGGATTATTAATTGCAATGATTTTCAAAGTCATAATAAGAAAAGTGTTTCTTAACAAGGAAGAGGTCTCATTGGAAAAGCAACACTGTTGCATATCATCCCATCATCATCATCAACTCCCTTTTTCCCATTTTTCTACATAAGGTGTCATGTCATTTGTTGCCATTTCTCTTGACTCAGTGCAACTCTCCTACTTTCTACAACAGTCATGCCTGTCACAGGTCTTCAATCACACAATCCATTCATCTCTTTGCTGGATGCCCTCATTTCCTCTTGCTTCTTCCTGTCTGTTCCAAACCTTCTTCACCAGATTGTCTTCTGCTTTTCTGCATATGTGCCTTAGACACCATAATCTGTTCTCTCCGACTTTCTCTGCAATAGGAGCTACTTTGGCATCTGCTCTGATGTCCTCACTTCTTTGCCGGTCCCATTGTGTGCATCCTACCACCCATCTCAGGCACTTCATCTCCATCACTTCTAGCTTCCTCAACTGATCTGCTTTCACTGTCCAGGTTTGTGTACCACAGAGTAGCACTGATCACACCACTGTTTTGCATGTTACTTTTCAACTTATTTAGTATTATTCTTTTACACCCTACCCCTGACACTATGTGCCAGTTGGCTGCAGCTTCTCTGATTCTAGCTTTGACCTCCACATTCAGACTTGCCCTCTACTCAAACAAACCTCCCAGATTTTTGAAGTTGTTAATTATAAACAGAACATAGTGGAACAAGTTATGTACCATTTTGACAAAATATTAAACATATAAACTACAGCTGGTACTTAGTTTTACTTGGCAAAGTTTTAACAACTTTTTTTTTTAATTTCAAACTCTGCATGCTTAATGTTTCCCTTTCCCATTATGTCAATCAAATGTCCCAGTGCATTTCAGTATGAAGAGGTACAATTCTAGCTTGTTAGAAAGCACAATGAAGATGAATGCGAAGATACCGAAACTAGTGCCATGTTTTATCTCAGCAGCAGTCAAGCTGTCAAATAAAATTACCCTGACACGTGTCTTTAAATGACTGCAAGAGGCCTGTTAATTCCTACCAAAGCACAAATACCTTTCAAGCACAAACCACATGTGGCACATCCGGCCTCACCTGATTTTATTTAGTCATCAGCCACCACCACTACTACCCAGTCCTAAGGAAAGGCATCTCATCCTGGGGCATTCTATTTTTTTCACATCTCTGAATACCTACTTCCAACAAAGTGAAAATAGATCCACACATATTGTAAATAAAATGAGGACTTTAATTCATTGTATGTTGCTCTTGTTGTATCATAACCATTTATTCTGCATCTGGCTTTTGTGGTATATCATGCTGTCGACTAAACTGTGCTTTCTTTTTCTACTACTGTAATAGTAGATCTACCTATCATTTTCTAGTTTAAGCTGTTAAAAACTTATTACTTTACAAGCATTTTATATAATAAATAATGTTTATTTTTAGTCTTGACCTGCGAGAAAGAGATAACATTGCAAAGCAGAGTGAATAACACCAGTGTATAATGGTACATTAAAAAAGTACAGACAATGACACCGACCATATAAATACACTTTCCCAACTTAATAAAAACTTATATGTAGTCCACTGGATAGTCAACCAGGTGTTAAAATAAGGATATCTCCTCTAGCTAAATGAGTGTTCAAAGTGGGGTCCAAAATGGCTATCTTAGGCCACCTGTTTGGTATCTACTTTTCAGAAGTGAAAGCAGATGTCAAGGGACCATGGCTTAGTTTTTGTTGAAGACTACATGTACTTATTAAATCTCCCAAGGGCACTCAAACTCCAACAAGGTCTGAAACACACCAATGCCTGATGAGTCAATCACAGTCTCATCTTAAATGTCAAAAACAATGCAGTACAGTTGGGAAATGCACTACCCTTCCCCTTACCATATTGCTGGCACCCCTCTCAAAACAGATACAATTATTTGGCACTTGGATACCTATGATGACAATCCTTCCTTGATCACCATGTCTCACTTGTGGGAAGAATGTCTTTCCTCCTTGATCAGATGATCTTTAGGGATATCTCTCCTGGGTCCCATGCATTCTTGGTTCCTTTATTATACCTACCTTTGAATGCAATGCCCTTTTGGAATGTAAATCATAAAACTTTATCAATCTCAAAGACCCCAAAGGTTACTGACCATGAAGATTTTTGGACTACACAATCTAAGCTACTCTGGAAGACTAAAAATCCTGTCCTTTACTGGGTTTCAGAGTTGTGACCTCTGTTTGCCCTTCAAGCTATTAAAGTCCCTACCCTTTTCAACCTCTTCCATACATCACTTGTGCCAAAGGCATTAACCTCCACAATAAGATCAAAGATACATGACAGTGTGAAAAAACTCAGCACATTCCTTGCCTCTGGAATAAACTTCCTCAACACATCAAACAAATTAATACAGTATCTACTTTCAATGCTAGTCCTAACAACTGAAAAGACCATAAATGTTTGTTAGAAAAGATGGGGAAATAATCTTATCTGCAGTAAATAATACACATACTCAATACTGACAGCCCTTAGGTAGTAAGATTAATACAAAGTTAGAATCTGTGTCAGAAGGGCATTCTACAAAGATGTGTGAAAAGAAAAAAAAAAAACATTTTCAAAAGAATTCGCACCTCGATGAAAATAGATATGAAAATGAACTGTTCGTAGGTACTACTGATGTGAAAAAAATTAAAACTGTGAAATCTGAAAATGCATATAAAGCACCAAGACAGGAATGCAAGTCACACTGCTGGAAATACTAAGAATTAATGGTCAGTATATAGACTTTAAACTTAACATAGACACAGAGTATAATACCCTGTTAAACTTTTTGGGGGTGCAAAATACCCAAGTTTCAGTAGTGTACACATTGTTGATTTCTGCTTGCCACTAGGCTAGGCTTAAAAAGGCCCTTGTTATCGTTAGCGTAGTAAACACCTATGAACTACATGCCACCAATGGACAAAACTCTTGACATGTCAGCACACCAAAATATGAAGCACTGACCTCTTATTTACTTATTTTTGAATGTTAGCACTTAGAAAGTAAATTATCCATATGCAAGTAAACTCTCAGTTAACTGGCACACATGGGGATTGGAAGATGACAGATAACTGTTTCTGGTTGCTTGAAGAGTTACTATTAAAATAGGCCTGACTAATACTGTACCCTATACTATTTGTTTGGTTTTGCTTGTTCTTAGGTTTGGCAGAGAGGGAGTTTATTACAATCTTCCTTTATAAAACTCTAAAAACACAAGGCATGTTTCTGACGGGGCGTGGGGGGGGGGGGCAGAAAGTGCAACACATGAAAATTGTACTGTATTTCTTCAATTTTTTTGTTCTGATTGCTTGAGTTCCAGTTAACTGAGAGTTTACTGTATGATGGTTTGTGTGCTTTGAGAGAAAGTAAGAGGTGGTAAAATAAATTCACAATGTAAAACCAAATATTTATTTTTCTCTCTTCTACGTTATTTTCCGGCACTACTACCCAGTATTCAATGTCTCTGTCAGTTCTACCAGCTACTTCCAACCTGACAGGACTTGCTCAGTAATATGCTGGGGTCAGTCATGGATCTTCAGGACATGCTGGGGGTGAGTCTTTGCCATCCAGATTCATTGTTTTTTTATTTTTTTTTACTGGCCTGCACTGCAACATCTGTGGTTATGTGCAAAGGGTGGGCATGCAATGGAGAAGTTCAGGTATACTGTCCTGCCTCCACAGCAACTCAGTCATGTCTACCTCCATCTTTTCTCTTTGGACCATGCCTCCTACCCAGCAATGCCCCTAGCCTCTATCATGGATCATCACAGGACATGCCCATGCCACTGCCCTCCCCTCAGGAGGGTCACACCCATCCCTCCTTGCCTGTCAGTCATCTGTGCTGCTGGTCAAACCTGGGTCGCCTGGGCTGCAGTCTGGGCTTTATCCCTACACGCCACCAAATAGCTTGTAAAACCAAATGCTAGATGTGCACAGAATCAGTCGTGTAGTCACAGAGACATTTCAGCTAATGTGAACAGCCTTAACACTGATATCCTGCACAACTGCACTGTTTTATTTGCAGGCTTAGGAAGCTTGCAACATAATACATAAAACTTGACTGCACCACTTTTTCATGTTCCTACAAATGTTCCCATAATACTAAGAAGTAAAGTTGAAGAGAAAATGAACACAATAGAAAGTACTGCTGTCATTAAGAAGCAAATGGTGTTAAAAGAATGGGCGAGGCACATTTGTACTGATACACATCACTTGAAAAAAGTGATTAAAAAGCACAGTTCACTATTTACAGCTAAAGATGTAGTCTAAAGAATGTCAAGTGCTAGCTTTTTCAGTACTACATGTAAACCAAGGTTTCTAGCAGAAAAAAAGCTACATGAAATAAACTCCACATCGTGTACATTTAATTTGCATTAGGAAGATACAGGGTCTTATACCTCCCATTTTGTAATTCATAAGTACAAAAGGCATTGCAAAGTGCTTTTGCCCAGATAACTGAAGGCTTGAAAGGTATTGTGAACATAACTGATGACTTACCGGTGCGAGATAAGACATTCAGCCTGACAAAACACTGCTGAAGACTTAAGTCCACATAATTTCAAGCCAAATTATTCTAAAGTAACCACACTCTGCAGTTCCCTTGCCCTTCTCGCTTGGGCCATGGCTGGAAAGGGTCTATGATGGCAGTTCACTTTACCTGGTTAACAGATAAATAAATAAAAAAGTGGAAACATAAAATTAGAATGACAAGTCTGTAAAACAGGGACGATATTCTAAAGTCAGAGGATCTGAAACCTAACCCAGAAAAAAATCCAACATCTGTGCAAATGCCAAGGCCACAAGAAAAGCAGGCATTTTGTTTCTTAAGAATGCTGCAGAATCTTGTGAAGTTTGTACCCAATATGCCTGCAATAACTATGCCTCTAAAAAAGAGATGAGAAAGGTACAGCTTGAGAATGGACCTATGAACAGGAAGAGTTTCAAAATGCTAAAGAAACCAGTTATAGATTCTCCAAAGTTACAATACTATGACAGGAATAAGCCACTGATGCTTCAAGTAGGTGTTAGTCAGAATGGTACAGAAGATGTGAGCTTACAACAGAAAGTGCCTGTTGTCCAGTGCTCAAACACATTTACAGGAGCATAAAACAGATTTTCTCAGACAGAAAAAAACTGTTGGCAGTCATGTATGGACATTTGACACTTCACAAATATGTAAATGGCAAGCTGTTCAAATGGAAAAAGGACACAAGACCTTGCAAAGCATATTCTAATTGTTTCTGCATTGCACAGGATGTTATTCAACCTACAGAGTATCTAAAAGTGAAATACAGGTCAGGCAAGTTAGCATATACTCTGAGTACAACATATTTTCCAGAGATGCATGAAGAATTATTAGAAAAACTAATGACTCTTTTGGTCCACAGTTATCACAAACTGAAACAAATGCTTAAAAAATTCAAAGACGCAATGATGCTGACTTAAAAAAACACAAAGGATGAAAGATGTTAAAATGAAAACCTAGCCTAGTCATCAGTAAAGAAATAAATATGGCCTTATTATTCTTTCAAGAAAGAATTAAGCTATATGCAAAGGCTTGAAGTTCAAAGCTGATAAAATAAGAGTTTTCAATTAACTGAGAACACAAATGCTTGACACTACACAGGAATCACATCTGGGAATAGGGAAGTTCACAGAGTAAGAGATATAATGTTTTGGCCAGATATGTCAACTCAGACAGAAATCGAATAGAGTTCTGCCATCTGCAATACACATATTACATCAGCAGTCTAAAGCAAGAGATGCTTGCATACCCAGTTACAGATCATTCATGGAAATGAGAGGCAACAGACTTACCTCAGTTCAAAATATAGATAGGCCTTCTGCCATTGCTCTGCTGTGAGACTGGAAAAGATAAGTGCTTATTTTCAACTGTTTTCTGCACTTCTGATTTACTAAAAACATCTGCTGCATATCTGTTTAAACTGTGCAACTGTTTTTTAGACTTAGTGAATTCAATCCTCACCTCTGTTCTGATTTTGGTTATTCCACCCACCTACCCGCTCAGCTGCTGTTGTGGTATTAAAGCGTGGTGGCTTTGAGTTGCCCACCTCTAATATAAATTTGATATTGGACACTTCCCCCCAGTCCCATTACATCCGCTCATTCTACTGTGTACAGTGGGATAAGTTGTAAAGGCCCACCCCTTTAGCTTCTCAACCTTGAATTATCTTCTGTCTCCTCATTTTCTACTGAAAAAAAAAATGTGCCTCTTCCTACTTCATTTTGCTACTTGTGCTTAGGAGTTCAACTGCATTTAGTTTACCGCATTTATTACTGCTTGTTGACAGCCTTATTAAAATGATGCTTGCATTCTACTGAATTGCTGCTTTATTTAAGCTGTTTTTTTACTGTTGTGATTGTGAGCTACTGTTTCAAAGCAATTTAGTGATTAACTATATTTCTTTGCTATCTACTGCAATTCATTAATGTTTAACTGCATTTTGTTACTGTTTAACTGTATCTTTTTCATACTGTAAAGTTCTGTTCTTGTGTCTGTAAGTGGTTAATTTGTGCCTCTTTGTGAGTCTTTTACTTTGTTCCTAACCTGAAATTGAGTAGCATAGTCTAGATGCAGATTTGCTGCATCCAGAGCTTCAGCTACACATTGTTTAACCCTTTTGTGGTATTCCAGCTACAAATTTTCCCTTAGTAGCACTTGTGTGATCACCCCAGTAGTACTGCTCTTAGACCTTCCACCCTTCACCTTCTTAGCTCTCTCTGGCGTCTTTCCCTCAGTTTCTGACAAATATGGATGGACAATTACCTATGTTTTCTCCTACCAGTCTGGTTGATATGGGCATCCTGAGACAGTGCAGCAAATGCCTCATGTACACGGACAACCCTCTACTACTATCACCTAGGAACACAATTTGTGAGAGATGCAATTACATCAAGCACCTAGTCTTCCCCACAAGACAGTACATCTGGCACTGAGAAGGTTGTCAACAAGAACACCACACCTCAAACACTAATCACACCTACACAACACACCCCCACATATGCAGAGGTCCTCAACAAAAACATACCCAAATAAAAGAGACCTCCAAGGCAAAAACACATGCAAACCCCGCTGCTCAACACACCACACACAGTGCACACAAATGCCTCTCACAGCCACTAAGGCCTAAATACAAACCCAACATATTAGTCATAGGAGACTCCACTGTGAGATACACAGATATGCCCTTCACCAGGCTGGATAAGGAGAAAGTCACAGTTAGTTGTTTGCCGGGTGCCAGAAACCGCCATATCACCCATGCACTCAAGTCACTCAACAGGTACTGTTATGATTCTGTCATAGTCCACTTTGCCGTGAATGACTTGAGACATACATCCCTGGACTATACGAAGAGAGTCACGATTGAGCTCGCTGAATATGTGTCCCAGGCAGGTATGTTCCTAGCCTTAAGCAGCAGTCTACTGTCACCCAGAATGATGCCTCAGTACAAACAGAAAATAATTGACTTTAACAAATGGCTTAGTTTTTGTTGTCACTCCTACGGGATCCAGTACCTGACAGCCTGGGATGACATGACTGACAAACCACAATGCTTCGCCAGACAAGGCTGCAACTGTCTCCTGGCAACAGCTCTTGCCTTCCCCATAGTGCCTTTTTTAGGCAATGCCATGAGGTCAAAACTACCAACATGAAAATTTTATCAAAACATAAATGAAAGGTCATGCTGTTAAATGCTATGAGTCTAAACATGAAACTGCACTCATTGCAAGCACTCTTAACCCTGCAAGATGCTAACATTTGTGCAGTCACAGAAACCTGGTTCAAAGCTATGGAGAGCACCCCAACCATACCAGGTTACTCACTGTATCATACATTCAAACCCCAAACCGTGAGCAGCAAAGCAAAATGAGGTGGAGTTGCAATATATATATATAAAAGACATACACACCTCCAGGCTGGTCAAATAGTATGATGCACAGGAAACACTCCAGGTGCAGTTAACAACTGACAAGACCCCTATTCAAATAATACCTAGCTATAGGCCACCAACTTTGACTCAAGATGCCCACTCCAGCTATCTGGACCTCTTCGAATCTATCAAGATTCAACCCTTTACCCCGATCCCGGGCAGCTTTAACTATCCAACCACAGATTCAAAGAAATATTCTTGCCAAAACACAAATGCCCAGAGATTCCTTGATTTCATCGATACAAATGCCTTGGACCAGTTGGTCGACACCTTCACAAGAGGTAAAAATATCTTGGGACTTGGTATTAACCAACATGAGTGAACACTGCATCGTCCCTACAGTGTCATCATCCCTGGTAAGATCAGACTACAAAGCAGTCATTTTCACAGCCACCATCTCCCCCGACCCCCTGAACCCCCCCCCAGCTAGGGTCAAACAAAAAAAAACTTCTTCAGAGCTGACTACAACCTCCTGAGGGAAGGTATAAACAGCTTCACACCTCACCCCCTTCTTAGGAACTGGCACAAATGTCCAAACCTACACCAAAGTACTATATGAACATTTACATAGCTGCATGGAATTAGGAATACCCGAAAGGACGAAATCATCCTCCTCAAGGAAGTGTCTGGCCAAAGCCTTCAATACTATTCCCCACTCGGGTATAATTGATAAACTCTCTCAACCAGGCATCAATCCATATGTTACCAGACAGGTAGCAAACTGGCTCAGTGATAGAACCCACCTAGTCAAAATAGGGGAAGCCACCTGAAGCAGTAGACCCAGAATGAGTGGTGTACCCCAGGGATCGGTCTTGTCTTGGAGCCTCTGTTGTTTGGGATACACTCTTCTGAGATGCTGGCCAAAATCAGTGGGCTATGGCTGATCAAGTCTGCAGATGACTGCAAGCTGGGAGCTGTCATCAATTCCCCTAGTGATGTGGACATCCTACAAAAGGGTCTCACTCAAACAAATGACTGGGGCCAGAAATATGGCATGAAAACGAATGCCAAAAAATGTATCATCATCCCCTTTGGGGAGAATGATGTCCCGACAAATTATCACATTGATAATAAGATCCTAAGCATGCAATTAGTCATAAGGGTCTTGGGCACCCAGGCTGAGAGCAAACTGACTTTTGACCACCATATTGTCTCCATTGTACAGAAAGCTTTCTACACGGCCCACCTCATTAGGAAGGGTATCTCATCCAGGGACAAAGTGATCATAACATCCCTGTATTCCTCCCTTATAAGACCCATTATTGAGTACAATGCCCCTTTCAACATGTACCTTACAAAGCACATGCAGCAACTGGAGAGACCACAGAGGTTCCTCACCAGGAGAATCCAGGACCTCAAACATCTACCCTACACATATAGGCTAAAGGCCCTGTCCCTCTACTCAGTCTCCTACAGACTCCCCAGAGGTGACCTCTGTCTAGTATACAAAGCAATTTTAGACCCCACCTAGATGGGACTGCTGCACATCTGCAAGCCAAGCTCCACTCGAGTAACCTGAATGCACAAACTCAACCTGGTCTGTGACATCAACAGGACTTGTTGGCGGGACAGATTTGGTTCCAGAGACTCCCCATTTTGTGGAATAGACTTCCTCTGCACGTCAAGCACAGTACATCATTAAATCTTTTTAAGCGCAACGTAGTCAACTGGATGGGGAACAAAAAAAACACCCCTGGGATTCCACCTGTGTCCCTGTTGAACAGTGACATAGGGTGCCGACTTGTTGGAACATAGGCTAAATTCTTGGCTAGGCTTGTAAGGGCCTCAGGGCCAGTAGCCTAGTAACTTCCTTTGATCCTATTAAAAAGCCTCATGCCTCCTGTGTGTGGGTTATTATTCCAATTCCCTAAAACATTAAAAATGCACACACAACGTACAACTGTGATTACAGTCTACATTCTCAAGACAAGGGACACCTATGAATGTCTGATGGTCCATAATGTGCAGGTCAAAAATTCACATATACAGCATGTAGTCCACACTATCCCTGGCAATCTGAAAGTACTGAGAATAATCCAAACAGTAATCATCCTCCTGAAAAAATAGCAGCAACAAAAACTATGAGGATGACTGGCATCCCGCAGTTTTGGAATACAGGATATTCCACTGCACAGATTCAGGCACACACCCATTTTCAGCTATTTTGTTTTCCCTTATATGTTTTTTTTCCTTCTCATCTAACCAATGAATTTTGAACTCCTAGCTCTCTCTATAGCTCTATCTTCTGCTGCCTCCTCCTTGGGGGCACCGAGACATGTCCCTGTGTCAGGTGATTCTTGTCCTTTGGAGCATAAAAGACCCCTCCGTCATCATGGGCTGTGCAATCTCCCATGCCTGAAAGAGGATCGAGGCAGACAGGAACATACTGGACTTTTTCTTCTAGCCCTATGTCCCAACCTTACATGATAATATCACTGACAAGCTGGACAGATAATGATGAAGAGTACCTGGATCACATGCCCTACACTGGGCCATACAGGGGGAATGATATCTACTCTATCCTCCAACCTCCCAAAGTCAAACAAGATTTTCTGAACTCCAGCTTCCACCACAGTTTCATTACATATGCAGGCACATCCCTCCCCCTAGATAGGCATTCCCATCCTTCCTGCCAGCACTGTCAGATGTCTGAGCTGCTAATTGAACTTGGGTTGCCTGGGTCACAATCATAGCTTTACTGTTCTACTCCTATATGGTGTTTGCCACTGCACCTGACAATCTTTAGGTTGTCCCAAATGGCCAGACCAGTTTGTTGCCCCATCCATGGTATTCACTACTCTGGGCAACAGCAGGCTGAAGGAGGTATTCATACAGGCAGCCTTAGTAGTGGATGATGCCCTTGGCAATGAGAGAGCATTTAATATAATCCTAACTCCTCACTTGAGAGCAGGATAAATTACCAGTACCACCAGTATCACTGTAGGAATCATTAGACCCTCCTTGCAGGAGTGCACACTTCCATGCTCTTAAAATGAGGGCTACCTCTTCCACAGACTGGATACCAAAAATATTCTCCTGGTCTGGGCCATATTTTGCATCACTACCCCTTCTCAGAGGGACTATGGTACTGGATGGACCCAATCCACCACCCCCCCACAACCCTAACTCCTCAAAGATAGGTATGCCCATCTCTCATGCCAAGTACAGCAGACACTAAAGGTGCTAAATGAACTCAGGTCACATGAGTTGTAGTCAGGACTTTGTTCCTGCATACCAATGGAGCTGGTTTGCTTACTAGATCAAATGTTAATGGACAGAAAGCTGAAAAGCATAAGAGACAGAAACATTCCTGAGGCAGGAACTGCAGACGGCTGCAGGACCTGTAATCCAATGGACCCGACCCCACTGCACAGTAGGATTAAAACCTTAATGCACCCCATGATTCTGCAAAGTAAAATTGATCAATGATTGAACAGTGGCAGGGATCATACAGAGGAGGATGGCAGTGAAAGGCTGATACCAGCTCACCCACTCTGAAAGGAGGAAGGCAGCCTGGCTCACAGCAACTGCAAATGCAACAGATTTAAGAGACTAGTGAGCCCACAATGTAATCAGTGTGGCACCTGAACAAGAGGTTATGCATGAACGAACACAAGCATGCACTTCCCAAAGCAGCTACAGTAGAGTTCGCAAGTCTGCAGCAGGGGTAGGGCTAAGACAGTCCACAGGATCTACAGACTGGCCTGTTCCCTAACACCTGATTTTTGTCTCTACCAGGGAATTAACAATGGGAGGGCTCACACCCTGACAGAGGAAATAATGAATCAACTGTTTGTAGGCAGAGGAGCCACTGGGCCAATCCTGTAGATAGTAAAAAAAAAAAAAAAAACAACTTTGCTGACCAAAGAGAAAGTATGATTTTAAAACCCATGAGAAGACCATATCCTGAAGATGAAATAGTTGGTAAAACAAGTCAATCAAAATACTAACTTCTTCATGGAGATGAAAATGAGCAGTAAATCACACGCCTCTCTAGAAGACAAACAAAACTGAAATGTATGTACTGACCATAACATTAGATTTTCAACATCCATAGTCAGCCACTTCAAACAGCAGGACTGGTCACCACAGGGTGCATTATTAGGGATTTTCCTAGAATATGAAGTCCACCCTTTACTCCCAAAATGCACTACGCGTTCCTCTCCTATTCACCCTGAGTTTATCCAAAATCAAAGCCATCTCTTAAAAACCTAGTCTTAAAAACAAGAACCACAGTACTGTCTATGAAAGGAAAAGTCAGGTCAACTAGGTTTGTGCAAAGGGGCACAATAATTTACAAGAGGGGAAGGTGGTGAGGGCATGTTAAAGTTGATGGACATGAAACATGGAGACCTTATATTCAAGCTAAGTGTATAACCTTTGTATCTTACATGATCCAGTCCAGTCATTTCAGCAGGGCAGTCTCTCCAGCTGAATGTCCTGGGTGCTATCATAACAGAATACTTCTAAGAGAGGTGGTGCCAAAGTAAGACCCAGACCTTGAGATCACATTCAGTTTATAGTGTTTTGCGAAAGTATGCAGATAAGCTCATGTTACAGCAATACAAACATCATCTACAAAATAATTTCTAAAAAGGTTAAATATGCAGAACACTGATCTTATTGAATGAGCTCTAGCTCTACCTGGTATAGTCTTACTACTGCAAAAATAAAAGTATGTAATACAGTCAGGTTATCTTATAGCCGAGTCTGCTTGTAGCAAAAGAAGCAAAAAAACTGATCATCTTTCTTATAATCATTCATTCTTGAGGCCACTTTAGGCATGAAGGCCGGATTCATTCTTAATGTAGCCATGTTTTTATGGAAAATTAAGAAGGAATGGTGGGAAGATAGGAGTTGCAGTTCTGAAACCCTTCTAACTGATGTTACTGCAACCAAAACTAAAATCTTTCAAAGTGAGTACTTTGGGTCTGTTGTGGCTACTTGTTCAAAACAGGAACATGTGAATATGTCTGAAATGAAATGGAGGTCCCACTGACAAACTTGAGTCTATAAACAGTAGTATTAGTAAGAAAGGTCCCCAAAGGATGGCCTTGCAAACTTTCAGGTGTACTAAGGAAGTAGAATTAAACCCTTGATGAAAATCAGAAACAGCTGTGAAATGTACCCTCAGGTAGAAAATTGGGCCATTTGTCAAAAATGCGAGCTGGAACTGGGGCAGAGGAAGGAGTTGCCCTTTGCAAAGTTGCAGATATGGAAAAGTTTATCTATGTCTACTTGTATATCTTTTAGTGGATGTTTCTGGAGATAATTTGTGATTTGGACCTCTCTGGGAGGGTAAGTTGGTCCTAGCCATCATTGGAATTGGAGAAACTGCTTGGTTATCCTGATTAAGTGGAGATCTTGCTGATTAAGTGGAGATCTTGATGAGAGTTGCTGTTCAGATGAAACAGGAGACCTGGTTAAAATGTCAGAATAAAAGACTTCTTTAAGGTGAAGCCATAACCCAGGGAACCACCCACACTTGTTGGGGCCAGAATGGATCTATGAGAATGACTCTGTCACTGCTATTTTTTGTTTTCTGTAGGAATTACATTATTGGAGGTGTAGAAGGAAAGGTGTATAATAAAACCTGGAGGACACCTTCTCTAGCCCTGTGGAAAGATAAGGGAAAAGAAATTGCTGCACTTGGTGTTCAAAAGAGATGCAAGCAGGTTGCAGCAAGCATTCCCCAATGAAGTAAGATCATCTATGCCATAACCAGACTCCAAGGTCATTCATGTGGCATCAGAAGGTATAAGCTTTGCCTATATGCTAAGGAGTTAGCTTGACTGAGAATGTGTGTTGCTGTTAGAAAGGAGTGTCGATTCCCCATTCCAACAGCTTCATGGTCTCACAACACAGGAGTTAGGACCCGGTTCCTCCTTGTCTGTTGACAAGCCACACTGCAGACTTGCTGTCAGAGAGGATAGCAAATGCAATCTAAGAAAGATGGTTCTATCTAAAAAGCCTGCAACAACAATAAGACTGCCTTAATTTCCAAGATATTTCTGCAAAAGTTGGTGTCTTGATTAAATTCCCTTGGAATTACTGCCCAGAACAATGCCTCCTGTCCTACACCACAGGAATCCATGATGACCTTGGTTTTCTCTAAGACGTGTAGTTATACACACCAAAGAAGTTTATAACAAGCTCTTGAAAACTGAATGTTTTATTTCATAAAGTTTAATGAGTGAGACCACTGTACTTGCAGAGCCTACTTTAAGAACTTCATATGGAACCTTGTAAAGGGAAACAAGTGGATAGTTGCTGCCGTGAGACCTAAATCCTTTAGTACTAATGCTGCTGACAGACTTGGATGCTGCAGCAAAAGCTGAACTACTGCTGAGTGATGTATGCCTAGTGTGAAAAGAGGCACAGTAACTTGCAAACTGTGTCCTGATGGCAACATATGAATACTTGTGCTGGTGATGGCTTCAGCTGGAACACCAGCATGTTCAATGAAACATTCAAGGGCAGAAAACCCAGATTAAGTGGTCTCATGCTGAAATCAATGACTCATTTTTGGGACAGCAGCCAGCTGTCCAGGTAGAGGAACACTCTGACCCCAATGTAGTCTGAAGTGAACAGCCACTGCAGACATCCTTTTAGCGAACATCCTGGGTGCTGTGAGGAAACCAGACATAAGGGCTTGGATGCGATAATTACTGGATCTCACCATGAAAGACAGAATTTCCCTGGATGGCTTAGCTATTGTGATGTGCAGATAGATATCTTAGAGATCCAAACAGCACATCAAATCTCCCTTCTAAAGGTAGGAAGGGTTAACTGCTCGGAGACCATTCAGAACTTGGTTTTCTGTATATAAAAGTTTAGGCTGCTTAGACCTAGGATCAGCCTGAGATCTTTTCCTTTTCTGGAGAGTACAAATAATGAGTAAACCTTGGACCTGTTCTGGTCTGGTGAGACCTCTTGGATTTCTGTTTTACAAGGCAGTTTGCTACCTCCATTTTGGCTGCCTCTTTTTGGCAGGGTGGGCCATCTGGGAGGGAATGGGAGGTCAGCTGGGTAAAAGTAGTAAATGGAATTGTTGTAGCTTCTGTAAATCACTTCCCTGCTTCATCTGTGATAACTAGCCAAGCTGAGGAGAGATATATGACCCTAGACTACTTCTAGAGAAAGACAGCTGGGCATGTCCTCAGAGGTGCTATGGCTGAAACAAACAGGCAAGGCAAAGGAATACCCAATTTTGTGCAACAGCTCTACTTTCTGGGTTGCATCTGTAGTACTGTACAGGAAATTCCCAAGACCTTGAGAATTTCTGTGTAAACTTTTCTCAAATGGTACTTTCTTACAATCAACACCTGTATAAAGGTTGCACACTAACTTCTGTCTTGGATTCCATTTGCACTGCAATGTTTTCAATCCTTGCTATAAACCTTATTCTATTAATGTGCACAGATTCCTTATTCCAGTCTTCTTAAAGGTACACATTCGCTTGTAACCTTCTTGTCTCACTAGTTCCAAAATTTTGACCACTTCACAACATCGACTACCCAAATTTACATAACCTGTTATAAAGATTGTATACTTCTGTATTTGCAGTGTACATTGGTAGCTGTTAATTCCAGACTGAGACTGAAAGTGACTGATCAGCACTCTACCCTGATCAACAAATATATTAACTTTAACAAAAAATTTTTAAAAATTACACCACGGTGAAATTCTTAACATAAGAACAGTTATGGCTATTACAAATCTTTACAAAGAACTAATAAGAACAGTTATCTACCAAAGAAAGTATAATGATAGGTACACCAGCACCACTAGAAATGGAATTCAGAAATGTCAACAGTTAACAATTAGCACTTAGCTTACTCTAATAATATAAGCATGTCTCAAATGCCCAGATTTTTGCAGAATCTCAAGATTTTTACCTCAAAATTTCAGTCTGTTCCAAAGAAACGTTTTGGTTTTCTAGCAAATCACTGGGCTGATCTGAGCAGTAAAATTAGTAAATAATGTCATACATTTCAGTTTCAGACTTCACATTCTCTAGAAAATTCATTTTAATACATATACTGTTATTCTACCAACTTTCTAAGATTATAAGAGCAATATTTCAAATCTGTTCCTACTTTTGGGCCTTTGTACTTTATGGCAGGCTTTGTCCAGATTAATTGGGCTAAGAGGTTAAGAGGTATGAATATAAGGACTAGTTGGAGAGCAGGTGTTAGCCATTTCCTCTAAAGCTGGAGCAGATAAGGTCTAAAGACATGTACAGAGTATTTTCATAATCTCTGAATATACAATAGTTATACAAATGTATAAGGGAAGGTAATTCCAACTTGATGAAGTTAATCTTGAGAAGTTTTTTTTTTCTCCTACAACTTTTTGAAATGTCAGTTTCTGAAGTCTAATGCAATCGTCAACTGCGTATTAGCTATCTGCGAAGAATTTCATTTTATGTGTGGGGAAACAGTTTGTATACAGCAGTCTGAAGGTAAGACTGGATGACAGAAAACATGGCAATGAAGGGAAGGATTATCATATTGCATTACAGAGATTTACAATGCTGTTTCTGTTTAGGGGCAACAGTAATGAAGCTAAACATTTTGATGATAGTTACTTGAATGATGTTAGTGTTTTGTCTGGAGATAGAGTGGTTATTGAGAAGAGTGTATTCTAGTTGTGAGATACGAATGTTAATTGCTAAGGTTTAGTTTTCTTCTTGCAGTATTGGGTACTTGGTAATTAAGTAGCAGTCTAAGTTGTTGCTCAACCATGTTAGTCATTTTGTCAATATAGGTTTTAATGGTTAGAAATGGATCTAGAAGGAGACCAAGACATCTATACTGGAGTACCTAACATACTTTATTTTCTTCCAGGCAAGTGGCAGCATGAGAGGGTTTATGGCTTACCTTTTGTTGTAGACCACAAAGCACTGAGACCATTTGATCTGTGCTCTGTTTTGGTTTGTTGGTTGAAAACGATTAAAAAGGCAGTAAAAGTAGTATAGCAAGTTAGCTTGGACATTCTGGGTGGCTGGACCAGAGTTGAGTAGAATTATGTTGTCTTCATATAGTGTTACTGCACGTAGTGGTATGATGGTTATTATATCAATAAATAAAGAAAAAAGGATGGGACCAAGTACAGATCTCACTGGGATACCTGAAATAAATGCACACATGTTCATTCATTGCCCAAAGCAATAAATGCTAAAGATTCTGCAATTTAGGGAGTTCTGAAGCTAGGTTATTATGCTTGGGCTGAGATAATTGTTTTTCTTTTTTTTTTTGTATAAGGACAGAGTGACTTACGCTCTTAAATGCTCTTTTCAGATCAACAAATATTCCACATATGTGCCACTATGGTGGTACAGAGGGATAAAGTCATGAGTATGGACCAGTCAACCCAGGTTCGATTAGTGTCTCAGGCAACTGGGGGAGCCCATCCCATGGGGTGAGCAGTTACATGGACACTCCTAGCAGCAAACCTTGGAGGAGACCGGGAACACTGCATTTTGGGGATGTAGTTTAAGGATCCATAAAGGTGGTGAGAATGGCTGAACTGCCACAGAGGAGGATGGATAAACAGTATACCCCCTTTACACATCCAGCCCCCAGTGTCATCACATAACCACACTGGGTGGTGGGGAGTTATGGGAAGGGCATAACAGAAAACTCCTGGTGGAATGGTTATGGCCAAGATGCCTTAAGCCCCCATGATTGGCCCCAGAAAAATCAGCAGCTGCAGCTGGTAGACCTGGCTTGAGCATGTGGCACTAGATAGGAAGGACATAAGATGATGCAAGAGACACATAAAAAATATTCCACATATAAGCCAAACTTTGTCCATGGAAGAGTAAAGTTTATCGGTTACAAAGCAAATGGCTGTAACTGGACAATAGTTCCATCAAAGCCAGTTATAAGAGTTAAAGTAGACCGTATTTGCTAATATACTTGAAAAACTGATTGAACATAAATTTTTCAAGAATTCTGGCAGCACAGCAATGCACAAATGTGGGTACGAAGACAATGGCGGAGGAAAGGAACATGGTTTTGAGATGGGTTCATGCAGGTTAATTTAAATGCATTTGTCTGTGGTTTGTTTCATTACATGTTGTGTTACCCCATGTAAAAATGTCAGAAGCACTGAGTGTGGGTTAAGTGTACTTTTTTCCAGTTTTCCAAAGATTTTCCACACTGCAATAGATCTATAGGCTTAAACTTAAAAGGACACTAGTAAAAGTTTTTTTTAGGGAAGTGAAAGGTGCTTATGGGTGACGTAGTAGGTTGGGCCCGTGTTTAATTCTGAATCAGTGGATGAAGGGATAGGAGCAAACTCCTGAGATATAGTCTACAAAGTCATTTAGTTTCTATGAGTCCATACTGGGGTTGTTTCTGTTGCTTTCTTTGAAGTCTATATGGGCTATATTTTTGAAAACTCTCCAAAAATTCCTTTGAGAGAGGATACATCATGGCTGTGTTGTTGTTTTCTTTCAACTCTATATGGGATATGTCTTCAAAAACTCTCCAAAATTGCTTTGATTAAGACAGCATCACAGTTTGTTTATTCCTGAAAAATGTAGATTTCAGTTTTTTGAGTGCTAATTTGCAGTGCTGACTGAGTATAAAGAAGACTGCTATATATAACTGCAGATTATTGGCCTTCCAAACTTTCCACTTTTTGTCACTTCAATTCACTAATTTCTTTATCTTGTTGCTGGATATCCATGGCCATTATTTACCTTGTGTCTTCCCTGAGGAAGAGGGAATATCGCCAACCTATTACTAAAAGTGCTACCATGTTAAATAATGTCCAGGCAGAGGTAGAATTGCTTCCATGTCCAGTCTATTTTATTTAGTTCTAAGTTAAGTTACTCTTCTTCAAATTTAAAGTACAACATGGTAAGGATATTTTTAAGGTGTGTTAGGGTGTTCTTCACACTTTTAAACATTAAGGAAAATGTCTGATAGTTATATTACTGACATAGAAAATGATTTTAAAGCAATTTCACCATTCACATGTTAAGCAAAACAAATGCATCTTTAATCAAACACTGGATGTTGAACTTCCAAGATGGCTGCACACTGAGTAACAGTTTGACTCTAGCTCTCCCAGTGTGAAAATACAAATTCAACAGAGGCGGCCAGTAGACTTTTCTGTTCATGGGTAAATTTCAGTAACTGTATCCTAAGTGTACTGCTAGGATGTCAGGAAAAAAAGAAACACAGAGCACCTGGAAAATATCAGCTACAAAAACTGAGAAAAAAACACAGATTGGGGAAAGTTCGACAGCTGTTCAACAAAAAGTGGTGCAACCTCCAGACATGACTTCCAGTAACCTGCAGGAAGATACAAGACAACTGCAAAGAGACCTAGTTAAAATAAATTAAATGCTAATGGAGCAAATACATCAGCACAAACAACAAAAGACTGGAAAAAAATTGAAGAAGCTTTAAACAAATATTCAGGTGAGGTGATAAAGCTGCAAAAGTCAGAGGCCGAAACAAAGAAAACGCTGGCTGAATGTGAGACTGCTCAGGAAGAGGTGTTTCAAAAAATAATAGAATTAGAAGACAGAGCACACAGATAAAATCAGCTATACCAGAGAAGCTGGAAGGAACAGACTGCATTAATTTTAAGAAAGCACAAATAAACAAATGGACTGGTATTCCACAGCAGAAATTGTTAGTTAAAAGGGCACATTGTGTGTATCCCCCTAACCTGGCTATGAGCAAGCAACCTAGACCTTTTATAATAAAGATGCAATCCCACCAGCAGAAGTAGTTGATTCTGACAAAACTGTGGCAGAAGGACAAAACACTTAAAGTGGCAGACAGCAGAGTGTTTGTGGAGAATGATTACTCGTTGTAACCAGGTGGAAGAGGAGTAAATTCATTCCACTATTCAGGGAATGTCAACACAAAGGTGTGAGATTCAAAATACTGTCCCCAGCTGTCCTCAAGGTATTCTTTCCTGGAGAGATAAAATCGTTTTTTGATGAAGTACATGCCAAGGAGGAAATACACAAGTTTGCCCAACAAAAACTGAGCTGTGCAACATAAGGAGATTCTGCTTCTTGATCTTCTGGTAATAAAGACCACAGAGAAATTGTATATGTGAAACCTTTTCCATTGTTTCAATGGAAAATGTTGGAGAGAAGGAAGGGAGCATGAGAGTTTACTAGAAGAATCAAGAGTAAGTTAGAAATGAACCAGAGACAGGATATGGAAGAGGGAGATGAACAGTTATAAAAAACAGTAACTTAATGTGGAATTATAATCCAATAATTACATCTGTGAAATATGACAGAAAAAGAAAACTCTGGAAATATTGGACTTTGTCAGAATTTGTTGGATTTGTGGGGGACTCTAAAGTATATGCCCTACTTCATGTCATTAATGTTCAGAAAAATGCTTTGTGGAGGGGAAGAGAGGGGAGAATGTTAACTGTAAGTAAAGAAACATTTTTTTCTTAATACTATTATTTTTCTGGTGTATGGTTTTCTTTGCATGCTATAAAGTAAAGTTTTCTCACTTATTGTAAGTGTAATGGGGACTGTAACTAGGTGCTGCTGTTCTTTTTTTCATTTCTTTGAAACTTCTCTCCTTCTTCTTGTTCAGTTTTAAGACATGTAGGCACTGCAGTGTTAAAGTCTGGTTAAAAAAGCGTGACAAAAGAAAACAATCTGCTTTTTCTCATTTGGCATGGGGGAATGACTGGATTAAGGACGTCAGATTGACTTAATAACATGTTTTAATATAAAGCAAGTAAATGAAAAAGAATACTGAATATTATGAGGCATTTATAGCAGATTAATGTATAATTAGTGGCAATTCTGTATTTGGCCCACATGTCTCCATGGAAACAATCTGATAAAGAGAAACTGTCTGGTTCTCATGTCTCAATGGAGACAATCTGATAATGAAAAACTGGCTGTCTGGTTCTTATGTCTTCATGGAGGCAATCTGAGAAAAAGATATTGGTTACAGTCTGGTGGAGAGTGATTGGATGGTGGAAAAAAAGAAAAGAGAAATTGGCTAAGAGATAATGTTCTCTGAAAGCACTCAGGTGTTTTCTGAGCTGGGAGAGCTATAAAGATAAGACAAAAACAGTTAGCACTTAGTAGAAGCACAGGCGGCACCATGCAGCCTAGCATGGAAAACCTTTCTTTTAGGTTAACTCAGCTTACTGAGTATAACTGTCAGTTTTGGATATTTGTTCCTATTAAGATGGTACAACTTCAATATTTGAAGATATACATAGCTTTGTATGTCAGAATTAAGTTAATAGGTTTTAGGGGGTACTGGTGTTTCTTTCTTTCTTTTTTTACTTTTTTATTTATTTTTTTGAGGGATTTCAATAAAACAAAAAGTTTTGTAAGATGTGACATAGGCTCAAATGGATATGACAAGAAACAACTATACAAAAGTTCAACCTGCCAAACAGTGTATGCATGTACCATAAAAGATGGAATTAGACATTTTAACAAAAAAGGTGTTATACATAAAAGGTGGGAACAATAACGTTTTAATACAATGATGATTTCTGTAATGTCTTTAAATGTCAACAGTCTCATAGATAAATAAAAAACAGCAAGAACAGTGAACTACATTAAAAACATAGAGTATAAATTGCTATTTTACAGGAGACATACTTGGAAAGATCTGAACATGTGAACTTGATAAAAGAAAGTTTTTCAGGATGGTTATTCAGCAGAATATTTGGGACAAAGGAAAACAGAAGTATTTATATTAATTGCAAGAGGAGCTCCAATAGTTATAGAAGAGAATACAAAAGATAATAATGGCAGATTCACAGTGTTAAGGTTCTGCTGGCAAGAGAGGATTACACTGGCATATATTTATATTCCACTAAAACTACTATAATGGAGCTTAAGAAAATTCTGGAGAAATAATTAGTTTTCAGAAAGGAATATTATTTATAGGTGCAGATGAGAATTTGATTTGCAGCAGTGAAGAGGTGTCTGGGGGGGGGGCAGAAGGGAAAATATAACAAAGGAGGGTAGACTTTTGAAATTTATGAAAATACTTGGCATGGAAGATGTGAATTCAGTATTAGAAGTTTGGAGTGAATTTACATATTATTCCTAAAGATATAAAAACTGGGCTAGGCTAGACAGAATTTACATTTCACAGGAACATGTGCATTTAATTGAAGGACTTGATACACACCCAATAACTATTTCAGATCGTGTGCCAATAATAACTAAAATAAAAACACAGGGTAATGAAATAAAAAATGAGACACTGGTGCTTTCCCACCTATCTGTTGAAAAGAGAGGAATTTAGGGAATGCATAGTGGAAATTACTTAGGAGCTATTCGAGAGGATAGAAATTACTCCTGAAATTACAGCTAGGGAGTGGGATAAAATTAAGGTGGAGTTTAAAAATAAGGTGGAAATAAAAGAAAGGGAGCTGTGGTTAAGAATTAATGAGAATTACCTAGAGGGACTGACAAATGTTAAAGTATTGCAGAAAAAGGGGAATCTCACAGAAGAAGATGATCAACTGCAGAATGATAAGCAGAAAATAAGGGATTACCTCGATAATATACACGTTTAGAAAGACTGCTGTTAAGCACCTGTGTCAGAAAAATATGTATTAATGTGTGTATGCTTAATGCTAATTAGAAACTAAATAAGTTAACACGTTTTTCATTCTATTTTATATGCACTGTTCTATATACAGTTGAGTTTCATATGAGACTGAAAAGATGTTTTTTGAAACTGCAGTGTGCTTTCTGAAACTTGCAAGATGCCCTCTGACCTCGTAATTGCTAGCACAGCGATATTCATGTTTATGCCTTTTGGAAATGTACTTGAGAAACAGGTGATTATCTGCTAGGTCAGGAAAAAATGAATGAACAATGCTATATTCTGTAATCTAATGATTTTAAACAATCAGCTCTGTTCGAAGTATGAGAACATACACAGCTGTAAAAGTTAGAGATAACATAGACAAAGGACTGTTAGAGAAATGAACTGCAATCTATACTTGCTTGGTGCTCGAATTAGCCATAGTACCTTGAATAGCAACACAACGATGTACAGCAAGCCGACAGAGCTCGGAATTTGTATCTTGTAAAAAGTCTGATGAAGCTTTCGGGTGAAAGTGCTTACTTATGTTGACCAATTAAAGCTTTTTGTACCGGATTTGATCTTACTCGGATTATTTGAATTATTACAGCGTTTTACTTGCTACTGAGGATTTACCTTGGAACTGGGGCCATTAGGGATCAGCGCTCTGTGTATGGTGTTTAATAGTACCTTGAATGGTAACATTGCATATATCTAACCGGTGGTAGCCAAGGCCACATTGTTTTTCTTAGGAAGTTTCTCACAAAAATTGATGGTACCAGCAGAATATTGTAAAAACAATTACTGTGAAGTAATGATGACAAAACTTGTGATTCACTACGTCAGCTTGGTAGGCAATGTCTTATTAGAAAGTGTATAAAAATGTCTGCATTTCCTGATTCTAGATAGACAAACTCTGTATTAGCACGTTTTTGTCTCCTTGCTGCAAGATTGAAGTGCCTTAACCTGAACCTACCGTGTCTTGATCATTTTTAAAGTATATTTTTCCTTTGTCAGTTTGGTCCTTCGAGCCGGAAATATCTCTCACTCTAGGCTCAGGTCAGAATTGGGTCCGGTGGCATGTACCCGTACGGAGAAGTGGTCACATCGGCTCTACTGTTTTGAAAGACCTCCGACTGAATTGTCGTTCGAAAGAGGCCAGCCACTGTTTCTGATCTGGGATTGGAGGACGAGTCAACGTTCCGGTGGATCAACACACGGAGGGTCAGGTAAGGAGGAATTTACCTTTTTTCTGTTTTGGATCAGGGACTTGTTACAGTATTGTTTTGTCAGGGAGATTTGCAAGTGCAGATCAGGGATAAAAAGATTGCTGTCTTGTCATAGATCAGGGAAACAGAATAGGTAGGCAGTTATTCTAGATAAACTGTGAAAAGGTGTAAAATCGTGGTACCACATGATAAGAAGGGTTACGTAACAATTTCTAACTTAGCTAAGGCAACATGGGAAATCAGTGCACGAAAAGTTCCTGAGACCCGCCCCTAACCGAAGACACGAAATATATGCAATTACAGCGTGCCGATAATGTTAAGTATTATACAAAATGGGTTGATAAATACAAATTTGATGGTAATTTAGATAAACCTTCACTTATTAAACTTGTTAGACAACTTAAAACAGACGCGAAAGGTCAGCTAAAAAAGCAACGACAGTTAGGAGTCCCTCAGGCACACAGGTGGCTTGAGGAAGCAAATCGCAGGGAACAAAAGATTAAAAATTCAAAAGCAATGTTCTTAGATAAAGAAGATAATAACTTGGTAATAGCAACAGCCCCTCCTCCGCCCCCTCCGCTTCCCTTACCAGAATATGAAGCGAGTGGACAAGCTGATCCACCTCCGCTATACCCAGCGGTTCCTGCAAAACCAAAACCGTTTGTCAGAGATCCTATCGAGACCAGGTCTCGAACACGCAACTTAAGAGGGGATATAGAATTATATGAAAAGAATAAAAATTTACAGGCTACGAGTGAAGAAGAGATATGTCCACTCATAGAAGTACCAAATCCACAGGCAGGACAGGATCCAACTCTTCTAGTATATAGACCGTGGACACCGGAAGACATCTGGAAAGCCACAGAGGGAATTCCCCATCCAAAAGTTAATTTTAGAAAATTCTTAGAAGACTTACAAGGCATGAGGTTAAGTTACCATTTGAATGGAGAAGTAGTAGAGAAAGTAGTTAGACAAATCGTAGGTCCAGATTGGCACATGATCAGTGGCAACTGGAATCCCCGCGACGCAGAGCTTAGACCACTCCCATATAGTAACACAGAACTGGACAACAGAGTGAAAGGTCTGACAGACCGAATCTCTGAGAAATGGAAGCCTAGGGCTGAGTGGACTTGCATTAATCAATGCATACAACAAGAAAGTGAAACTGTTGATAGATATTATGCCAGATTATTAGAATGTTTTAATAACCATTGTGGAATGCAGGTACCTGAAGATCAAACACGATTCCCCATATGAGCAACAGCTAAAGAATGAATTTTTAAAAGGCAGTACTGCGCCCATTAGTAGCTTTATTACAAAGCACATGGTAGATCATCGTACAAGTAGATTACAGTCATTACTTGAATATGCAAGACATGCCGAAAGGCATTTTAATATCAAAAAGAAAAAGAAAACTCGAGTATTTGCAGTAGAAGACGGATCAGAAGTCTTTGTAGTACAAACTGGGAAGAAGGGTAAGAAAAATACCCAGGGAAACAAACAATCTGATAAGCGATCAGAAGACTTTGCAGAAAGAAAGAAAAGGGGTGAAGGTTTCAAATGCAGGAAAAAGGGACATTTAGCAAGGGATTTCCGGCAAAATAAAAAGGTAATCACAGAAGACAAGGAGGGTGAGGAAGGACTATATGACAGTCAAGAATCACTGGATAGGAATAAACGAGAAAAGACAAATGCAAATGTGATAGAAAGGGTAGAGGATGTGACAGAAGAAATAGAGGATGTACATGAATTCATAGATGATGAAGAAAATGAAATTTTGGACTTAGCATTACTTGAGCTTAGAGCTCTACTTGGCAGACACAAAACCAGAAGTTACACTTCTGGTAGAGGGGAGGGAAGTCAAATTTCTGTGTGACTCAGGGGCTTCACGAACCCTGATACATCCTTTCAAACTACCAGACAATTCAGAATCACTTGACTACATATTAGTGAAAGCAGCTAATGGACAGCTGTATCGAGAGCCACTTTCCCACAACATAGTGATAACTGACCCAGTTTCAAGGATGACCCAGAAAAGCAAAATTGTTGTTTCTGCAAAATGCCCAGTGAATCTCTTGGGCAGAGACCTAATGCAGATATTTGGCATAGCCGTAGTTCCAACTATGCAGGGTATGGAAGCACGACGACAAATGGATACTTTTGTAGTGCGACCGGAGGGTGAAACACTTTATTGGTACAGCCAGGACTTAGTTACGACTGGTCCAGGGGCAGTAACTGAAGAACTGATGAACGTAGCCATCAGTAAATAATCCCCCTCCCTTGGCACTGATAAACAGCATTTGTTGCATTGCACTCTATATTACTGTAACAGACCACGACCTGATAAAGAATATGAGCAAGAACTGTTTAGAAACCATGCTAATAGGTTAGTATTACGAAATTTGTACTGGGACACAGAAGGAAACAGTGTAGTAAGCTGTTCATTGCCCCAGGAATTCCTAGCACTTTACAAATCTAATCGATTACCACATGCAAGTTTAACTAAAGATAGAAATTTGAAGTGGGCAGACCTAGGAGAAAAAGTCACAAGGTGGGAAAAACAGACAGAGTTAGAACTCTCTGAACAAGGAATACGACAACAGAAATTAAATTGGATAACACAGACACACCCAGCTGTGCACTCACAGGCAAGTGAGGATAGCTGAGTAGCACTCTTACTAGAGGAAGAGGAAAAAGCCTTACGAGACATACCAGAGACTCTCTGGTCAACAGGGAAATCAGATGTAGGATTTATTCGTACAGCAGGACCAGTTATTATCACGCCAAAATCAGCATTTAGACCTCAGAAGAGACAGTATCCCTTAAGAAAGGATGCAGAAATAGGAATCAAACCTATAATAGCAGCCTTACTTAAGGAAGGAGTCTTAATAGAATCTCCTGATTCACCATGTAATTCACCCTTATTTCCTGTTAGGAAAGCAAACGAAGAATGGAGTATGGTCTAAGATTTACAAGCTGTAAATGACGCAGTTATACCCAGGGCACCTACGGTGCAAGATCCACACACTTTATTGAAGGATTTGAAACCTCAACAAAAGTATTTTTCTGTGGTAGATATAAGTAATGCATTTTTCTCAATACCGATACACCCAGACAGCCAACATTGGTTTGCATTTACATTTCAGGGGAAACAGTATACATATACGAGACTATCACAGGGATATTGTGAAAGTCCAACAATATTCGCACAAGAAATGGCAAGTAACCTGGCAGGATTTATCCCACCGAAAGGCAGTCAGATTTTACTTTATGTAGACGACATTCTGCTGGCAGCCCCCACCCAGCAAGAATGCAGAGAGGATACCATAGCATTATTACAATTTTTAGCCACTCAAGGACACAAGGTAAACAAAAACAAACTGCAACTTTGGAAAAAACAGGTCAAATACCTGGGATATGTAATATCCAAAGAAGGCAGAATATTAAATGAAGACAGAAAAACAGCAATATTACAAGCACCTAAACCAACTACCAAGAAGGAAATTATGTCCTTCCTGGGTACTACTAACTTTTGTCGGAGTTGGATTCCAAACTATGCTTTGGAATCTGCTCCGCTGACTAACTTGATATTCAAAAAGCCGATGGCAGCACAAGATTTATTACAGTGGACACCAGAAGCAGAATCAGCTTTCTGCAAACTGAAACAACTGATAGCTTCTTCCTTAGTTTTAGGATTACCAAACTATCATAAGCGATTTTTCCAAACTGTAGACTGTAAGCAAGGTTATATGACATCAGTGTTAACACAACAGCATGGGGACAAACAACGCCCCATAGCTTACTATTCATCACAGCTAGACCCAGTGAAGCGATCCTTGCCCCACTGTGTACAAGCAGTAGTCGCAGCTGCAATGGCAGTGCAGGCTTTAGCCTCAGTAGTATTGTTCCACCCTCTCACATTGAGAGTGCCTCATGCAGTCGCGATTATTTTACTGCAAGAAAAAGTAGCATATCTTTCTCCTGCTAGACATCTTTCCTGTATGACTATACTGTTGAGCCAACCTCATATGACAATTGAACGATGCACAACTTTGAATCCGTCAACCTTGCTCCCAACCCCTGCAGATGGCAAACCACACTGCTGCCTGCAGGAGATTGAGCAAAAGACACTACCTAGAAAAGACCTTACAGATGTTCCCTTGGATGATGCCGAGGTGACATACTATGTGGACGGCTCGTGCAGGAGGGGTCCTACAGAATAGAATCTAGTGGGGTATGCAGTAGTTTCTGATACCGAGATTTTAGAAGCAAAGTCTTTACCACACAACTTATCTGCACAAGCAGCAGAACTGATTGCCTTGACAAGGGCATGTACCTTAGCAAAAGGTAAGAAAGTAAACATTTTTACTGACAGTCAGTATGCTTTTTCTACTGTACATGTTTTTGCGCAACAGTGGAAAAATAGAGGAATGATAACATCTACTGGTAAACCAATTAACCATGCGCAATTTATTTTAGACTTGTTAGACACTATTCAGTTACCTCAGAAAGTAGCCATTTGCAAATGCGTAGCTCATACCAAGCAACAGGATAGAATTTAAAAAGGTAATGCGAGGGCTGATACAGCTGCAAAACAAGCACTTCAGCTTCAGAAGTTTTTCTTTTGAGTGAGGAATTACAACCATCTGAGATTTTAGACTTAGAAATGTTAAAAACAATGCAGACACTTACTACAAATGTAGAAAAACAGAAGTGGATAAAACGAGGAGCAATCCTTGAGAAGGGACTGTACATCGCCAAAGAAAACAAACCGATTTTACCATCTAACTTGTTTACATATGCAGCTTTGTTGAGCCATGGGCAGTGCCATGTCTCAACAGTGGGGATGGTACAGTTAGTGAATCGAGTGTTTACGAGGTATGGATTTACAAACTACACAAAACATTTTTGTGCAGCATGCCATGTTTGTAATAAGCATCATGCACAAGGGGCATTGAAACCTAAGCAAGGGAGTTTCCCTATACCACCGTATCCGTTCCATACTATTTGTATGGATTTTATAGAACTGAACAAATGCGAAAATAAGAAGTACTGCCTTGTCATTATAGATATGTTTTCTAAATGGGTGGAAGCTTTTCCAACTAAAAATCCAGATGCAGCTACTGTTGCAAAAGTCCTTGTTAAAGAAATTATTCCTAGATTTGGCATACCGGAAAAGATTTATAGTGACAATGGCACACACTTTGTAAATCAAACTATACAACAACTTAGTCGTTATTTCGGGATTTCTTTGAAAAATCATTGTGCATACCAGCCCCAATCTGCAGGATTATAGAGAGGCATAATGGGGTTTGAAAAACAAGCTTAGAAAATTGATTAGTGAGACACAAAAGAACTGGGTGCACTGTTAACCTCTGGCACTGTTGAGCATGAGAAATGTTCCAAATGCAAAAGGGTTAACTCCTTTTGAAGTTCTGTTTAGGAGGGCAAATTATACACCTCAATGGAAACCTCTCATGCCTGCAGAGCAGGAGGCTGACAGTTCACTTGCAGGGTATATGAGGTGATTTTTGAATAACAAACTTTTGCAGTTAAATTCTGTTTCAGATAAAGAGCAAACAAGACCATCGGAAGCAGCAGTAGCCCCAGGCGCATGGGTCTGGGTGAAGGTGGTGAAGAGAAAAAACTGGAGTTCTCCGAAGTGGGAAGGGCCGTACCAGGTACTACTGTCGACACCCACTGCAGTCAAGATCGCGGAGCGAGCGTCCTGGATTCATTTGACACACTGTAAACTGGTTAAGAACTTTGAACTGGACAAAAACCTTGTTACTGTTGTACAACGAGAACAAAATGACCAGGTATAGAGCAAACAGAGATGCAGAACAACCTCAGAAAACTTGCATGATTATTCTGGTAGCTATACTGATAACATTGATCTTTTTGTTGTGGCCTTTCCTTTTTCCTGCCACAAAAGTTGAACTGATTAAACGTGATGAGCAGACCATAGACTGGCAACCAAACTTTAACACTTATCAGGCAATTACATGTGTGTATGCTGAGACTTTTAATGTTTCAAACTGCTGGATTTGCACAGCCATACCAACAGCATACGGGGGGTTATTAATGACTGCAGTCCCCCTAGGGGTCAATGAGACCTGGGAAAATTTGATTTATGACACTGTAGCTATTAAAGCATATGTTAAGGTAGCACTGTATTTGCCTGTGACACAAAAGGGAATTGTATGTTTTTATAAGAATGATACAATTCAAGTGGGTTGGAGCAAGTGCAATGTGACTGTACATTACAAATGTTATACCAAAGCAAACAAAATGGGTACAGCTTGTAATTCAAACTATGACTCATTTCTTGAGTCCATGCATAAGACTATTGAACAAGTGCAACGTAATCCTGTACTTTTTAAACAACTATCTGTAATAGATAGGAAAATGTTTCATGCAGGGCAGCCATTTCGTAACAAAGTAACTACTAAGGTAGAGGATTGTTATTTTGTGTGTGGTAAGAAAGCATATAAATGGTTACCTGAGAATTGGTCCGGCAGTTGTTTTTTGGGGTACCTGGTCCTGGCCATACAACACACTGCAGTTTTGCCTCAGGGAAATATTCAAAATACCCGAGATGTGGCCAAGAAAGCTGTCAGGAAGCCTGAAAATCCAGTGGGACAGATCGAGGCGGGCTGGAAAGACTATCATACTGTGGGTACCAAACTGACGCACATGGACTTGAGTGATGCTGTTATATCGTGGCCAGGCATATTACCTGCATATGGCGCAGTGAAATCGATTTGAGAGCTGTGAAAACTATCTAAACTTCTCGAAGTAATGAGTAATGTAACTTTTTCTGCTCTTGAATTGATAACCAATGAACTGAATGCTATGAGAACTGTAGTGAACCAGAACCGAATGGCCCTTAACCTCACTCTAGCGGCGAGAGGTGGTACGTGCGCTTTAATCAAAGAAGAGTGCTGTGCGTATATACCTGATCATCAACATGAGATAAACGACCACCTTGAGGTGATACAGCAAGTGTCGGCCATGACCAAACCAAGCCCAAACCCTCTGACTGACTTTTTCCAGAATTTGTTTGGGGGGTGGGGTTCCATCCTAATGAACATCCTGATTGCCATTTGTGTGGGATTACTCCTATTAGGAGCATGTATTTGTTGTGGTATTCCCTGCATGAAAAAGTTAATCAAAGAATTTATAGATATATCAGTTTCTGAGACTTTGTATCAAAGTACTGAAATTGAAGAATTGTTAGAATGTGAAACACTTTCATAAGTTTAAACTGAATGACTTTCTTAACTGCAAATCCTGAATGGAAGAGGTTAGGAGAAGAAGCAAACTGTTTATTCTTTTGAAAATAGAATTAAAAAGTATTAACAGGGGGGAAATGTCAGAAAAATATGTATTAATGTGTGTATGCTTAATGCTAATTAGAAACTAAATAAGTTAACACGTTTTTCATTCTATTTTATATGCACTGTTCTATATACAGTTGAGTTTCATATGAGACTGAAAAGATGCTTTTTGAAACTGCAGTGTGCTTTCTGAAACTTGCAAGATGCCCTCTGACCTAGTAATTGCTAGCACAGCGATATTCATGTTTATGCCTTTTGGAAATGTACTTGAGAAACAGGTGATTATCTGCTAGGTCAGGAAAAAATGAATGAGCAATGCTATATTCTGTAATGTAATGATTTTAAACAATAAGCTCTGTTCGAAGTATGAGAACATACACAGCTGCAAAAGTTAGAGATAACATAGACAAAGGACTGTTAGAGAAATGAACTGCAATCTATACTTGCTTTGTGCTCGAATTAGCCATAGTACCTTGAATGGTAACATTGCATATATCTAACCGGTGGTAGCCAAGGCCACGTTGTTTTTCTTAGGAAGTTTCTCACAAAAATTGATGGTACCAGCAGAATATTGTAAAAACAATCACTGTGAAGTAATGATGACAAAACTTGTGATTCACTACGTCAGCTTGGTAGGCAATGTCTTATTAGAAAGTGTATAAAAATGTCTGCATTTCCTGATTCTAGTTAGACAAACTCTGTATTAGCACGTTTTTGTCTCCTTGCTGCAAGATTAAAGTGCCTTAACCTGAACCTACCGTGTTTTGATATTTCCTTTGTCAACCTGTTTTTTGATGATAACCACAGAGCACAAAAACTTTTAGAACAATGACTCAGGCAACAGAAAGCAGAAAGGGCTGTTGTCAAGCTTAGGGAGACTATTACAAGGAAGGTAACAAGAGATTCTGTAGCGGTATTAGAAATATTTTGGAAATTCTATGAAAGTCTGTATGAAGCAGAGAAATATGGAAATGAAGAAATGATACAAATGGAAATGTTTATGGAAGAATTAAATATCCCAAGGTTAGAGGTAGATGAGGTTCAATTATTACCAGTTAGGATAGGAGAAGATAAGATAAAAATTGTGATGTATAACTAATCTACAGGAAAATCCCCAGGAATACATGGGACTCCTGTGGAAGTTTGGAAGTTACGAGGGAAAAAACTGGTAAAGACCTGGAAGTTTTTGTTTAACAGTATTTTAAGAGGAGAAGTACCAACATCCTTGAAGAAAGCAGAGGTAATTGTAATATCTAAGGAGGTTAAAGATCCATCAGATCTAGGTTCATACAAGCTCATGTCAATTCTAAACCATGATCATAAACTGTTTGTGCCTATAATGGCTAAAAGAATGGCAAAAGTAATTCCAAAATTGATAGATATGGATCAATATGGTTTTGTGGAAGGGAGGCAAACATTTTACAACATTAACAGAACACTGATGATCCAAGGGGAAGCAGAATGTAAGAAAATACCACTGTTTTTGGTGGGTCTTGATGCAGAGAAAGCATTTGACAGAGTAAGCTGGGACTTTATAAGCAGGGCAATGGAAGCACTTGCATTTCCTGAAAAAAATTATAAGGCTGATTAGGAGGATATATGAGGGATCGAAGTGGGTGGGGTCCTCTCTGATAATTTCTGTTTGAGCAGAGGAACCAGGCAGGGGTGTCCTCTTTCCCATTTGATATTTGCATTATATTTATAACCACTGGCAAAGAAAATAAGGGACTCACAAATTCAAGGATATAATTGGTATGGTAGTCAAGAAAAGCTGGCTCTATTTGCAAAAGATATTATTTTATACCTGGCAAAACCAGAATGAGGCATTACAGTGTTATGGAACATTTTGAGACAGTTTCAAATTTCTTTCAAGATAAACTAAAACAAAGCCATAGAAGTAAATTATGTACCCACATATGAATTGGTTCAGCAATATCCATATTCATGGGGAGATAATAAAATGAAGTATTTAGGAGTATGCATTAAAAATAATTCTGGTGTGACAGCTAAAGGTATGTGGGAAGAGACTAAACAATAGAAAATACAAAAGCTGAGAAAATGGAAGCTTTGTTATACTGCTATAGATAGTAAGATACAAGCATTTAAAATGTTTTTAGTCCCATTAGTCTTATACACAGGTCAGGCATATGTTTATCAGCCAGAGGAGAAGTTGTGGATACCAATTAATTAGAGCTGAAGGACTTTATCTGGGAGGGGAAGACGGCAAGAGTCAAATGGGATAAACTGAATCTTCCAGTAGAAAAGGACAGATTGGGGTTACCTGATCTGAAGGAGTATTTCAGTGCTACACAGTTAAGGCTCCTATACATAGCACAAGCAGGAAGCTATAATTCAAAGCGGAAAGGATGATGATGAAACGGGGAGTTCAAGAAACAAGGAGAGACTGGGATTTTGGATGCAGGCCTTTAAGGAGAATAACAATAATCATACAGACTATTATATCTATAAAGTAGCAGAAACTATCCTAAGAATTAATCCAACACAGGAATGGAGAAAGGAGATTTTACTAATAGGGATGACTGCAATTAGTGATACAGACAATAGACAAGAGGGGGCTGGAATTTACTGGACAAAACTGGCAAAGGAACCAAAGTATTGGGAACAAATAACTAGAGAGGCAAGATGATAGAATGGGAAGACACCAAGAATTTATTTGGACTGCAGGTTAGTGATTGATTTCCCTATCAATGATTGATATTAGAGAATAGGAAGGAAGAAAGAAATAGGGGGGCAAAACTGGTAGAGTTTTTAACAGAATCTAGATCAGAAGCTGCGATTAAAAAAGAAATAATTAGTACAGCATATAAAGTACTGCATGATAACTATAAGAATCAATCAGAAGAGGTTGGAAAGAATTGAAAAGAGGGATTGGATGAGCATTTCACAAAGAAACAACAGGAGGATATATGTACAGTGGCTATAAAAAGTGTACACACCCCTGTTAAAATGCCAGGTTTTTGTGATATGAGACCAAAATAAATCATTTCAAAACTCTTCCCACCTTTAATGTGACCTATAACCTGTACAATTCAATTGAAAAACAAATTTGTTAAGGGAAAAATATAAAAAATAAAAAATGTACAATAAGCTGGTTGCGTAAGTGTGCACACCCTTAAACTAATACTTTGTTGAAGCACCTTTTGATTTAATTACAGCATTCAGTCTTCTTGGGTACACACCTGCCATCAATTAGAGAGACTCTGATTAACCCCAAACAAAGTTCAGCTGTCCTAGTAGGATTTTCCTGATATTTACTAAGTTGTCTGCTGCAGCAAAAGCCATGGTTTGCAAAGAGCTTACAAAGCATTAAAGGGATCTCATTGTTAAAAGGTATCAGTCAGGAGTTTTTCAATTGAACTGTACAGGTTATAGGTCACATTAAAGCTGGGGAAAGTTTTGAAATTACTTATTGTGGTCTCATATTTTTTTATATCACAAAAACCTGGCATTTTAACAGGGGTGTGTACATGCTAAATGCAGAAGAAGAGAGAACCAGTACTGTCTGCACCAAAATGGAGTCACTAGCAAGATTTTGGGAGCATCCTGTTGTATACTGAACAGAACGTTTGGAATAACAGGAAGGGGAGGAAAGACATAAAGAAACATCACCTTCCAAGAAAAAGACAGGACATCCACCTTCCAGACCAGAGGATCTGGGACTCTGGTGCAAAATAGAAGTTGTTGTCTGTTCAGAGGGGTGACCAACAGATCTACATGAGGAGTCCCCACTGGTGGACAATGTCCAGAAACCCACCGCTGTGAAACATCCACTCATGGGACTGTGTTATGGACCTGCTCAGACAGCCTGCCACAATGTTCTGACCTGAGGGAATATAAACTGCCTGTAAAGTCACACAGTACTGAATAGATGGTTCCCATACTAGAAGAGCCAACCGGCAAAGGAGGTAAGATCTCTTCCCACCTTGCTTGTTGACATACCACATTACTGTGCTATTGTCGGTAAACACCTTCAGAGGCCCTGGGGAGAATAGATGGTGAAAATCTTGAAGATCCAGCAGAAGTGTTTTCATCTCCTTTACAATGATGTGGTTTTTCCTTTGCTGATGCGACCAAGGACCGTGCACCTTTAGAGAGCCAAAGGATGATCCCCATCCCACTTCTGATGCATCTGTGAATAGCTCCTGAGAGGAAAGAGGGTGTTGAAAAGGGAACCCTGGATTGACAGTCAACTGCTGAATCTACCACTGAAATTCTAGCATAAGGCATGGAAGAAGAGGAAATAAGAAGTCCAGTGGATGAGAATACTGAAGCCAAACTGACTCTGGAAACCACTAAAGTTTCCTCATGTGGAGTTTGAAAAAAGGAAGCATAGTAATGCTGGAGACCATAAAACCTAGAGCTCTGAGAAACTCACTTGCCAAGATTAAGGCCAAACGATGAAGGAACTGAAGGAAAGCAATGAGAGTCAAGGCCTTCGGAGGAGGCAGGGATGGCAGCACTGGAACAGTCTGAATCCTGCACCCCAAAAATACTTGATCCTATTAAGGAGTCAGAAAAGACTTTTGGAAATTTATAGTGAACCCCAGGCTTTGCAAAAGGGAAATGGTAAAGGGAAGATGCTGTGGTAGAATCTCTGGAGAGGATGCCTGAAGCAGGAGATCATCAAAGTAGGGAAATACTTGTATCCTCCTTAGATTGCAAAAAGCAATCACAGGAGCGAGGCATTTGGTGAATATCCTAGGGGCAGTAGAAAGGCCAAAGGAAAAAGCACAGAACTGAAAATGTCAGGAAGCAAATGAGAAAAATAAAAACTTCCTGAAAAGGGGATGAACAGGGATGTGAAGATAAGCATCCTTGAGGTCCAGAGACACTAGAAAAGCCTGACGAAGCAGGAGAGGAAACAAAAGTCTGAAGGGACAACATCCAAAAAGAATTGACCTTCAAAAAGGTGTTTAAATGAGACAGATTTAGAATGGGTCTCAAGTGCCCTCTTTTCCTTGGAACCAAAAACATTCTACAGTAAAACCCCTTTCCCTTTTGGGAAACTGGAACTTCAGAATGGTTCCCTGAGTCAAAACATCCTGAAGCACCCCTAGAAAGAAAGCCAATTGTTCTTGAGAGGACTAAGGAATGCCCCTGAGAGGAGGAAGAGATTTCAGACCATTTAATTACCTACATGGATAATGGAAAGGAACCAGAAATCCCAAGTAAACTTTAACCAAAGTGGAAGGGAAAGAAAAAGATGAAGAGAAAGAGGAATGTAGCTGAGAAGAACAGGATAGTCAGACAGCACCTAGTTTGTCAGGAAAAGGTGATTTCTGGGTTACAGGAGTCTGGGTAACTTTAGCAGGTGCTCTTTTACCCCTCTTCTTACCACTGGGAGGAGGACGAGACTGCCTATGTACAAAGTCCGGCTTATTAGGATGTTTAAGTTCCTGCAAAGCCTTACCCTTATCTTGGGGGGGGACGTAAATTTGCAGCTGTTGCACCAAATAAGTGTTTGTTATCCAAAGGAGTATCCATCAACTTAGCCTTAATATCATCAGGCAAAGGTTGAAGTCAAAGCCAGAAATACCTCCTCATCACAGAACCAAAAGTAACAGCTCTGGAAGAAGTACCTGCTTCATCATAACTGCACTTAAAAGAATGGTGAGCCACCTAAGAAGAAGTCCGCAGCAAGGAGAGACCAGAAGTCTTCCCTTCAGAGTCAGGAAGGTCAGAAATTACCTGACAGACCTGAAAATGAACAGTCACAACCTATCTGAATATATGGGTCTGATAATTGACAGCTCTAAAGGCCAAGGTACCAGAAGTACAAACATTCTTACTTAGCCTTTCCATAGTCCTGCTGTCTTTATCCAAAGGAAGAAGATTTGTAGAGGCAACAACTGAGATGACTTGTTGGATGCTATAGACACCAGAGAGGGGTCAGCTGAAGGACATCAATACAGGAACTTGCAATCCTCAGGCACCCTATAAAACCTATCTTTTTTTTTTTTTTTTTTGGGCAAAAGAGCTGGGAATCTGGAGCCTGAGATGCAGTAGAAACTGCATCCAATAAAGCAACTAAAACAGGAAAGACATTGGAAGGTGTGGGAGAGTTAATGTGCAGAAGTTTTCTGCAACTCAGAAACCTGGGCCCAATCCCATTTAAAAACTTCCATCATCCTGGAAATTGTGTCCCCAAAGGAAATCTCCTCAAATAGAGTGTCAAGACTAGTAGACTCCTCCTCCTCCTCCTCAGAACCACAATCTAAAGGAGAAGGAATCGGTAAGCAAAGGATTCCTCATTTGAAATCACCTCTTTCTCATAGAAATTCTGTTCCCTAGCCATTTTTAGAGGAGTACAGGACCACAGTGGAGCAGGAAAAGAAACTCCTTAAGGAGGCTTCAAAGCCATAAGGGCATTAAACAATCCCCGAGTAAAATTCTGTCATTCACTCTGAGGGTCCATAGGAGCAGGATAAGCATGCACTGTTTTTTGTTTCTTTTTCAAAGGGATGTTTGCCCTGTAAAACTCAGAAGGTTCAGACATTGGATGACATTCCACAATCATAGTCAGAACTTACTCTCTAACCAAAATCTGAGGAACATCCCAGGCCCTTCAGTAATAATCAGCCGTGGTTCCTCCTGAGCATCCGTAACAGATGCTGGCAAAGCCTCCAGGGACATGCATAAGGTCAGATCCATGCCGGCCCATCTGAAGAGGTAGAGGCACAGGAATCCAATACAGGAGCCAGGTGATCCTCCGGGCTTTCAGTAGCCTCAGGAGAGGCATCTGGTGGAGGCAGTACAGTGGGAGAATCAGAACTAGACTTCTTGGCCTCCTCCTTCTTCACAGATGGCCTACCCTCAGAATGGGAAGTCCCCTCCATAGTGTCTTTTGATAAAAGCTTAAAACCTTGGTTTTCTAAATACAAGGCCAAACAGAAAAGCCAGCTATGAGTGTCTTTGGGATGAAAGCCTGACAAATGGAACAGGACGTATGGTCGTGGGAAGCGCCAAAAGAAAACAAGCACAGCTCATGACAGTTTTTATGAGGAATCTGTCTCCTGCACTGGCATTTACCCTTTCTGGATGATATGAAAGCGCACAAGCAAACAATCAAAAAGAAAAAAATAAGAGAAAAACCTCAATGGGGCACTTATCTGAAATGGCTCGAGCATTCAGACCAACGATCAAAAGATGGCGTTTGGACTGGTGACAAAGTTGTTCTGAAAATGTTATGTCTGGATGTCACCTTTATGCCCCATGCTATAAGCGGAGAGCATGTGTTTGACGGACAGCGTACCTCAAAGCAACCTAAAGGCTTTGGTGTACCGGCTGGATGTCAGGCTGTCCTTGGCAAGGGATCCCTATTGCAAAGAATTCTGCAACAGTGAAACAGAAGGTAATCTACACTGGAAAGAAACTAACATCTTTAAAAGTTGTAACATATCTTGTGCTGCCACTCAAGTGGCAGCCAGAAGAAAAGTGCACCTTTGATTCAACAGCTTTAAAACACTTTTCAATGACACAGTTTTATTTTTAACCAGTAATACTTTGGGGCAGCTAACACTCCATACATTACAAAGAACTACCATCAGGTCCCTGATCATAACCATGTGTTCTCACAACAGTTCAGGAAATTCACATTTCAAGCTTTGCTACTGAGGTGAATGTCCTAAATCCACTTCTTGAACACATAACAATTAGGTTATGACTGGAGGCCGGATTATAATCTCTATTTAATACGCAGATAACCATTAATATAACTGGCCATTTTTACTTGCCTACTGCACAAAAACTAAATAAAAACATAAGGCTGAATTGTCTGCAAGTAAAAGGCAAACACATTTTTGAAACATGAAGAAAAAAGTGCACAGCAGTTTTAATGGCATGCTGAATGAATTTGAAGAAAGTTACATAGTTTATAAAAAGTAAGACTGCAACTCAAATCAAGATGTTATGTAATGTGACAAAACAAAAGGGCAGGAAAACAAAAATGTTACGTTCATTGCACAAGTGCTTTCATACCTCATGATAACATTCTCGGCCAATTTCTGTGCTGGCAAGTTCTTGCAATTCTTGCGAAGGATCGGCACCAGGAGAAATAATGATCAGTATAGGTTCAGTTTCCAGAGTCTCTTTGTACAAGCGTTTAAAATTCAAAGGTGGTGGAGAGAGCTCTTTCATTCCTGTTAAAAAGATGATGCACTTCAAATAAAAAGTAAACATAACTTTCAGGTCTTTCTTTAGGAGAATTTCACATTTCACAATTTCTATAACTGGATTAGATAAATGAACTGATGTATACAGATCTGGTGCCAACAGCCATTTAGGACTTTTGGATGTCTGGAGGGCATATAAAAAGTTATTTAAAAACTGCTGCTTTATTCAAGTACAATTACAAACATCTGTGCAATCCTCAAAACAAACGTAACTGATTTAAGACTTAGATTAGTAATCACTTAACAGCACTGACCTTGAAGTTTAACAGTAGTTCTAAAGTGCATGTGCATTTAAAGGGGCACACTGTACCACAACCTGCATATCACAACATAAATGGTTACCATAGGCTACTAAATTTTGCACTTTAAACCAGACTTTGATTTAACAATGGAAATTATGTTCTAGTGAGGGAGATGAAACATCACTTGGCAAGTGTGCTGCAGTAATATTACTGCTTTACCTATTAGAACAGGACAGTACAATACAAGAAAATGTATGTTTTTGCTACAAGAATCTTTCTACAGTTAGAAAGCCATTTACATGTCATTTACACACCACAGAAAAACCTGTTTATGGGTTACTAGCTATATCAAAAGATTTTGAAGTTTTCACTCCTGCAGCAGGTTCTGTATACAGGACACGAAAGTCAACAGCAAGTGTACGTGTCTATATATACAAAAACACATACACACAGATGTACATATGATTTTTTTTACACTTACATACACACGCACACACACACACACACACACACACACACACACAGACATACATATGTTCATGGAAGTTAATTAAGCGTCATTTAATCACAAATCAAGAAGTCAAAGTTAAAGCAATGGAAATACAGTCACCTGTATAACAATTCGGACAGCGCAGTGGTGCAGCAGTTGTGATGTCACCTCACAGCAAGAGGTTCTCCGGTTCAATTCTCAGCTGGGGTGCTTTCTGTGTAGAGTCTGCATGTCCTCCCTGCATTCGTGTGGGTTCCCTCCAGGTGCTCCCGTTTCTTCCCATATTATAAAGACATGCGTCTAGAGCATTTCTCCCCAGGCTTCCGCTGAAAATTTGCTTTGTTCCAAGTCAGACTTTCTCAGTAAACAAATGTTAAATAAATAACTCCATCAAGTATCACAATCCAAAGCAGAAATGTAAATCCACAGCCCTGAAATTTTATCTAATTCCAAGAGTCTCTCAGTCATAGGGGTAAGAATGAAACATAACACAGCATAATATGTTTCATCCCATTTTACGATCAAATACAAATGCAATGAAACAGACTCTTGACCACAAATTATAGACAGCTTATATTTCAATCAGATACAGCTTGATGAATTTGCATACACATGTGTGTGTGTGTCTGCATATATACACAGAGATGTACTTTGAAAACACAAATTACCAGAATCGTTAACTTCATATCACCGACACGAAAAACGCCAACTTGTCAAAAGACTGAAAGTTTACAATACTGAATCACACAATATGGAAAATCATGTTGTATATGTTTCGTCTGTATGTCTGCACCACTATAGTATTCATTAAATACTATATATTTAAATATTTCATAACAAAAATTTTGTATTTTTACAAGTAAATTTTAGTTCTTGATAATATAACGTCCAACATTTATATTAAAACTACTAGTAGATTAAGTAAATATTATAAAACTTAAACAACCTTGCTAAACTTTGCAAAACAGGAACATTAGACAAAGGAATACTGAGCATTCATGTTTACCATTTTAGTGAAGATACATACTTACATAACCAACATAACTTTTCTTTCAAATTATTTTCTACATGGTAAATGCACTGTGAAATTGATACCACTTCCTTACTGCCTTTATAAGATGGTGGTGAATACAATGTTGTTATACTTCCTGGAGTGCTGAACGTGAAGTACACCATGTTTGAAAGGTAGGTAGAACAAGCTTTTAAAGGTATACATACCTATTTCAAGGCTTTGGTTTAAGTTATTCTACACGTTTGTGATCTTCTGTGGTTTGGTATTGTAAACTTTCAGTCTTCTGACAAGTCGGCGTTTTTGTCACAGTGATATGAAGTTCACGATTCTGGTAATTTGCGTTTTCAAAGTAAATCCATATATATATATATATATATATATATATATATATATATATATATATATATATATACATACATGGGTTCACTACATATGACCGAAAGTTCATATGACCGAAGCCCATTTGACTGAGACCAAATGCCCGAAAACCCATATGACCGAAAACTCGTTTGACCAAAAAACAGCACTGGCAGGTATATGCCCTGTTCCCCACTGCAGTGCGACCCTGGAGTTAGAATATATTGTAAGGGGGGGCGTAGGGCACAGCCCCCCACCTAGTTTGATCATACATTTTGTGGTTTGATTTGATATTTAGTAAAACTGAACTTTGTGGGAGGCTATGCCCCCCACACACCCCCCAACAATATATTCTAACTCCAGGGTCACACTACAGTGGGGAACAGGGCATATACCTACCAGTGCTGTTTTTCGGTCAAATGAGTTTTTGGTCATATGGGTTTTCGGTCATATGAACTTTCGGTCATTTGGTCACAGTCAAATGGGCTTCGGTCATATGTAGTGAATCCATATATTTATATATATATATATATATATATATATATATATATATATATATATATATATATATATATACATACACGCACACATTATTCAACAAAAAAAAAAAATCAAAAATAGCGTTTTTGCAGGCGCACAATTCACCCCACCCCCTCCACCATTCTGTATCTCTAAATTTATTAACTTCAAAACTGTATAACACTTGGAGTAAGGAAGTTATATAATTTTGCTTTATAACACAGACAGTTTCTGATAAAAAATGAGAATCAATGAAAGCACTTAAGCATCATGATCTCATCCAAACCTTACTCAATGAACAGAAAGACTCCCTTTTATATACATACACTTCATCAGATCTTACTCCAGTTTACATGACACACAATATTTAAATGATTTAACACATACCAATTGGAGTAGGTATGCAGAATAGGGTACTTAAGTATTATCGCAACCAGATTTTTGAACTCACGTAATTTGTAATGTTTCTGAGAAAACTGGTTTATTAAACTGGAAAGGGGAGTGTAAGTAAGTAAGTAATAATGTGCCACACACGATATGAGGCAGGGAGAGGAATAACTGTAAATATTTCGACTCCTACCTGCTATGTCTCACTTTTGCGGCGAACTCCACACTGCTACATCGCATCACAAATACTTCCTTGCTGATTACAAGCGCAGCAAAGGCAAGTTATTGAGGAATAGACCATCGGAATGTTCATGGCCAGTAGTCATCAAAACCCAAGCTGATTGCTGCTGCAAGTAGTGAGTAAGGGGACATTGATTGCTCAGGGACTGCTGCCTTTCTCCCCTGAGGGACTCCTGGGACAAGGGAGTTAAACATTATGCCACTTCACACACAGTTCGGCAAATCTGAAGATGTTTACTCACAGCACACAGTTCCACCAACTACCAAGAGTTGCTAGAAATGCTCAGCGATTCACCCACATATCTACCAATATCCTGTCTGAACATGCCACCAGCACAAAACCGAACCAAACTACTAATGCCAACTTCTTCCATGAAAAACAGCCCCAGAATAAGCTGTACACATAATCCGCCTCCCTTTAGAAAAGCATCACTTACTGCAAGTTTCTCATTGAAAGGGTTAAATTCAAGCATGAGTCAGAAATAAATAGTTTACCAAAAGCATGATTCTTGTGTCTGTCTTCAAATTGTTAGGATTCATTCCTCACAGCAAAAACATTCCTTTCTTCGATAAGAGAGCAGCCTTGACAATTCACGCCGCGTGTAATGCATGCAAAAGAGGAAGCAGAATTTTTCAGTTATTTTTCATCCTGAAGGTAATTCAAACTTATTTTTTAGCAGTAACGACTTACAGTAACATCTTACAGTGTTTCTTGCACTCATTTCGATTCCAGTATGCGAATTTTGCAACCACGAAAATCTGGTTGCGATAATAAGTAAGTACCCAGAATAGGTATGAAAGATGATCAATCCCATGCAAGCTTGGCCAAATATTCCATTTATGATCCCAGCTCGAGTGAACTGACAATGAACTGTGTGTTAATTCATATAAATACTGCACGTCATGCAAACTGGCAGGGTTCAAGCATTCCAATGTCTGGTGGATACCTACCTATACTCTGTAAACGACTCTGTCCTGGATTAAGTAGTAATTCATATAAGGATAAAAGTAAATGCCCAAGAATTCTGAAGCAAGCAAAAACTAATGCCAGGTATTTACTATATTATCTGAGTACAGCAGAAAGCCCAGATGGAAAGGAGGAAAAGTGACACTGGCAGTTCCAAACACAAAACTTGATAAACCATCACGGTTTTGTTTGAATGGGAATGTGGAAAAATGTATCATCTGTGCCTAAAATTATCAAAACTAAAATTTGCATCAAGATCTTGAATTTATTAGCTGTGATAAATCTGATGAGATTTGTCAGATCAAGAAAGGGGCTTCACAGAGTTTTCCTTTGAAACAAAGAAAAACTTTGAATGAAAGTCTCAGCGTAACTCCAATAACGGCAACGGCTTGATATTATGAATATCTATCAGCTAAAAAATTAACAGAAGAAATAAATAGCTTACTTTTTGCATGAGGAGGGTATTAGAACTGGAAAAAAAGACACAAAAAGAAGCCTGTGATACATCCTGTGGAAAATAACTCCCATTACCCAACTGTCAATGGTTAAAAGATGTCAAACTGTAAACAATCCGAAACTATATCACAGGCGAAAGGAAATTGGGTAGATGGCAAAAAATGATGGATGCATCTCCAACAGGCTGCTACTGGTGGAAAAAAAATGTCTGCCTTGCCAAAAAACCTGTTGCTATCTTGCTGTTTACTCTTCCTTTCTGCACTGCTGATGCTGCTGTCTCCTCTAAATCTATCTTTTACACTGATGAATTCTAGCTTGTTTGCTGCAAACAGCCAGAATTTTGATAAATAAGTAGCATACATTCTTACTGTGTCAGCTCTTTTATGAGGGAACTCTTAATGCTGAATCAGCGACTGAATTCATCATCCCCACCAAGCATAACTTAACAATTTTTTTCTCTCTCAGAATATCCTACAGCATTCTCCAACAGGCAGCTTAGCCAACAGATGGCAAAAGACAATACAGCTGGTAATCCACTTTGAAACTGTTACTTGAAAAGTGCCAACCCTTTGCTGCCTGAAGAAAAGAAGGTAAAGGGCTTTTTGTTCTTCCTAAGCTCACACACTTACTTCAGCTAAAACCTGAGATGATTATGCACATCTGGAAAATGAAGGACATGAAGGTCTCTCGCTCTCTCCCACTACCCCCCCCCCCCCCGGTTTCCATCTCAGTGAAGAAAAAGGGAAATGAAAGTAGATTTGTAGGAAGTGTTGGATGAATGGGATACCAGATCCTTATGAAAGACTGAATATGGTTCCCTACAAACAGTTTCTCCAAGAAGTGATGGGCACATCAAAAAGCATTCAATATCAACTTGAGAAACATGAAACCAGAGGGTTACAATGACAGGTCACTAAGCCTATCATTAATTTAATGTATATCCCCCCATGAAGGAATGGGTTTTTCAAAGGTGGATGGAAATGCAACATTATTTTAAGAAGGTGATGGAACCACCTGCAATACTGATAGCTGCTTAATCCTTCATCTCCATTAATCCCATTATTCAAACTGCTCAAAGTCTGGAAAAAGGATCTTCATGAAAGGAAAGGAATAAATTATGTAGCAATATATGGAAATTGTGTGAACAGTTCATGCAAAATAAAGTTGAGGATGAGGTTTAAAGAAAGGCAGAAATTCAGCAATTTATGTAATGTTGGACTGATGATGTTACAAAGAAAGAAAGATATGTGGTATAGAATGTTTTCTTTTTGTTATGGTTTGTTTTCTTGAATGTTTGCCTGTGTCTTTAACTAATAATTTAATAAAGGTGTTTAAAAAAAAACTTCTCTCATTTTCTGCTTTGGTAGTTTGATATGGGTTCCACTAGCTGTACTTCACATAGATGCTCCCTGGTCTCTAAAGTAGGAACTTCAGCTTGAAGCATCAGCACATTCATGTGATAATCATTCCTTTCTATTTTGAATTTTAACCTTGTGCTTGTATTATGTATGAGCCTTAAATGTGTAGCTCTAAAATACCTCTTCAAATCAAGTAATCCTAAATTACATTTTTCAATCCAAAGGATCTTATCTTGTCACATGCCTGTCCCAGATAAGTTCCTTCAACTCTTTATTACTGTCCACAACTTCTCCTCTCTCTGATAAAATACACCTAACCCATTTATAAAACTAAAGGAACTAAAAACATTTTCACTGCTTTTATCTTACCATTCATATTCATAAACAAGAACTTCCAGTTTCTCAGGTTTTTGCCTCTTCCCACATATCCTTAGTTGCCACAAGAGAAGCTTTTTAGTCGCACTTGTAAAAACTTAATTTGTCATGCCCCCATAAATATATGTATTGCTAAACCATTTTATAAGTGTGTGTGTGTGTGTGGGGGGGGGGGCATAATTCAATAATGTTGCCATGAGGGCCATGGATGTTATTTTCTTCATGTGCATTTGGTTATTGAAGCTGAGGGCATGGGATCACTTTCCTCTCTTTACACACAGGGAATTCGCAATAACAGTATTTCTCTGCAGCTGAATGCCACTTTAGCCATGTGTCCCCAACCAAATGTACCACAGGCAAATGTCATGCTGCCTAGGCACCTGAACCCTTTATGGCTACAGTCGTAAATTATGTAAGGCTATAGCCCTAGCTTTATCTTCATTAACTTTATATCAATAAAATACTTGAAACTGTCTCAAAATTTTCCACAACACTGAGGTATCCTTTTCTGGATTTATCACATACAAAATAATATCTGCAAACAAAGCCAAATTTTCTTGATTACCATACCAATTATATCATTGAACTTTGGGGTCCCTTATTTTCTTTGCCAATGGCTCTAAATAAAAAGCCAATTACAAAGGGGAATACCATTGTACCAGGGAATGGAAATGTTTTCACTGCCCTACTCATAAAATCCCAGCTTACTCTGTCACTTTCCCTGCATCAAGACTCACTAACAATAGTAGTATTTTCTTACATTCTCCTTCCCTCCAAATCATCACTGTTCTATTAATGTCAAATGTTTGCCTCCCCTCAACAAAACCACACTGACACTCATACACATCTATCAATTTTGGCAACACCTCTACCATTCCGTGAGCTAGTATACACATAAACACATGTATAATCCTGGTGTCAAACTGGGTCTGTATCAAACTGGGTCAGATGGGTCTACACCATCTTTAGGTAATACAGCCACCACAGCTTTTTTGCAAGATGCTGGTGCTTCCCCTCCTTTTAAAATACTCTTTTAACAAACTCTTCCAGATACATATCACTTTCTTCCCTCCTAATTTCCAGTCTTCCACAAGAGTATGATCTGTTCACAGAGACTTTCCTGAAGGTTGATTACACATTATCAATTTTATCTTATCCTTTCATATCTTAACTTTTAGTTGTTGAGGCACATCTACCTCTAATCCTAACATAATTAAGTCATCCATAAATATTTCCATTTGTGGTCTTTCTTGATTTCCAAATGTCTCTGCTTTATACAAGTTTTCATGAAATTTCTACAATATATTTAATACCTCTACAGGATCTCTGATACTTTTTTCATGTTATAAGCTCCCTAAGTTTGTCGACAACCCTTTCCACTTTCTACTGTCCAAGTTGTTGTGGTAAAAAATTCTGTACACTGGAGTTACTATCAAAAATTGTTGCTTAAAAGAAATCTTTCCAAACTCATGCATATTATCTAGATACTGTCTTATGTCATCTTTTGCAAGCTGCATTTTCACCTCTTTTTGTTCTGTGAGATTCTCCTTATTCTGCAGTACTTTAAACTTTGTCAGCCCCTCTTGTCCATACCTTCACTAGTCATTACAAGTTGGGTGTTATCTCCAAAGCTAGAGCTGGCTTTGCCAGGACTACCCTGCAAAAGTGTTTCTAGAGGGCTTTTTAGTGCCTTCCTCCTTCCAGGCTTTTTCTTGAGCTTTTGTACTCTCCCTTCTGTTAGGAATACTGCAACATTTATATGGAAGAACACAGTACAATTGTGTAAAATATTACCATGAAAGTAGATGTTCTCTTCACTGTTACAGTAATGACTCCCTCCTTCCTGTCCTCTCTGCTCTAGCTTGTTCTTCTTGTCCTCCTGGCTGAGGTGTTCCTTCTTTTCAACTTCTGGATGCACATATTCGTCCTTGTCCCTAGGGACATTCTGTTCCTCCTGGGTATTTTTTAGTTCTGAATGTGTGCATCCATATGTCATCTTTATGCCCTATACCTTGTGCAGGGAGCATCAGTGTGATGTATGACATTTGTAAATACTAAGGCTTTGGTATAGTGGCCGGATGTTGGGCTATCCTTGGCAGGAGATCCCTTCTGTTAGGAATGATGCGACAGTGATATGGAGGGACAGCTGTAAAGTCATTTATGCTACAAGATAATATGGATAGCATAGCCTTTATAATAAAAAGCTCTTGCTCCCACCTATTACATAAGACAGTTTTTTTTGAATGTGTATTTTTCCACCTATTGTATTACATGCACACACTTACGTTTCGCAAGCTGTTCTTTTTTTATACAGTTGCTTCTTCTTATCTTCATTTGAACATATTTCCCATTTTTAAGATTTTTTGTTTTAATGAAAACCCTCAAACAAAAAATGAAATACATTTTCAAAACACCCCATCCCCTATTAACTTAGAAGAAACACACTACATTATGTACAGCTATAAAAAATGAAGTTTAATTCTGCAGATAAGAACAACTGCTCTAAAATGAAGCTGCACACAAGGGCACTACATAACCTATAATTTAGGTTACCCACATTAAAGTGCATGCTATAGTTTGTGTTGCCACTTACCCTGATTGTTTTCTGTTCTTTTCTTATCTCTATTCCCCTCCCAGATGTGAAAAACAGATGGTATGCTTTCAGAAAATATTAACTTTTAGCCTTAAGAAAATGTGAACTGGCTATCACTAAATACAACCAAATTGTACACAGTTTTATTAATTAATAAAAGTATTAAGGCTACTATCTCTTTTTCACTTCTAATAATTTCAAAATGTATTTTTCAGTGATCTACTTGACACTGCTCCTTTACATTTTTCATTTCTTCAGCAAAGAATGCTCAGCACTATCAAGATTATTTGCACCTGCAAACAGCTCATCTCCATGTAAAAGCAGTCAGCAATTAATCTTTGTAAATCTCACTCAGAACAGAATGTAAAACTGCCTTCAGCTGCAGACTTCTTGACTCCCCTGAACATTTGCTAATGGAAAAAATGAAAGAAAAATGTAAGAACTTAGACATTTTTCATGGCTTTCATCATTTTATCCTTATTTATCAAACCTACTTGCTTAAAAAGAATACTTCTTTATAGCTTAAGCCAAGGGCATTAATCTAGACATTCACCCTTGTAAAAACAAAGGAAATATCTTAATTCTACATATAATATAATCAAGTGCACTTTTACCTACCACCCCCACCCTAGCAGCCCAAGATCACAGCATATTAACATTAAACTTGCTTTTGTCCAGCCTTTCTTCTACTATCACATCGCAAAGCCTATATATGTTACAAACTTCAAAAGTACTTGTTTACTTTAATATCTTTGACACAAATTGGTTACAGAAAAGATGCCACCAACATTTAATACCCCTGACTACACACTACTCAAAACTGTCTTACTATATATAATGTGCAGTTTATATCATGAAATGCTTTATTCAAATACTAAATAATAAAATCATCAAAGGCCAGTTTCGAAAGAAAAATTGCCCTAGACACTAAATAGAATCACAAGGCCTTCTTTAGTTATGTCGGGAATATGGGTGGAAACTCCCAGATATGCTCTGAATTGTTGCATAATGGTACAAAATATACAGAACCTACAGACATAGCCAACATCCTGGCAGACAGATTCAGCGCAAACTCCCCCCCCTTCCCCCCCCAAAGGAGCAAATGCCTATCTCAACTGAATGTAAGCTCCCTGACATCACAGATGCACAGGTGAAAGCTGCCCTCTCCAAAGCAAAAAACACAGCATCTAAGGGACCGGACGGTGTCCCAGGCTGTGTCTTACACGAGCTCCAAGAAGAACTGAACCCTCACATTAAGTCACTGTTCAAACTTAGCCTTACTACAGGATATGTACCCAAAGAATGGCATACAGCTACAGTGGTCCCACTCCACAAAGGTGGTGCCACAACGGACCCCGGGAACTATCGCCCCATAAACCTGACTAGTCTGGTCTGTAAAGCAATGGAGCGTATTATCATGGAACTCATAAACAAAGACATTGGGAGCCTCCAGACACTGGACCCTTCCCAATTCGGCTTTGTTAAGGGCAGATCTTGCCTCTTAAACCTAGTTGATTTCTTTGAAACAGTTACCAAAGCCATAGATGAGGGCAAGGTAGTCCACACAGCCTACCTGGACCTCACAAAAGCCTTCGATACAATACCCCACTCAGGCATCATAAATAAGCTTACCAGCTTAAATATCAACCCCTATATCACAAGATGGGTTGCAAACTGGCTCAGAGATAGAACCCACATGGTCAGAATCATAGGTGCCATGTCCGAATCCAAACCAGTTACAAGTGGCATCCCACAGGGCTCAGTTCTGGGACCTCTCTTGTTCGGTATATACTTCCATGAGGTTCAGGCTAACACGGGGGGATTATGGCTGACAAAGTTCGCAGATGACTGCAAACTGGAGGCCATAATTGAATCTCCAGCTGACACAAGCATCCTCCAAAAGGGTCTCACAGGGACGGATGCTTGGTGCCAGAGCCACGGCCTCAAGCTAAATGCTAAAAAGTGCATAGTCATCCCCTTTGGGAAAAACAAGGTGCCCACAAATTACCACATAGGTGGTAATCCACTAAGTACGGAAGAAGTAATTAGAGATTTGGGGACCAACGTAGATAGTAATCCCTCCTTTGATAATCACGTTGCCAGAGTGGTTAGAAAGACCTTCTATACAGCCCACCTTATCACGAAAGGGTTCGCATCTAGATCAAGAGAGGTCATTGTGCCCCTCTACTCGTCACTCATCAGGCCCATAATTGAATACAATGCCCCTTTTTGGATGTACCTTACCCGACACCTGCAGCAACTGGAGAGACCCCAAAAGTACCTCACCAAGAAGATCATGGGCTACAAACAGATGTCCTATGCAACTCGACTAAAGAAACTCCAGCTCTACTCAGTTGCTTACTGCCTACTCAGAGGCGATCTATGCCTGATGTACAAAGCCATGTCAAACCCAGAATTAATGGACATGCTCCACCTCAAAAAATCCTAGTCCCTTAGAGCTACACGCTCCAGGGACTTAAACCTCAGCATAAATAGGACATGCTGGAGGGACAGATTCATTTCCCAGAGGCTCCCCTCACTCTGGAATAGAATCCCAATTCATGTTAGACATAGCCCCTCGCTGACCCTCTTCAAGCGAAATCTGGATGCGTGGATGGGAAATCGCAAATTCACCCCTGGGATCTCTTCTGTGTCCCTGCTAGACAGAGGCACAGTAAACTAATCTTAAAAGGGTACTTTCTGTGACCTACTTTACAGAGGCACAGTAGGCTAATCAAATAGGGAGGCGGAAGCCAAATACACTCTGGCTAGGCTTATAAATGCCCTAGGGCAGATAGCCTAGTATCTACCTATGAACCTATAATAAGAACAATAATTGCTTTACTTATAATTAACTTTTCCCTTTTTACTATCTGTTTAATAATTTCTTGCAAAGTGGTGTATATGCTTTACACTCTACCCGCCAGTTTAACAAATTCAATAAACTCCAGTCTCTCTCAGGCACTTTTTCTTGCAAAGCTACATTTCACAAATGTGACTGATGTTTTAGTCAACAATTTATTCACTAATGTTAATGTTGTTGATCTTCGTGTTCATCTCCCAGCAACAGACTCTTATTCAAGTCCAAGGTACTCTTGATTCTTCTAGTCAACTCCTGTGCTTTTTTTTCTGACTCTCAAGCATTTTCCTTTGGAACATTGGAAAAAGGGTTCACTGGCAAAGTCTCTCTATGAGCTTTATTGTGAGATGAATGAGATGCAGAGTCCCCTTCTGTTTTCTGGGTCACTATTTGTTGGATACGCTTTTTTTATTCCTTCCTTAGCCTGTTCTGCATCAAAAAATGCTTTTATCCTCCAGAAAAAATATTCTGAAGACAGCTGGACACAGCAGCTTGAATCCCAAACCTGCCTCTTGATATTCTCTGACTGCTAGGATAAATTTATTTATTCACTGTACATCGGGCAGAAGAGAATAATTTTCCACAAACACTCTGCTGTTCCCAACTATTAACACTTTTCCTTTCTGCCACAGTTTTGTCGGGATCAACTCTCTACGCTGGTATGACTGCATCTTTAAAAATACAGGTCTTGGCAGTTTTCTCATTGCCAGTTTTGGAGCATACATTCAATGTGCCCTTTCAATTAACAAATCCTGTTGTATAATACCAGACCAGTGGCTAATCTGTGCTTTCATAAAATTAATACAATCTGTGCCTTACAGTTTCTCTGGTACAGTGAAAATTTCAAGTTTTCCCTGCACCCTCCATCTTCTAACGTAAACATTATTTGAAAAAGCTCATATTTAGTGAGCCTTTTCTTCATTTCAACCTCTAATTTTTGCAGTTTTTATCAATTCATCTAAACAACTAGTTAAAGCTTATTCTCTCTCTATCCTTTTGCTTTTGAGTTGATAAACTCCTTTGTTTCATTAATTTTAATCACATCTGAGTACATTTGAGTTCTTTTTCCTCTAAATTACTGGAAGCAGTCTCTTGTACCAAAGCTGAAGCTTCAACAGCTTTTTAATAGGCAGCTGCAGAAATCTTCCCAGTCAGTGTTTTCTACTCACCTAATCTGGTTGATTTTCTTTCAGGTTTTCTAAATATCTGCTTTGCTGGCTTCCAGGCAGTATACTTATTAGCCAGTAACTTAATTTTATTCAGGCTGACAATATCTCTGGCTCTTATTTCTCAGTTTCTTTTTATACACTAGGGGAGACGAAATTAAGCTGTTTATCAGTGTGCAGCCATCTTGGACGTCCTTTTTGGAAAATTTTTGTTGAGAAATAAGGGAGTGCTCTTACAAACAGTTGGGAAAGCTAAATTGAACAGTGTGCAGCCATCTTGGACATTCTCATTGGAGAATTTCTGTTACAAAATAAAGGAGTACTCTCATAAATATTTGGGAAAACTAAAATAATAGAGCATAATATAGAGAATACATGTGGACTGAAAATTAGACTAAGACCACTTACAGTATTACAGTCATTGAAACAATTAGCAAGATAAGTTAAAAAAAATCTTAAAGTAGGTATGAGAGAAAAATCTCAGAAAAACTTCTGGATATAGCCCATGATACTCCTTTTTAGTTTATTTGGGCATAAAATGTACAAAATGATATTTTTCTTTACTGGACAGCTACTGCAAAAGATGTTAAAGAAAGGGTTAGCATTGTCAGACTGGCCATCACCTACAAACTGAAGGGAGCAGCTCAACAGTGCTAGTCTCCAAGTCAGAAGGAAGTATTAGATAAAGGACACTGAAGATATTTCAAAGTCTGATTAACCTGTTCCCAGAGTTAATGACTTTATAGAGTACCTACTCCAACACATTAGACTTGATGAAGGGATACTGGTAGATACCACTTATCCCTCTGCCAAGGAAAAGCAGCATTTGTAGACCTTAAAGGCTTCATTCAGTATACAATGATAACATTTAGTCTACAAAGAGCCCTGACACCTTCCAGAGGCTGAGGGATAAAATGCTGAAGCCCCACTGCTGAATACCTGGATTATGTGGTCATTCATTTAGAGGAGTGGGAATCTCACCTAAAAATGCAGGCTGTGTTAAAGTCCATAAGGCAGGTAGGCTGACAGGAAATGCTAAGAACAATAAACTAGTTGCAATGCAAGCTATGGACATGGGTACTAAGTCCACAAATAGCAGAGGGACAGACTATAAAAAAATGCTCTATATCCTCTACTAAGAAGCAGGAGAGGGCTTTTCTTTAATGAATCTATACTACAAAACGTTTGAATCTAATTATCTTGCAAGGTGCAATGAATGGCCTTTTAAGGCAAGCAGAGTCTTTTGTACAGTAAAAATGATCCTTTGTTCTGAAAATGTGTTAGCAATTCCTAATTGTATTAAAGTGTTGATTTTACATGGCAATGCATAAGAGGTAGGTTTGGGGAACATGCTACCCAAAACATTTAGGGAGAGGAATACCTGCATGCTGTATCTACAAGAAGCTGACTAATGCATAAAGAAGTTATGCAGCGATTAGAAGAGAGACTCTAGCAATAAAGTGAGCTTTTTATGTCTGAAAATAATATTTTGCGTTGACACTTCAATTTGATAACAGATCAAGCCCCTTTCCAATGGTGAACTAGTCAAATAAATGATAATAACAAATTGTGGTTGACATTATCCTTCCTAAAATGTTCAGTATACAGTACTGCACAGACCTGGATTTGCCAACAGAAATCCTGATAGGTTGTCCAGGGCTTACAGACTATCCTTATGATTCCAAACTCCCTGATTTTTACTGAGAGGGGGCAGTTTTAATATGTCACTTATGGAAATGTGTATGGACATTTAAATGTACACTCAGGTAAATTCAGAAAGTGTACTACAGTACGGAGTTTGGGAATATTCTCCCAGCAAGTTAGTTCTTCACATGGAGGAACAACTATGGGGTGACCTGGAAGTGCAGAGTAAGACAGTGAAGTTGGGGATAACCTGTGAATATACCTTCTGGAAAGATATGGTTTTAGAGCTGAAAGCTGGGCTTGGAGTTGGCCTGTATCCTTGGAATTTTCTTGTGTTACAAGACAGATTTTATTCTAAAGCTGTTCTGTGGTCTGAACATTTGTGTGTGAAACTCATTAAGATACTGCTTTCTTACTTTCAAAACAGCCAAACCAAGTAATCTAATATTTTGGTTTGTGGATTAGTGAATAAGACGCAGGACTTCGGATCCAAGATCAGCCAGTTCTAAAGTCTTAAGCCCACTTGGCTACGTCTCATTTAACAATAACTCCCAGCTCTTCCATCAACTCCCCAGACTGAGTTTGCCACATGAAATGAATCATAATGATAAAACATATAATACTGAAAATATAGCTTCCAAAACTGGAATATGACCACCACGGAGAATACAAGATTTGAGAAAGTGGTTAAATATGACCCCTATGTCGAATCATCTCAGGAGTAAAGGCTCACCAAGTCAGCAAGAAGGTGGGGGGCAAGAGGGTGGGAAGGTTGAACCAGATGGAAACAGACAACAAGGATCTACCATTATGGTGAGTCTATAACTTAAATATCCAATGTTCTCTGCTCTGTCTGGCTTCTACCTGTCAGACAGAGTCCTCAGCCACTAAAGAAGTATATTCTGCAACACAGTGGAGCTAAAGGAAGCCCTGGATCTAGATGGAATATCCAGCTTATAATGATTCACAAAAGTGTAGTGACCCAGCCAAGTAGCAGCTGCACAAATATCATCTACCTACACTCTAGAAAATAAAGCTATAGAAGTAGCCACAGCCCTTGTTGAATGACCTTTAGGTTTGTGTGGAAGTTTAGCTTTCAGAGAATATGCAAACAAAATACAATCTGACAGCTACTTGGATAAAGTTGCTTTAGACGGAAGTTAACCCATTCTGGATTTTGAAAAGAAGACAAACAACTCACTGGATTTTCTGATAGCTTTGGCATGATCCAAATAAAACCTCAATTGCCAAACAATGAAAAAGGTATTTACCTTTGTTGGAGAAAGTGGGAAAAAAAACACAGGAATATGAATTAAACTGTTAAGGTTATTCTCAGAAGCTACCCTTGGCAGAAAGGAAGGCTTCATACAAAGAGAAACCCTGTCTTTATGGAACATGAAATGGGAGGGGGGTGAAGAATCAAGACCTTGCAACTCTCAAACCTTTCTTGTGGAAATAACTGCCACCAAAAACACAGTTTTCGAAGACAAGAGCTTCAAGTCCAAAGTAGCTGAAGGTTCAAATGGAGGGGCTGCAGGAACCTGCAAAATGAAATGCAAATACCAAGGGAGGAACTGGATCCTGTACTGGGGGATGCAGTAAAAAGGTACTCTTGAGAAAGCCTTTGAAATCTTGAGGGAAATCAGAGGCATATTATTTCTGCTGAAACGAAAGCTAGAAATAGTCACCAATTGCACTTTAATTGTAGAAAAACTGGAACCTAACTCAACTCAGCAAGAAAATCCAAAACAGATTATAAACCGGCAGAGAAAGGGTCAAGTCCCCAAGATTCTGCCCACATGACAAACTGTTTCCATTTACTGGAATACAATTTTCTAGTACACTGCTTTTGAAATGAAGACAAGATGTAAACTACAGCCAGGGAAAGCTAGGGATTTCTGACTATCAAAGGAATTGGAGGAACCATGCAGTTAACTTGAGGGACTGAAGGTTGGGAGGATCACCCGCTGGATGAGCATTGTGATCTGGAATCGAATCCAGTACCCAAGGGGAGTACTTCAGAAGAGGTCAAAGGAAGGGAAACTATACCTGATGAGACTAAAAAGGGGCTATGAGGATCACCATATCTCTGCAATGGGCTGTTTAATAAAGAAACTTTATTATCAGGGGAACTGGGGGATAAGCATAAAGAAGCCCCAGGGACCAAGCCAGCACCAGAGCATCTGTGGGTGACTGTCCCGGAGGGAGAATGATGGCATAATAGTAGCTGCACTTGCTGTTGGACAGGGAGGCAAATAGGTTGCAACAAGAGTGCCCAAACACTAAAACATCTGAGCTGCAACCTTCGGATTTAGGGATCACTCATGAAGCAACAGAATGCTCCTGCTGAGGCTTTCGGCCAGAACACTGGATTTCCCCAGGATGTGTGTTGCTACCAGAAACCACTGAGAAGAGACAGCCCATTTCTAAGCCCTCATGGCCTCCTGGCAAAGAAAATAAAAATGTGTCCCCTCTGTGTATTGAGATATAAGACAACAGACATACTGTCTTGTCTGTATCATAATCACACTTCTGAGAAGGGCATTCTGAATGGCCTGCAATGCAAGAAGGACTGTTGTCATCTCCAGGACACTGATTTGAATATGTTCCTCTGCAGATGAGCAGGACCCTTGAACCATCCCCCCTTCAAAATGCCCCATCCCAGGAGGGAGGCATCAGTGGTGACCATGGCCGAGGGAGAAGAAATCATGAATAATCTCCCATCGGTTACCAAAGGAGACTGCAGCCACCAATGAATTTGGTTGTGACACACTTTTGTTAACCACATGGGAAAATCCAAAGGATGAGTAAAGAAGGACCACGGAACAGCTAGAGTCCATTGTAGAAGCCTCATGTCATTACTGGCTAAAGGAACCAACCCTGTTGACACTGCAATATGACCTAAAAGCATGTGTTGGTGGCTTTGGAGTTGCAATCGCTGACAAAGCCTGAGCCCAAAAGTTGAAAACTCTGGAATTTGTAAGTCTGGTATCTTGGCTGATCATGTCTAAATGACAGCCTATGAATTCTATAATTTGTATGAGGTGAAGGCTTGATTTTAGATAACTGATTGTGAGGCCTAAGTTGTCCCATAGTTGAAGTAAGGAGTTTCTGGCTGTGATCAATGATGCCCTTGTGGGGACGGTGGACAGCCAATCATCCGTATACAGAAAAAGCTGGAATCTCTGCAGCTGGAGCCAGGCTGCCACTACTGCTGTGTACTTTGGCCCCAGGCTGTAAGAATAGTATCTTACTGAAATGCCTGTCTATCTTGATGTGATAGTAAGTGTCCTTAAGATCTATCGAGCACATCTAATCATCCTTCCTCAGAGGAGGTAAAATGGACTGAAACATGGCCATCTGGAATTTGGTCTTTTTGACGAATAAATTGAACTTGCTTAAATCCAAGACTGGTCTGAAGTCCTTTGTTTTCTTTGGAACTAAAAAGAACCTGGAATAGACTCTGGATCCTTTTTGGTCTGGTGGAACCTCCTGAATGACTTGATTTGTAAGACACTTGCAAATTTCTACAGCTGCGTAAAGTTTCTGATGGGGGTGGAACATGTAGGAGATGCTTTGGGTGACAATTTGAAACTTCTAAAAAGGGAATGTAATAACTTCTGGATACGACTCTCAGCACCCAGGTTTCTGAGGTGATGGCCTCCAGGTTTTTGGGTGGAAAGCCAGATAACCCCCGAATGCCTCCAGAGAACAGCAGCTGGGCAACTCTTCAGGATCATTGAAAGGGTCTGCTGGAAAAAGCTCAGTGAAAGCCCTGATTCTGCAAACTGCTCCTGCCCCACAGACGGCATCTGTTATAAATTCCACTCCCACCCCATCCTCAGGAGGAACCCTCTGGAGGAGTGTCCTGGGAAGAATACTGTGATTTTTCTGAAGAAGAGATGTTTACCCATCTTCTGATTCACTGAATAGGCCCTTTAGGGGGTAGCAAAGTAAACTCCAAAGGCAGACATGGTATTTCCCTCCCATGTGCTCGTTGTCAGTGGCTTTATCTTTTGGCCCAAAGGAGGAGGACCCATCAAAAGGGGCAGTAATGAAGAATGCCTTGAAACATTCTGTGAAGTTGCACAAATGCATCCAAGCATGGTGCTGCATGTCAGTACTAGAGCCTGCTGCTCGAGATGCTCCACTGGCTGCATTTGAGATTAGCCTCATGGAAACATTGGTGATGGAAACCAGGGTAGACAACTGAGTTTCCAACATCTTCTGTGTTTCTGGAGACTACTGCATACTGAGGGTACTTGACACTTGAGGCACTAGCTCCTGTTGAATTTTTGTTAAGTGCAACAGGTAATTAAGGGATCTTAATGCAAAAGGGGCTGAGGCATAGGAATGCTTCCCTAAACTACCCAATGCCTGAAACCTCTTGTTTGGGGTAATGAATCGAGGAGCTCTCTTCAGAAATTTCCTTCTTAGTGGTTGCCACCACAACAGCATCGATGGCCAGACCCTAATTCCAATGTGGCCAGTCCTTGGGGGAGTGGTAAGAACCTTATCCTGCTTTCTGGGGATGGGCTCCACTGAGTTGGATTCCTTCCATGCCCTCCTGATTAACAGGGCAGAGACACCTTCCTGTGAAAACTTATGGGATCCTTCTCTTTCCTCGAGGGCAGAATCCTTGCTGAGAAATTTCTCCAGGGAGTCCAGGTGTTTCTTCTTACACCCTATTTTTCTGAAAACCTCCTGATCTGACAAATCCGGGGAGGAAGGGGAAAAGTCGGGAAACTCCATCATGTGGGCAGACTGGAGGCTGACTGACATTGGCTGTCCAGTAGCAAAATGATGACTGGTCGGAGGTGCTGATGAGGAAAGGGAGGGAGATGCCATCTGCAGAATTCCAACCTTTCGCTCAAGAGGAGAACATTCTCTCTAGAACGTCAAAGGGTGAGGCAGAGGCTGGATTCTTGGGTCTGAGGGTCCAAAAACCCAAAGGTACCAGATACAACCCTGAATCTGGGGGAGCCATGCCTGGACCTAACACTGAGATCAGTACTGAGCTTCCAAAGCTGAAGCCCTGGTGGAAGCGATGATCCCAAAAGCAGGAATTGTTGACCCAAATCCAGAAACACCAGCCTTGACTCCATGGCTCAGAGATCCCGGCAACCTCAAAAAAGTGGGGGGTTGAGACTACCAAGGAAAAGGATGGAGCCAAAAACAGCCAAGCCATCACAACTAACACACAGGATGGAAATTCAGACAGTACTGAAGGCCTTGGATCTGAATGGGCCGAGGGAGGAAGCCAGAAGGATGGAGCTGAACGTCTCGGTTTTGGACCTGGACACAAAGGAATAGGGCCTAATTGCACCTGCAAAAAAAGACCTCAACAGCTGATCCAGATCAGTGGTTTTAATGCTGCTCATCGACCTCAATAACCTCAATGACCAGATGCATGCTGAATCCAAGCAGGAAAGGCCCTGAAATGGGGAGGACTCCAGTGACCGCTCAGGTGGGGTGCTCAGAGCAACAAGGGAAGCTGACCTACCTAAAGTAACCCCTTTGATCAAGAAGGAGCTTGGGATGCTCGGAGCTGCAAAAGAAGTTTTACCAGTTTTTTGTGCCAAAGGCAATCAGTTCTGAGATTTTGGGGCCAATACTGGCGCTGGGGCTGAAGGGACCTGAAAGTAGTGGGACCTTTGGGTCCAGCAAGCCCGAGGGAACAAGGCCAGAAGTAGAAGATGGACAGACTCCTTGCAATCCCCTTTGGAAAGTATGCGGTCTCACTGTTAGGGCTTTTCAGAGATGAGGGACAAGTCATTCCATAAACAGAGGCCAAAGTACAGTAAACTCTCACTTAACCGGTACTCAAGCAACCAGCACTCTCAAGCAACCGGCAAAAAAAAAAAAAATCAAAGAAATACAGTACAGTGTGAACAATTCAATTTTCATGTGTTGCATTTTTTGCCCCCCCCCACCCCCCACCAGAAACATACCTTTTGTTTTCAGAGTTTTAGAGTTTTAAAAAGATAGAAATAAATTCCTTTTCTCCCCAACCTGAGAACAAGTCAAACCAAACAAGTTAAATCGTTAAAATGGCAACACTTGCTCCACACTCACTCACTCAGTTTGCATCTGATTGCACATTCCCTCTCCGATCTCTCACACACACAGTCTCTTCAGCTTTCATACATGCATTCACTCACTCTTTCACTCTCTGATCTCTCTCAGACACACACTTCAGCTTTCATACATTTCTCCGATCTCTCACACACAGTCGCTTCTGCTTTCATACATGCAATCACTCACTCTCTCCCAGTTCAATTAATTCAGTTCCAATCCACTCAGCATGCCATTGAAAACTGTTCTGTGTGCCATGCTTTCTAGCAGAAATATAAGTTTAAAATATTATTATTATAGCCAAGCTTTTAATTATTGCATTTCAATATTAAAATCAAATCAATACAGTATTTATGGTATGGTATGGTATAGTATAGTATAGGGGACAGTATTAGTCAGGCCTATTTTTAATAGTAACACTTAAGCAACCAAAAACTACAGTTATCCGGCATCTACCAATCCCCATGGGTGCCGGTTAACTGAGAGTTTACTATAGTTCAATCTGAGGGTAACACCAGCTTGGCCCTAGTACCAAAACATTCACAGATAGATTATCCAGAATCAAGATGCTCCGGTCCCAAAAATAAACGCACTTCAGGTGTATATCCTGGGAAGGCAACTTGTGCTTGGAAGAAATGCACTTCTTAAAACCTTTATCCATACCTAATACTAAACTAAGCTAAGGTACTGTAGCAACACAAGATTCCACACAAAAACAGCACAGCAACACTAGGACCCAACAAAAGGGTGGGAAGATAAAGGTATGACACAAAAAACACTACCTATCTACTTAACTAACTAGAAAGACAAAGAACAAAAAAAGAGTACAAACCAAGGTTAAGGGAACAGCAAACTCTCACCAAATCACTATGCTAACTTTTCAAGAAGAAGAGAAAGCAAAGCGGAACCAAGATCAAGCTACAAACCTGAATTGCAGCAAACTAGATCTGGGGAGTTGATGGAGGAGCAGGATGCTATGAGTAAGGAGGCAGAGCCAAGTGGACTAAAAACTTTAAAATTGGCAGATCCAAAGTCCCACAGGTTGAAGCCAGATGGAGTAGATATTACTGGATTCTGTGTTTTCACATGTCCTGCCTCCAATGTCTTTCTGGAACTTACACTTGTAAAACAGTTTTGTTACAAATAAGTATGCATACTCTTGCAGCCACAAGATGATTATACAGCAGTTTATTCTGCGCAGCATTTATTTTATGTTTTAGTCAGAGTAGTTAGGAAAAAAGGCAAAAATGAGTACTGTGGAGTATAGAAAGGCATCATCTGTCATAGTTGTCTAAAGAGAGCAAACAAAGGGAATTCTGAATGTCTTTATGTTCAAGGAGGCAAAAAGTAGCACAATCTTTTCATGGAAGACCATAAAATGCAAAGTGAATTGAAAAGACTACACCCAGAGCTGTGAATAAAACATCTTCAAGCAAATGAGAGAACGAAACATCTAGTGGTACTAAGACAGCAACAGAAGCAAGAAGAAAGGGAGAAGCAGCACCAGCATGAAATGGAGCTGCTGGCCTTCATCAAAGGCATGCAAGTAGAATGGATGAAAAACAATCCCTGGGTACCAAGTTCGGCACACAACTACTTACTCAATATAAAGGGTTGAGGGGAAACGACAGTTTTATTTGGATATTTGACAATCAGCAAAAAAATGAGCAGGTAAGGCAAGGTATATATTTTATTTAACATTTGTTTACCTTGAAGTCTGACTGGGAATGAAACCAATTTTCATCGGAGGCCCAGGGAGAAACACTCCAGATGCATGACTTTGTAATGTGGGAGGAAATCTACATGGACGCAGGGAGGATATGAAGACTCTGCAGAGAAGGCATCCCAGCCAAGAATCGAACCAGAGAACCTCTTGCTTTGAGGTGACAATGCAACCGCTGCACCACTGCACCGTCCAAGGTATGTGTTCAGTAAACTTGTGTGATTATGTCAAAGTCAGAAACATTTTGTTTAAATGCTTTAAGCTTACTCCTATAGCTCAAACAAAAAGAAAGGTGGATGACAGTGTAATTATATCAACAAAACAAGCACTCATCTTCAAAGCTAGGTAAGTGGATGTCAAGTTGCTACATGAGGATACTACTGAGTACTTTGAGTCACAGTCACTAAAAGCATCACCACACAGGCAAACCAGAAACCATGGCTGACAAGCAGGGTATATGAGCTCCTGAAAATGAGGAATGCTGCATACAGATAAAATAACAAAGATGCACTCAGGGTGGCTGGAGCTAATCTCAACAGGGGTATAAAGAAGGCAAAATGTGAGTATGGTCAGAGAATACAGAGTCACTTCAATGACACCAGATGGCTGTGGTAGGGGATACAAGCTATAACAGACTACAGGCCTGTTTCTTCAAAAAGTGACAACAACATTAAATTCCAATTTATTTCCAATAAAAAGTCCAAACACCAAGTAAACCAGTGTTAAAAATTAGCTTCACATACTTCAACCACCTTAAACTGCTATAAAATAATTCTTAACAGCAATTTAAACTATATTTACTTGTCAAAGAGTAAAATCACCACAGCACATTCGAGCAACTTCATTCATAGTAAAATCGCAATTTGATGTTTAAAAACACAAACACCAGCATCATACATATAGTAAATAATACATAAATGCTAAAATAAAAATCCAAGTTCTGCAAAATTTCCATGTCATAAGAAAGAAATAAAGCAGGATAACAACATTCTGACTACACAGGATAGCCCCTAATTTCTAACAGTAGACATGCACAATGTACATTTGACAGAAGCACTGAAAGTTTTATCAGAAACAGTAATTACAAACATTTGTCAAAGAAAGAAGCCAAATAAACACTGTTACAAGCATGAATTCCACATGATTTTATGTAAACACTTACAGAAATAAAATATTTAAATAATATATTTTTAAATAACCATAACATTGAATATAGAATAATAAATGTAATAATAAAATGAAAGGAACGAGGTCCCCAAATGGAGCTTATCTGAGCAGTAGCTCAGAAAAAGCAACACTGCATCCAATGAAGTGTCAGAAGACTTTTATTCTTTGGATAACAGAAAAAGGCAGAACACTCACTTCCTGATACAGCTGAAGGCTTCCCTCTCAGAATATTCTCAGCCAATCAGCTGTCAAAGGAGGGGACAGTGACCGGAGTCTGAGCTTTTGAAAACTGGCTAATACTGGGTTACTTTGGCAGATAACCCCAAAAGCCGCTGAAGCAAAGGGAATGATGAACATCAGGAATAGCTTGTCCTGTCTAAAATGGCCAGGGAATCCTGCATTGTTTTCAACTGGTAGCAAATTAGATTCAATAAATTCTTAGAAAAAAATATAAAATTTTAGATGATGATCTAGCCACAGCAACAAAACACAGACTACATTAGCAGTCTTTCTTGGCAGCCTTTTGTCCACAGTTGATATTTCGGAGCTGGACTGTAGGATACTTTCCAGCAGTAAATTTGAAAAAAGCAGTGATGAAAACCTGGAAATATGTTTCTTTATAAACGTTTTTATTGGATTTTAACAGACATGAACAAGATCAACAAAATTCAACCTACAAATAAACTAATAAAACTATATACATATGATATCCATGACAAATACTGTCACTAATCATCAACACTAACACTTCTCTAGAAGATCTTTACGCTTTAGCCAGGATAACTTTTTATAAGTAATATCTGTAGTTCTATTACGTAAAGTTTGTACTTCTTTACTGCATACAACCTTTGCTAGACAAATAAGTTCTGAGAAAGAGGGGAAGTTTTTATTTTCCAATTAACTGTAACAACCTTTCTGGCAATAGCCAAGACAGCTCATAGGAGAGGTACTTGAGTTATGAGAACAGGATCTGGAATTGGAACATTAAATAAAATCTAGGAATCTGTACTATTACATTTGTATGACAATACGGCTTTAGTAAAGTTTCCAAACTCTTCTCAAAATGGAACAACCATTCGGCATTCCAGAATCATATGTTTCCCAGTAGGCGTTCAAATTATTATTATTACATCTCCAGCATCTTGAATTTTCTATTTTGTAAAAAAAGGCTATTTTGTGAGGTGTTAAAAAAAGAAATGTGTTTCTAATGACTACAAAACATTGAAAATTGCACTAGGGCAGTAAGAAAGAAGGGCTGAGGTGGGGACTGTAAACCCTCTAAGGACGTTATCTTGTTAATGAAGCCTAGAAAACATAAATGAAAGAAGGGGGCCACCAATCAAAAGAAGTTATAATGTGACATCACCAAGAAGTGCCATCTCAGTCTGGAGGAGATGCAGACATGCCATATATCAACACCAGTGAATGATGGGAGGAATAGTGCAGTTCATGTTACAAGTGATGCCACAATTACACATGAATTGTAACCAAATAAAAATGTTAAACACGTACGCATACACATGCACACATATACTTGAAAGTAAATGGGAGGAGGTATGAAAATTATTCTTTGAAGATGAGAGAAAGGTGTTCCTTCAATTTAAAAGCAATGGAAAGGAACTGTTCCCAACCTAAGTCAGCAAGGCTGTTAAACTTGCAATGCCTGTGAAGTAGTTCAGGGACCTGCCTTAATACTTATTAAACAAAACATTTTAAATACAGTTTACAATCCAAAAAATGCAGATCTGTAAGTCAGATTAGCTAACAAATTGGTCTAGTTTGCCTTGTTCTTGTACTGCATTAACAGTAAGGAAATCACAAAAAATAATGTTCAGCAGTCAAACATACGCATGAGTATAATGTGCCTTTCTCTTGAAAGTGCCATTCTACAGTGACGGCAATATAATTACACTGGCAGTACACAGAAATAAACTAAGGACCCAAGGCATTTGGTAGTCTCAAACAGTGGAACAGGATCAAGCCTCCCTGGTACAGTACTTTAAAGAAAAAAAATAAAATCAAAACCTTCACTTAAAATAAATCAAACATAGGATGTTTAATTTTTGAGGATCCTATTAGAACTCTGAACACTTGAAATGTCGAATGTCGTATGGTCGACACCATAGGATCGACATTTCAAGAGTTTGAAGGTTAAACGCAATGGCGCTGTTCAGTGCAGAATGGGAGAATTTCCCTTTTCTGCACTTAAGTGCAATCTCGGAGTTGGCATATTTAAGTAGGGTGTGTGTGGGGGGTGCATGGTGCCCCCCTGCCTGCACCATTAAGGTAAGTTTTTTTTTGTTTATTATATATACGAAGTTTTAAACTTCGATCATATGTTGTCAAACATATAGGATTCAAAGTTTTGAAAGTTCGAATATATAATACAGAAGCAATTTTTGGATAGCAGAAACATTCTGACTGAAAGTAGAAATAACATTAAGAAAGAACAGTAAAACCTTGAAACAAATTGCCTTTTTTCTGAAGTACAAAGTGAGATAACAGCCAGGTCAGGTTTAACAAAACTCTTAAATCAAAATCTTCAAATACAAATTAAAGCCATAAATCTTAGTGATGTGAGAAAAAAGTAGATGTAGAATACAAGCATCAGCAAAAGTGAAAACTGAACTCACCCAAAGCTCTAGATGCAAAGAGAGTCATGGCACTCTGAAGTCTGTCAGGTCTGATTGCTTGGATCACCAATACCTTTAAATTAAAAACAAAACAAAGGCAAATTAACAAGAAAAATTGTTGACTAAAAGAAAATACAACTGCAGGCAGAACAGTAGTGCCCAAGGTAGACCTACATCTATATTCTCCACAAATGAAATCAGGTGCAGCAAATTTCAATAAGGCTGCCTTAAGAAGGTCTCATGAAGAAAATAAATACAAAAGTAGCTGTTTAGTCAGTAGCCACTGCTAAAGTACTTACAGCTTATGAAGATTCAATTCATTCATTACAAATTAAACACTTTTTAGCTTTTTTCCTCAGGTGGAACAACTTAAATCAACTGCAAAAAAGCAACACTGCCACCCTTGAATCACTCCAGACTACATGAGAATGCATTACAGCAGTTACTGTAATTAAAGTGGAACAAAACTTTTGGTTGTTAGCTTTAATTTATACTACCATAAATAATAAGTGATTCAATCTTTTATAAGAAATGTACAACAAATTACAAAAAACGCTATTTTTATTTGATAACCAAAGAATAAAAGAACTGGTGTTTAAGATCTTATCAGCCATGTCTGGGTCAGAGGTGAAACAAAACAAATAAACAATTCATGGTAAGTAAAGAAACTGGTAAATAAGTTCATACGTATGTAAAGCCATAAACAACCAACCTAACCAATACATTTAATCAAAATATGCACAGGCACTGATGCCTCAGTTAAAATTCAGAGACCTAAATGGTGATTAGAAGCAGCTATTTCAACCAGTCTTTGAGCACAGTACGCAAATGAAGTAACAATGAGATGTAAATGTGGAATATACGAAAA